>NC_139960.1:2711996-2771996 GCF_963454915.1 Gymnoscopelus microlampas
ACTAATCTGATCTCGTCTGAGACCAGATCCACCAGACGGTCAAGTCTGGCAATGTACAGTCCTGATTGCAGCCATTTAAGATGTGTGCGACTGTCTCTTTGTCATGTGGTAATGGATGTAGTATACAGTGTGGGTCATGTTCTGATGGGTATCAGGTTGCCAAGTTGAACTTGGTCGGCAGCGCTTGTAAACAAGCACACACACACACACACACACACACACACACACACACACACACACACACACACACACACACACACACACACACACACACACACACACACACACACACACACACACACACACACACACACACGGATGGACAGGAGCGAAAACATACTCTTGGGCCTTCGGCCCTCCGGCCTGGCAGAGACAAAAGGCCAATATGATATTTTCGCTATTTTTGAAATCGGGTTTTAGTGGTTGATTCATAATGTATTTTTGGTCCTGGAGAGACACAAAAAAAATCTCTTTTGTGCCTTGACCTGAAAAAGTTTGGGAAAGCCTGCCGGCGTTACTCCTATTTCACAGCGGCTGCATCACGACGCTGGCATGTTCTGATTGAGCATCGAGTTTCAATGCACTTAAGCCCCTCCTGTGCACTTAAGCCCCTCCAAATGATTCAGAATGCCGCAGCACGCTTGGTCTTCAACCAGCCAAAATGTTCACATCTCCCCTGAGTCACCCCCCTTCTCCGCTTCCTCCTTTGGTTCCCAGTTGTTGCCTGCACAGAGTACAAAACACTGATGTTGGCTTCAAAGCAACCAAACGTATGGCACCCCCATACCTTCAAAGCCTGATCCAACCCTACAACCCCAGATGCCAGGTTCATTTATTGACCTGGCATCCTATAGTTTCTATTTAATGTACAGATATTTTTTTTCTTATTTTTTTAAAATATTTTACTGTTTAGACTGATACTACAGTAGGTTCTTGGTTTACCTTTATCCTAGATCAGAGGTCTTCAACAGGGGGTCCGGGACCCCTAGGGGGTCCTCAGAGTTACTACAGGGGGTCCGCAAAATCTTTGTGATTTTTACATTAACTACTTCAACCAAGCATCCCTATTCTGATGAGAACTTTAGCCAAAAATAGCAGATCTACAAGCACACAACGCCTCGCGCTGCGAGGCGTTGTGCGCTTGTAGATCTGCTATTTTTGGCACAGTGGTTCGGTATAGGGGGAAAAAAGAGTGAAAGTACAGAAAGTACAGAGTGAAAGGTCAGGTTTACTAGGTATTGTTTTTAGAGCACGGTTAAATGTCTGGAAATGCACATTAACATGAATCCAACATGATAGTGCTGTGAAACAAGTCTATGAAGCTGCCTATGAAATCTACTGTATGAAAATAAAAAAATACTTTATACAATATATAATGGGGGTCCCTGCTTTCTCTCTCTCTCAGCCAAGGGGTCCTTGGCCTGAAAGCGTTGAAGACCCCTGTCATAGATTACTGAAGCACTACACTGTCTCTATGCATTTCATGTATGTGTTAACCTAAGTCACCCTGGATAAAGAGTGTCTGCTAAATGCCTAAATTGTTGAATGCAAAGTCTACTCTATGGAGACGAGCGCCTCAATGTTTTTTCTGGACCATAGCTAAAAGTGCAGCTCCAAAGTTGAGAAAACCTCAACTATGCTGCTGGTGCACGTCCACCCACCTGGAACAGAACATGTATCCCCGTCTGTCTGTTTTCTCGCACATTAAAACCAGTTCATACTTTTATTATGATTTGTTCTTTTTAGTTGTTAATCTGTGTTTATAAAATATATATTCCCAAGCGAATCTCTTAGTTAAAATAACATTGTTCGGGTGAATCAGTTTGTCTGATGCTTATTTTTTCAGCAGGTCTCTAAAGCTACTTTGGACGTAATGAATATTCAAGTTTTAAACTACTGTAGCATAGACCCCTTAACAGACGACGTCACACTGATAAGAACCAGTATGCGCTAAATGAAACCCATTCTATCAGGTCTCGCCAGGACGTGCCACACTAGCCAACACACAAGAGGGGGTTGGGGTGTGCTGAAACTAGCGCACCCCGAAACAACAGGTTGGAAATTGATTGCGTGAAACAATCACCTGTGCATCCAGTCTCAATGTTAGTAAACAATTAATTGGTCTATAGTGGTTCCCAAACCTTTTAGCTCGAGAGTCGTGACCCAAAAGGGATGTTTTTCTTCTTTTTTTTTTAAACACTCCACTCCTCTAGGAGTTGTTGACAGACAGACAGACAGACAGACAGACAGACAGACACGGTCGCGGTGCTCCTGCGCCTCACGCAGAAAGCTCGGCCGCGACAGGAGAGCTGACAGGCACGGAGGCCAAGTAGAGATAACCCATTGCTGGGTCAACTCACAGCTTGATTGTAAACAACCTACTCATTTTAGCTGATAAATAGGTCATGTATTAGCTGCTCAATGGTTATTAATTTCACACCTATAGCTGCTAGTTTAAGCACGAGTAGAGAAACGGTTGTTAACCCTTCCCTACCCTATAGCCCCTGTAATCAGTGTTGTAGTCAGTGTGTAATAATTTTAGACATTTTTTTGTGCATTTGTGGACTAGTATTTTTTACCCCCTTTTCTCCCCAATTTAGGCTTAATTTATGTAGTGACAAATGTCACCCTCCCCGCCCCGGGCTGCCCTCTCCCCTGAACCGGATGCACCGTGGTGGATTTGAACCCCCAGACTCCGCGTTGCGGCACTGCGCCAACCGAGCGCCCAGTGTGTTGACGTGCACTTTTGGTGTGAACTGGGCGTTGTGTGCTCTGTAATGTTACATTTGTTGTGCCCTCGTTAAATTCTAATTTATTAATTTTATTATTAAAAAACTGAATTTCATATCACAATATTATGCACAATAATGTCATAACCCATTCAATCCGGGAACGCGTCTCTGTCATTTTAGATTTACTTGGCTATTGAAAAATAGCAGATCTACAAGCTCATAGCGCGGCACCGAGTGCAGTGCTATGAGCTTGTAGATCTGCTACTTTTGAAAAGAAAATGTGAAAATGTATGCACATCTTTGAATATATATGTTTTTAAGCGAACATTTGTAACTCAAATCTTTGCTTCTGGGGGGTCCCTGGAACAACATATTTTACAAATGTTTCAAAAATATATATTCAAAGATTTGCACTTAATGTTCACGATTTTTCAAAAAATAGCAGATCTACAAGCTCATAGCGCGGCACTCGGTGCCGCGCTATGAGCTCGTATATCTGCTATTTTTGAATAGCCAAAGAAATCTTAAAAAATGACAGAGATGTCTTCCCGGCTTGAATGGGTTAAAGTGATCTTTTGTAATTCAGTGAAACTCTTCCATTGCTTTTTTTTAAAGCGCATTACGTTTGTCTTCTAAGTTCCTCTGAAGCCAGACGTTGGGATGTTATGCAGATTCATTCATTTCCCGACCACTCAACCCGGTGTCATGTATAATTAAGCTGCGTTCATGCAAATCCGCTGCTTTCTTTCCCTGGAGTTGTGGGTGTCATGGAATGTCACACTCTCTAAGATCATCGCCCCAAGCACAGACAAGCATACATGAGAATGCAAAGTGATTCATTCCACAAAGTGCTTATGGATGCAAACTGAGATCATTGATGTTGTTGCGAAATTCCCTCAGAACCGATCTGGAACTTTTTAAGCAGTGGTGGAAGAAGAAGTGCTCTGACTTGTTATTAAAGTCGCAATGCCACAGTGTAGAAATATACTATGACAAAAGTGAAAGTTCTGTGTTAAAAATGCTACTTGAATAAAAGTGCAAAGACATTGGCATCGAAATATACTTTCAGCACCAAAAGCACAAAATACGTGCGTTGTGAGCTTGCTTGTAATGGAGGCTATTTTTCGAATACGGTAGGCCAAGTGTAAAATAGGGCTCAATCGGTAAATGTAATAATAATCTAAATCTTCAAAGTAACCTAATGTTGTCTAATAATTATTGTTGCGTAAAAAAAGGACAAATATTTGCCTCTGATGTGTAGTGGAGTACAAGTATAAAGTATTGGAAAATGGAAATACAGAATGAGAGTAAATGTAAGTAATGACTTTCCACCACTGCTTTTAACAATTCAATGTCTCATGTTTGTGAGAATAAGATCTCAAGTTTCAACATTGTTTTGTGATTCAATTACATGGTAGTGTAGCAGTTATTTTTGAGCTGAGAAACGCATTTCTCCTAACGCCAGGACTGTACAGTATATCTTTGTGCTGGTAGGATAGAGAGTCACTGTATGTCAACATGTGTCTGTCTGTCTGTCTGTCTGTCTGTCTGTCTGTCTGTCTGTCTGTCTGTCTGCCTGCCTGTCTGTCTGTCTGTCTGTCTGTCTGTCTGTCTATTTTTTAATGTTCACCTACTATCACATGGCCTGAACAGGGAATATTCGAACTGCTTTTCTCTTGCAGTTTAGCTTTTTCGATTATTCAATATAACCTACATGAGCAAGATTAAGTGGGCTGTATTGGTTGAATATTGGTATTTGATATATCTTCGGTTAGCTGCCCAGCCGTAACTGCTGTAGTAACCTATGGAACTGAGCAGACAACACATGGATGGGATGGATGAGACCCCCCCCCCCCCGCCCCCACCCGCACAACGCACTGCTAGCCAGGAGAGTGTGGGGGGGGGGGGGAGGCTCTGCTACACCTGCTGTTAGCTTCGTGCGGTGAAACAATTAGTCCATGAGCTCAGTGGGAGCAGAAGATAAAGGTCATGGCCCATGCGTAGCGGGGAGGAGGGGGGGACCAGCAGTGGTGTAAAGTAACTAAGTACATTTACTTAAGTACTGTACTTAAGTACAATTCTGGACTTTTACTTGTAACAGTATTTACAAGTATTTATATATAACAGTATTGGTACTTTTACTTAAGTAAAGAATTTTAGTACTTTTTCCACCACTGGGTACCAGGGGGTCCTCGCTGGTAGTCAGGTTAAAGCCCATATCCATGCCTCACGCTGGTTCCGTCCCGTGTCCAGGCATTTTTAATCATATAATTCTTGCAGAATGAGTACACAGCTAATCGTTTATGCCGTTTGGTGCTCACGGTATGTACTTATTCCAGGTTGAATTAGTGGGCGGTGGCGACACGCTGGTTGTGAAATTCCTGCGCTTTTTGAGGAGAGTCAAAGTAATAAATGTCATTTGGAAACGCGATTAGACCGTAGCATGCAACATTTTGTCCCCTTCAAAACGAAAAGAAAAAAAAGTTTTTCACGGTATTAAGCGCTGCTTGTTTTATCGCCCAGTGTAACCATGGTATCCTGGTACACTCTCAATACACTCTTTTAATCTAACAATTCACAGCTCTAATTGGGGATAATTATGTATTTATTTATACTGTATGTAATCGACTGAATCGATCTGATTAACACGGTACGCCAGCTACAAACGGGCACAAGTCACACCTTGACCGAGCATGGCCGAGTGAATAGCCTAATAAGTGGCCGACTTATTTTTTCAACGTTTTTTTTAGGTTGGCGTCGGGGGTTGTTTAGCCCTGTTAGGTGTGTGTGAGTGCATGGTTTCGTGTGGTCTCTCGTGGATTGTTTGCATTTGGTTTTCCGAGATGGATTGTTCTGACACTTTTAAATGTGATTTCTGGGTTTATTTGGCTGAGTGTAAAAATCAATGTGTGGGACATTGGCTGTGTGGCGGTGCAGGTAATGAGGTGACTGATTGCAGCTGTGCCTCCTAAAAGAATAAAACACTCCACGGCCTTTTTTTAGTCCCTTAACCCATTGAGACCTGAAGCCGATTCTACATGTCTCCTAAATCCCAACAGTTTGATGAAAAACCTATGTTTCTATATCAGTGGTGCTCAATCTTTTTCATGTCAAAATTATATGCATTTGGCCGCGGACCCCCATCAAAATATCTTGTTCCAGGGACCCCCCAGAGGCAAAGATTTGAGTTAAAAATGTTCGCTTAAAAAATATATATATTCAAAGATTTGCACACATTTTCACGATTTTTCAAAAATAGCTGATCTACAAGCTCGTAGCGCGGCACTCGGTGCCGCGCTACGAGCTTGTAGATCTGCTATTTTTGAATTACCAAAGTGTAAAATAATGCTTTTTAGCTCAAATCAAAAAGTGTCATTTTAGTTTATTTTTTTCTTTTTACTTTTTTTCGCTATAATATCAGTGGTTCTCAAACTTTTTCATGTCAAGGACCCCCAAAATTATATGTATTTGGCCGCGGACCCCCATCTCAAAATATGTTGTTCCAGAGACCCCCATGAAGCAAAGATTTGAGTTACAAATGTTCGGCTTGAAAAAATATATATTCAAAGATTTGCACACATTTTCTTTTTTTTTTTTTTTTAAATAGCCGATCTAGCACTCGGTGACGCGCTATGAGCTTGTAGATCTGCTATTTATGAATAGCCGGAAGTATAAGATAATGGTTAAAGTGTTTAGAATCTAAAATGACAAATGCTTTCCCGGTCTTTAATGGGTTAAGCCTGGTCTATGCTCGGTCGTGTGGTGGTGTGTGGCACTACGAAAAACAGCAGATCTACAAGCACACAACGCATTCGCAGCTGCGAGTCGTTGTGAGCTTGTACATCTGCTGTTTCCGGTGTGCCACACAGGCGTTGTGGGGGGGTGGGGGTAGTGCTGCTGTGTTTTTTTTGCAGGAGGAGAAGGGAGAATTTGTACTTTTTCTTTCTCGGTTCCTTCCACAGATTGTTTTAGTTTTTGCCTTTGTTTAATGGGTTTCTCTTTTGTAGCCATTGATCAGTGTAGGGTTTTTTTTGTTTTCTTTTTGTGATGTATTATTTCTGAGCGCCCTCAATAGAGGTGATTTAGTTTTATATTAGTTAAGTTGTTTCTCTTTTGTGTTACTTCACACAATTTTTATTTTTTTTTGGCCAGTTAATTCCCACCGCTGTTGTATAACCTTACTGGCTCACCTGCCAGTTAGGGGCCTCCACCGGGAGGATGTAACCGTAGTGCCTCCGTCCTACTCCTCCCGTTCAACATTGCAGGCTGCGTCCCCCCAATCTGAGAACCCATTGTCAAAAAGAGGAAAAAACAGCGCCCTCTGCTGTTTTGAATTTGACTCTGGGGGGACCGCCCAATAGGCTCTATGCACAGCAGCCATATTGGAAAGAAATTGGGCCTCTTCTTACTTCCTTCACAGGTGTTACCAATGATACTAATGAAGGCTCTGTTCCATTCTGGTCGGTGCTGATATTGTGCATGTTGGCTCACTAGAAACACTCCATTTTGGTTCCCAAATGGCCCCTTATGGTGGGTGTGTAACTCTGAGAGTGTACAAATGGAACCAAATGGACCCGTGAGGGTCCATTTGGTTCCATTTGTACACTCTCAGAGTTATGGGGGTCATCACTATGCCACACTAAATGGAACAGAGCCTTAATTAGTATCATTGGTAACACCTGTGAAGGAAGTAAGAAGAGGCCCAATTTCTGTCCAATATGGCTGCTGTGCATAGAGCCTATAGAATGTTGATAACAGGAAGTTGGCCCGTTTGGTCTGCCCTCAGCCCTACTCCTCCGGGGGGGCTCCTATGTTTTCATTCCCACGGACAACATGTCTCTCATGGAACATGGATCGTTTTGGTTATAAGCCCACTTGTTTCTACAACGTAAGAACACGGTAAAATGTTACAAACCAAACCACGTTACACGCCATTGTTGAAAGAGTTTCAGTTTGTTTCCAGTGGGAACCCATTAGAAAGCGAACGCAGGGATGTAAATCACACACTACATTTGATGGGGTAAAGTGCGCTGTTGCTTCCTGATCTAAGGCCCACCCACTTGTAGGCCAATGTTCACACCAGTCCAGACCAGTGGTTCTCAAACTTTTTCGTGCCAAGGACCCCCAAATAGACACTTATTAGACCGCGGACCCCCATTTGAAAAGATAAGCCAGGGACCCCCATAATAGAAGATTTTTACGGCTCTCTAGCTGTGATTCTCAACCATTTTAATTTCAAGGACCCCCAGTTGGACATGCATTAGGGCTACAGACCCCCATTTAATGGCATTTCTATCTCTGGGACCCCAATTCATATTGTAAAATCAATGTTAATTTAACTCAGAGAGTGTACAAATGGAACCAAATGGACCCTAACGGGTCCATTTGGTTCCATTTGTACACTCTCTGAGTTACAGACCCATAAGGGTCCATTTGGTCCATGTCCATCATTTAGCTGGGGACCCCCTGGAACCCCCTGAAGTACCCCTGGGGGTCCCCGGACCCCACTTTGAGAACCAATGCCCCAGACCATAGGAGTACGTGCCGTGGCAAATACCACCGGCTTCACTACCGGCTTCACTCCACGAACAATTGTGTCTGTGTAGAAGGTTCGCCGCTCGGCCGAGCTGGATGCCCCCCCCCCCCCCCCCCGGGTTATGCTGTTTTTCATTTGCAGACAACGATCAGCGTTGGTGAAAATTCTGTTTTGTGTTTTTTAAATTAACTTTTTCCTGGTGGTTTAATAGAGGTGCTTTAGAAGGGCACAGGTGTTTCTGTACCTTCGGCTCTTGGTTTGTGCTCTGTACTTCTGTCTGTCTGTCTGTCTGTCTGTCTCTCTGTCTGTCTGTCTGTCTGTCTGTCTGTCTGTCTGTCTGTCTGTCTGTCTGTCTGTCTGTCTGTCTGTCTGTCTGAGGCGTGTCTCACACACCGCTGGACTGATCAGCGTCAAAGGCAATATTTCACATATTGTGTATGTTGTTTATTTGACATAATAGGGAAGTCAATGGAGGTGTGATCAGGCTCAAACCTTGCATCATAATTCATAGATTATCTTTCTTTGTCTTTCTATGCTCTCTCTCTCTCTCTCTCTCTCTCTCTCTCTCTCTCTCTCTCTCTCTCCCCCTCCCTCCCTCCCTCTCTCCCTCTCTCTCTCTCTCCATCTCTCTCTCCCTCTCTCTTTCTCTCCATCTCTCTCTCCCTCTCTCTTTCTCTCCATCTCTCTCTCCCTTCCTCTCTCCTTCTCTCCATCTCTCTCCCTTCCTCTCTCCCTCTCCCTCTCTCTTTCTCTCTATCTCTACCTCCCTGACTTTGTGTTTTCTCTCTGTCCGTCTTTGTGGTAGGGTTATTTCTAGTGACTAAATGACTAAGGAATTTGTGTGTGTGCACATCGTGCGTGTGTGTGTGTGTGTGTGTGTGTGTGTGTGTGTGTGTGTGTGTGTGTGTGTGTGTGTGTGTGTGTGTGTGTGTGTGTGTGTGTGTGTGTGTGTGTGTGTGTGTGTGTGTGTGTGTGTGTGTGTGTGTGTAATTGAATTTCTCGCCTGTCAATCATTTTGATATAAATATCAGATGAAAACTGCAGTTGCTAGGCGGAATATTGATTTCCCAGTCGCCCCCGGCGACATACGGCTATTATGGGATTGGCAAATTACACTGAAGCTAATTATGATGCCCTGCTCACCAGGTGGTAAAGACCCACACTTACGCACGCACGCACACACACACACGCACGCACAGACAGACACGCAGACACACGCTCACACACGCACACGCACGCACACACACGCATACATGCATGCACACACACGAATGCATGCATGCACACGCACACACACGCACACGCTTGCGTACGTTTGTCTGTGTGTGTGTATTGTATTGTAACACTTGAGAAACAGACACTGTGAGGACCACCTCACTGTGAGGACCACCTCACTGTGAGGACCACCTCACAAGAAATGTTGTTGTTTCATCGTTATTTTCTGAGGTTTACGCTGCAGAAATGAAAAGATTCTTGCAGGTTGTGGTTAAGATTTGAGGTATTTAGAGGTTAGGATTACAGACTAGTTTACCCTATTTTAAACGTAGTTGTGTGGCGATGTCACACTGAAAAAATGGCAATATACAGGCTTGTAGATCTGCATTTCTTTCTGCAATTTTCAGCTATTGTCAATGCTGTCCTAAGATATGAGAGCGTGCGTGCACTTGCTTAAAAGTACCAAAAGTATTGGCATCAAAATATACTTGATGTAGGCCTACCAAAAGTAGAAGTACTCATTATGCAGAAGGTCCCGTTTCACAAGTTATCATTATGTCTAAAATGTATATACAAATATTTGAAAAAAGCAGATCTTCAAGCTCACAACGCGTTGCATTGCAACGCGTTGTGAGCTTGTAGATCGGCTATTTTCAAATGGCCTAAATGTATATAGGGCTGAAGTGGTTACTGTATGTTTTGTGTAATAATAATCCCAATCTACAAAGTAACTAGTAACTTCAGGTAATTGTAGTACAATAATTTGCCTCTGAGATGCAGTGGAGTAGAAGTAAAATAATGAAAAATCGGAAAATACTCCAGTATAAAATACATAAAAAATATATAAAATACATAAAATACTTAAAATAGGTACTCGGGTACATTACTTGAGTACATGTACTTAGTTACTTTCCACCGCTCCACACATGGGTCGTGTTCTTCTCTCCTCCACACAACACTCAACACTCTCTATTTTTACATCTCATTATACGCAGCATGGATGTGAGACGACAGGCTCCTCCACAACAACCACAAAACAAGAATAGCATTAAAATAACAATAGAAACAGCGGGGAAAAGGAGAAAGGAAAAAACAACATTATTACGATACAAAACAAAAATGCAAACACAATAACAAATCCTCACTGTCAAGTAGAAGGCTTGTTTGTACAAAACCGTTGCTTTTCAGGAAACCGAAAAAAAAGAACCAGTGTTCCTAAGGATCCAATGAAGTCATCATTTAGTCACTATAGCTCTATTTAACCCATTAACACATTCCCTGCCAGAGTTTTTTTTTTGTTTTACTTCCCCCGCTGCCAGCATTACATTCAATGTTAAAAAAACATTTTTTAAGTAGTCACAAAATATTTTCATTGATCACCGTCCTCACAGTGATCCCCTCATTACACACACACAGGAGTCTCGTAGAATCGTGGAAAAAAATAATCCGATTGCGGTAATCCGTTCCATAATTGCAGCCAATTGAAAATAGCATGTTTCGCCCAAAATAACATGGTAAAAAAAAAAGCACACCCTGTGTGAAGGAAGCGGTGCCTTTGGGGCGGGGCTTAACTCATTTCAGTTCGTCCCTATTGGTGGTCTGAGTCCACTTACCAAATTTGTACTTGGTAGCATGCTGCAAACTGGAATAATGGCTGTTTAAAGCCCAGCCAATGGGCAGACAGAGGGGGCGGGGCTTAAGTAATTACTTAAGGTCCCTGGACCCCTCTTTGATAACCGGTGGCACATGTGGCAAATGAGAGGAGAGATGGCATAGGCAATCTCCAAGTCCGTGTGTGTGTGTGTGTGTGTGTGTGTGTGTGTGTGTGTGTGTGTGTGTGTGTGTGTGTGTGTGTGTGTGTGTGTGTGCGTGTGCGTGTGTTTGTGTTTGTATGTGTTGCTTCTTTGCCGTGCTCATCCCGGGCTCATACACACAGACACACAGACACACAGACAGACACACAGACACACACACAGACACCGAGTCAAAGCCACGTATAGAGCGGTTGGCACCGCTAAAAAGTACACAGGAGCCGAGATACAGGATTTTAAAGTAATAAGTTAACCAAGGAGTGAATGGAGCTAGAAATCTTTGGATCACGATATCTCTGGTTCTGTGTGGATAAATTGAAAAAAAAAAAAATATATATATATATATTTTTTTAAACGGTTATACTCGTGGATTGGCAGATAACGGGGTATTTTTATTGGGAATGCATATACTGTACTGTGTCATTTTAGATGTTTAGCTATAACCATTATTTCATTCTTTTTTATCGTGAAAATGACATCTTTGAATATATTTTTAAAGCGAACATTTTTAACTCAAATCTTTGCTTCTGGGGGATTCTACAAATGTCTTCTAAATCCTACGTTGCTGTAATCAGAGGTTCTCAAACTTTTTTCATGTCAAGGACCCCCAAAATGGTATTTGTCCGCGGACCCCCACCTCAAAATATTTTGTTCCAGGGGACCCCCAGAAGCAAAGATTTGTGTTAAACATAATAGTATTCAAAGATTTGCACACATTTTCACGATTTATTTTCAAAAATAGCAGATCTACAATAGCAGATCTACACATCTAAAATGACACACAGACGCTTTCCCGATCTTAATGGGTTAATACAGAGGTCTTCAACAGGGGGTCCGGGACCCCTAGGGGGTCCTCAGAGTTACTACAGGGGGTCCGGCAAATCTGTATGTGATTTTTACATTAACCACTTCACCCAAACATCCCTATTCTGAGGAGAACTTTAGCCAAAAATAGCAGATCTACAAGCGCACAACGCCTCGCGCTGCGAGGCGTTGTGCGCTTGTAGATCTGCTATTTTTGGCAAAGTGGTTTGGTATAGGGGGAAAAAAGAGCAGACTAAGTACAGAGTGAAAGGTCAGGTTTTGTAAGTGTTGTTTAAGTACATGGTTAAATGTGTGGAAATACACATTATCATGAATCCAACATGATAGTGCTGTGAAACAAGTCTATGAAGCTACCTATGAAATCTATGAAAAAATGCATATTTTACACAATATATAATGGGGGTCCCTGCTTTATCTCGCCCTCAGCCAAGGGGTCCTTGGCCTGAAAACGTTGAATACCCCTGGGTTAATACTTTTCCTCAGTTCAATATTCATAAAACCCAGAGACACACCTAACCCGTTTCACTTTTCAACAGCTTTCGAAAGACCCCAAAAATATAAGATCTACAGCTGTGAGCCGTGAGAAATCTATACTTTCTCTGCTTGTGCGTGACTCTGTTGTGTAACAAAGTAGGGCATTTCAAGAAAAAGTTGAAATCTGAAGACAGAGCATAAGGTTTCTGCCCGACAGCGCACAGAATGTGCAATGTACTATGGAGGGTGCCTTTGTTTACATGTTGTTTACAGATGAGGCACTTTTAACCAAGCTTGAGCCCCAGCCTCCAAATTCTGTGGGGAACGTTTCGGCAAAAATAGCAGATCTACACGAAAGAAAGCGGTCAAGTCCGGTTCTCTAAGACTAGAGGGTTTAAGTGGTTAACAGTGGTGTAAAGTAACTAAGTACATTTAACTCAAGTACTGTACTTAAGTACAATGTTGTGGTACTTTTACTTTACTGGAGTATTTCCAGTTTTCAGTACTTTTACTTCTACTCTACATCTCCAAAGGCAAATATTGTACTTTTACCCCACTACAATTATTTGAACATTTTTGTTACTAGTTACTTTGTAGATAATAATTATTATTTTTGTAACAGAGTATTTCTATATTGCAAAATTGCTACTTTTACTGAAGTAAAAAATGTGAGTACTTTTCCCACCAATAGAGTGGTTAAAACTTCACTCTCGTTTGAGTTTCCCCCGATTTCGCCCTCATCCTGCCCTGCTCTCATTTGGCCACTTGGTTAGCCTGATTATCAGACTGAATCTGCGTGGAGCTTCAGTCTGACATTGGCTCCAGTGTAGGCATTTACAAGGGGGAGGGGATTAGAATATCCCTAAACCAATTAGAATTGGTTTAGAATGTCCCTAAACCAATCACAAGGGATCCCCACCCCCACATCCGACACTCATTGGACAATACATTTTTGTATCGAATAAATCCTAGGTTCACATTACAACACCAGACCAAGAGAGGCAGTCCACTCAGAGAGTGGGCGGGGTCTATGGTCTGGAACCAGGCTACCACTTGGTCACATATAGCAGTAGTTTGAAAGTAGCTTCAAAGTCATATTTTTCCAAATTTGCTAAAATCTTTGAGATTGGTTATTTTTAAATAGACAAAGTTTAAAATAGGGCTCAAGTGGTTGATACACATTTCGTAAAACAGCATAAGTATAATCGAAATGTCAATGTTCTGCGAAGTAGCCCATAAAGGGAAGTTTTCAAATCATTGTAGTTTAGTAAAACGTACAAGAGGGAGATTCAGAAGACCTGTGTCTGTGCATAATGGAGGAAAGGGTCACCAGGTGCATCTCCGATTTGACAAGGGAGCCCTTTAAAAAGACAATCTAATTGCGTTCGTTTTCAGTCACTGAGTTGGAAAAGACACAGCTGTTAATAATGAGCCTGGGGGGGTGAGAGAGAGAGAGAGAGAGAGAGAGAGAGAGAGAGAGAGAGAGAGAGAGAGAGAGAGAGAGAGAGAGAGAGAGAGAGAGAGAGAGAGAGAGAGAGAGAGAGAGAGAGAGAGAGAGAGAGAGAGAGAGAGAGAGAGAGAGAGAGAGAGAGAGAGAGAGAGAGAAAAAGAGAGAAAGATACAGAGAGAGAGAGAGAGATAAAGAGAGAGAGAGAGCGAGAGAAAGCATATAGGTCATTGGAGGAGAGTTTGCTGATGTGTAAGATTCTAGATTTTGATGGTTGGTTTCTGTGAGTGTAGAATGAATGGGGAACTGGTCTGATTCCCGACAAAAAGTCCAGCTGCAGTGGCTTTTTTCCCCACCTTCGTTGTGAAGTGTTCTTGTGGAACGGAGGCGGGCAGGTTGTGCCACAGCGGCAATCACAGTCTCAGCCTAATCTAATCATCAATGGGATCTAAATGCAGCTAATACCTTGTGTCTCACGTACTGCTAGGCATGAGAGACAGACAGACAGACAGACAGACAGACAGACAGACAGACAGACAGACAGACGCAGTGGCGAAGCATGTTTATGTTACTGCATTGCAACAGAAAGCGTCAATATTGAACCAGAATTTTGGCACAATACAGACAACACCTGCTGGCTGCCTGTAGGTGTTGTCTGTATTGTGCCAAAATTACACACGCACGCACACACACACACACACACACACACACACACACACACACACACACACACACACACACACACACACACACACACACACACACACACACACACCATAGGTAGACTGTTTAAAAAAAATGGACTAAGGAGACGTGACGGTTTCTACAGACCGGTTTTGAAGCTTGTAGCCTTGTGAATAATCTATTGCTATAGGGTGGAAGTGGAGTGAGGTTGGGTTTTCATTCAGTAGAATCAGTAGAATCATAGCCCAGTGGATCTCAAACTTTTTCATGTCAAGGACCCCCAAAATGATATGTATTTGGCCGCAGACCCCCATCCAAAAATATTTTTGTTCCAGGGACCCCCCAGAAGCAAAAAATTGAGTTACAAATGTTCGCTTTTTCAAAAATAGCAGATCTACAAGCTCATAGCGCGGCACTCAGTGCCGCGCTATGAGCTTGTATATCTGCTATTTTTTAATAGCCAAAGTATAAAAGGTCATAATTATTGTGATGCTATATTAACACATTTTGCTGGGTACCCCCTGGAACCCCCTCAAGTACCCCTGGGGGTCCCCGGACCCCACTTTGAGAACCAATGTCATAGCCTACCCTTCTTTGTAATAAATGTTTTATTTAATTGGAGCATAATTTACAAAAACGCATACTGTAGCTTGAAAGATGACTTCAAACTAGCAACTGAAAACATTAAGTATGAACATGTAATACAACCAAGTGTAAAGTCCGGTAAAACAACCATAGACTTTAATGGAATGAACATTTGTCTGCAACCAGCAGAAGGGGAAATAGCGACACGTACCAGGCCAATAATGAGAACTGCAGCGTTGCCATTATTTTCACATTGACTTGATCGATATAATAGAAGCAAGTGTTCTAGCATTATAAAAAAAAACACACATTTGAAACCTTGTTTGAAATGACCACCTGCCTGCCAATTATGTTACTGCATGGTAGGCAGAGGATAACTAAGTACATTTACTCGAGTACTGTACTTAAAGGGGAATACCACTCATTTTCAACATTGAACCATGTCATAATATACCTTATAATGGTGAATTTCACTTCCATATTGTACGTTTACTCCACAACAATGTTTTGAAAACTTAAGTTACTTTGTAGATTTTGATTATTATTACAAAACATACAATAATAACCACTTCAGGCCTTTATATATTTTGGCCATTTGAAAATAGCCGATCTACAAGATCACAATGCGTCGCGATGCAACGCATCGTGAGCCGATTGTAGATCGGCTATTTTCAAACTATTTTTAAAAACATTTTGAATACATTAAGTACTTTAAGTACATTTTGATACCAATACTTTTGTGCTTTTACTCAAGTTTGTTTTTAATTATGGACTTTTACCTGTAACAGAGTATTTCTGCATTGCAGTATTGATACTTTTACTTAAGTAAAAAATGTGAGTGCTTTTTCCACCAGTGATGGTCGGCAGGTTTCAGAACTGTCCACAGCCCTCCTCTGAGACACACATATTATAATGCGCAGTAGTGAGGACCAATAGGCTCTATGCACAGGCAGAAGCCATATTATCACTTCCTTCACAGGTGTTACCAATGATACTAAATAATGAAGGCTCTGTTCCATTTAGTGTAGCACCGTGGTTTCCACGACCCCCATAACTCTGAGAGTGTACAAATGGAACCAAATGGACTCTTACCAGTGAGCTAACATCCACAACATCAGGACCCTGACTCTGTTTGACCAGAATGGAACAGAGCCTTCATTAGTATCATTGGTAACACCTGTGAATTTCTTCATAATATGGCTGCTGTGAATAGAGCCTATTACAGAATATGAAGATAGGTTGAAAATGGGTGAAGTTGTCTGTAGAGTACTTGAGTAAATGCGCATACTTACTTTCTACCACTGTCGGTCAACACATGTATGGGTTTAAAAGGTTAATGCGTGTTTGTATGCGTGTGTAGCATTGGTCTCTTCTAGGTTTTTTTGTGGTGGTCAGCATCTCACCCACACCGGCTCTGCTGCTTTTAATAAACTGCTCCCAAAGTGAACTTTTAAGTATAAGGCTGCAACCAATAAAGATAAGAGTTCGAACTAATCTTTATGAAAATGTGTCACTGTGGACCTAAGGGCAGTTATTACATCATGTGAGTGTGTGTGTGTGTGTGTGTGTGTGTGTGTGTGTGTGTGTGTGTGTGTGTGTGTGTGTGTGTGTGTGTGTGTGTGTGTGTGTGTGTGTGAGTGTGTGAGTGTGTGTGTGTGTGTGAGAGAGAGAGAGAGAGAGAGAGAGAGAGAGGAGAGAGAGAGAGAGAGAGAGAGAGAGAGAGAGAGAGAGAGAGAGAGAGAGAGAGAGAGAGAGAGAGAGAGAGAGAGAGAGAGAGAGAGAGAGAGAGAGAGAGAGAGAGAGAGAGAGAGAGAGAGAGAGAGAGAGATATTATTCATTTTGATTCAACTTTTTGTAATTTCAGCAAATCATAGTGGGTCGAGCTGCCTTAACAGCTTTTTCATAGTTTAGGCATATTGGATGTGTACTGTACTGTAGTTTCCTGTGATGTACTGTACTCTTGTAGATCAGCTATTTGTTTGGCAAACGTCCCAACAATTTCAGGCAACCTTTATGAAAAAGAGCAATTTTTCTGGAACCTAATATGAAGGTAACACAGCGTATTAAGTCTAAATTAGCCTATCATCATCACTGATACTGTAGGTCTACACAAGCATGTACTCATAAGATGTGCTTTAATGTATTCACTGACTGTATGTCAACAGCTTTCTGTTTTATATATAGCTCATTTAAAGTAAGAAGGGTATAGGCATATAAGCTAAGGTTTCAGCCCACACCTTTTTGGTCTGATTTAAGTGGTTAAACCCTAATCTAGTCTAAAGGTCGTAACACGCGGCAAACGCTTCACGCGGGCGGTACGGCTCGGATCATCGGTGATCACGTCGCGATCATTGTTGTTTTTTTTTCCTCTTGCACGCTGCGGTGAAAAGAGAAGCCGAAAGCTCATCACAATCCAGCTATAGGCTCTATGGACAGCAGCCATATTGGAAAGAAATTGGGCCTCTTCTTACTTCCTTCACAGGTGTTACCAATGATGCTAATGAAGGACTCTGTTCCATTCTGGTCAGGGTGCTGATATCGTGCATGTTGGCTCACTAGAAACACTCCATTTTGGTTCCCAAATGGCCCCTTATGGTGGGTGTGTAACTCTGAGAGTGTACAAATGGAACCAAATGGACCCGTAAGGGTCCATTTGGTTCCATTTGTACACTCTCAGAGTTATGGGGGTCATTGAAAATAAGACAACCACTGTGCCACACTAAATGGACCAGAGCCTTAATTAGTATCATTGGTAACACCTGTTAAGGAAGTAAGGAAGGGGCCCAATTCATTCCCAATATGGCTGCTGTGCATAGAGTCTATTGCCGCCCGCTCGCGCGCGCACAAACGAGCATGCGTGCGAGAATTTCACGGGGCTGCACCCGCCTGCCTCTCCGCCCCCTCAACTTCTCCGCGCGTCCCAAATAATCGCCCGCCTCTCATTGAAAAGGAAGTACATAGGCGCGTTGGCCGCTTGCCGTGTGAAAGGACCTTTGGCGAAACGGACCTGAGTTGCAACTGTAGTACGACTGCAAGCATTTCCTTCTACAGCAGGGATATGTACTGTATTATAGGCAAACTGCGGCTCTAGAGCCACATGTGGCTCTGTAGCCCCACCTCTCCAGTGGCTCACTGTTGCTTTGGCCAAAACATTATGAAATGAATAATGGTATTCCTTTTTTTTTTTTTTACATTTTAACCCATTAAGACCTGAAGCCGGTTCTGCAAATGTCTTCTAAATCCCAACAGTTTAAAAAAAATATATATGCTGCTATATCAGTGTTTCTCAAACTTTTGTATAATTGTCAAGGACCCCCATAATTATATGTATTTGGCCACGGACCCCCAATCTCAAAATATTTGGTTCCAGGGACCCCCCCAGAAGCAAAGATTTGAGTTAAAAATGTTCGCTTTAAAAGAATATATATATATATTCACATATTTGCCATACATTTTCACGATTGTGCTTGTAAATCTGCTATTTTTGAATAGCCAAAGTGTAACAGTTCTAGCTCAAATAAAAACAATGCGTTCCTGGTCTTAATGGGTTAATGTTCATCTAGCCTTGTTGAGGAAGTCGTTCTTACATTATCCAATAGGCTCTATGCACAGCAGCCATATTGGAAAGAAATTGGAAGTCTTCTTACTTCCTTCACAGGTGTTACCAATGATACTAATGAAGGCTCTGTTCCATTCTGGTCAGGGTGCTGATATTGTGCATGTTGGCTCACTAGAAACACTCCATTTTGGTTCCCAAATGGCCCCTTATGGTGGGTGTGTAACTCTGAGAGTGTACAAATGGAACCAAATGGACCCGTGAGGGTCCATTTGGTTCCATTTGTACACTCTCAGAGTTATGGGGGTCCTTGAAAATAAGACAACCACTATGCCACACTAAATGGAACAGAGCCTTAATTAGTATTATTGGTAACACCTGTGAAGGAAGTAAGGAAGGGGCCCAATTCATTCCCAATATGGCTGCTGTGCATAGAGCCTATTGTAAAAATGTGTAGCCTATTAATAGACGAAATCCACAGAGCGAATGCTTGTAGCTGCGTTGTCGCGGTGCGGAGCGGCACTCGGCTTGACACCGCAGTTATGATTGCCGCTCTGTGGATTCGTCTATACACACACACACACACACACACAAAAAGAAAATAGAGTGTGATTTTTGAACTGCTGGAGAATAGACAGAGCAGAGTACATTTTAAGAATTGGATCACATCTCCAAACCACACTGGTGCTGCTAGTGTTGTAGCAATAGGCTCTATGCACAGCAGCCATTTTGGAGAAAAATTGGGCCTCTTCTTACTTCCTTCACAGGTGTTACCAATGGTACTAATGAAGGCTCTGTTCCATTTCTGGTCAGGGTGCTGATATTGTGCATGTTGGCTCACTAGAAACACTCCATTTTGGTTCCCAAATGGCCCCTTATGGTGGGTGTGTAACTCTGAGAGTGTACAAATGGAACCAAATGGACCCTCCCGGGTCCATTTGGTTCCATTTGTACGCTCTCAGAGTTGAAATTAAAAAGTTTGAGAACCACTGTGCTACACTAAATGGAACAGAGCCTTCATTATAATCACTGGTAACACATGTGAAGGAAGCAAGGAAGAGGCCCAATTTCTGTCCAATATGGCTGCTGTGCATAAACCCTATTCAGGAGATAGTAAGGTGTGGAAAGCAACAGTTCATTTCGGTCATTAGCCATGTACAAACATTCACACTTCACACTTTGACGCTTCATTCGTTTTGACGCATTTGGGGTTTGTAGATCTGCAATTTGTTTTTGCTGAATGCCCGCAGAAAAGGCATGCTTGGGGTTCAAGTGGTGTGTATAGTGAGGTTCAATTGGCTAAGTGGATAGAAGATGAAGATAGAAGATATACAAGTTACTGTCACTGTTTTCATCACCTCCAGGCGTTCACATCGGCGTCTAGACGCATCTATTGAACCAGCGGGGTTGAAAGGGTGCACTCACATCTTACACTGTGAGAGAGTGTGTGTACCGGCTCTCCTTTTAACTGAGAGAGCAACAAAAACTGTACGGAAGCCAGATATTGTCGCTGTCAGGAGGAAACCTCTTATGTCCAAAAAGAAACGGAGCCAGAAACTCTTAGCCTGGGATCCAGCCTGCTTCGCTACGTTCGGCGGACTTTTTTTTTCTCTCTTTGCTTCTCAGTCTGGAATGCACCCCATTGACTCGTTTTGCACAACTACACTGGAACTACATATGTTACGTTAGGCAACGTCGTTGCTGATTGGATGTTGTTCAAACGAATGACGAATCACAACGATCACACTGTTTTTTTTTTGTCCCGCCCCGCACCACAGACCAATCAGAAGCCACGGCACGATTCGAGACGCTTGGCATGTCCCGCCTCCCTTGGAGATAGGAGGCATTCCAGACTGAGAAGCGAAGAGAGAAAAAAAAGTCCGCCGAACGTAGCGAAGCAGGCTGGATCCCAGGCTAACAAACTCTTGTAAATAGTTGAAATCAGGAGTTAAAGGACGACTTCACCACTTTTCAACATATCTTCATATAATAGGTCCTCACTAATGCTCATGATAAAATGGTAAAACAAAATTCTACTTGGTCTGTGTCTCATAGGAGGGCTGTGGACAGTCCAGAAACCCGTCTACCAGTGACATCATCGTTAGGCAGGATTTTTTTTCCCGAAAAAGATTGCAATTTGTTTATTCAGATTTGTATTAAGTCGAAAACAATGGGATCTATTATTGCATTGCAACTTTCCAGGAATACAAAGCCTGCAGTTTCTATTAGCTTGGAATCCCCATCGATGATGTCACTGGTAGACGGGTTTCTGAACTGTCTACAGCCCTCCTCTGAGACACAGACTGATTAGAAAAAAATGGTACCATTTTATCATGAGCATTAGTGAGGACCAATAATATGAAGATATGTTGAAAAGTGGTGAAGTCGTCCTTTAAGAGCTGAGGTTTCTGCCCCATTGATACATTGATATTCCCTTCAGTACAAACCCGCTCTGCACATGAATACAGATATATTATGAAGTATTTGTTGTGATGGTGTATGACGCCTATAGACCCAGCGACAGTGTGAGCTGCATAATTCTCCAGACAAACGTTTGCTAGGTTTGCTGCCCGGCCGCCAGAATCCTTGTATCTCCGCATTTCAACTTTATTTATTTTTTTGGTAAATGAATGTCCCACTCCGTCGTACAAGAGTGTCACACATAAGTAGCAAAAATAGCCGATCTGCAAGCTCACAACACGTCGCGACACGGCACGTTGTGAGCTTGCCGATTTGCCAAGTCTGCTATTTTTGCTATTATTTCTTTTTTATGGTGACAGCGAAAGTGGTCAAGTGTGTCTGTGTGTTTTATGAATATTGAACCAATGAAAAGCAGTAACAAGAGCTTGTGACTAAATAATGAATCCATTAGATCCGTTGGAACACAGGTTATTTTTTCCCAGTTTCCTGGAAAGTAAAGGACTTGGACATGTTATGTTACGTTATGTTTATTTTATTTGACATGGAAACCACAATCACATTGGAAGACTCAGATGCATTGTTTAAGCGTTATAGTAGTGGTTCACAACCTGTGGGTCGGGATCCCCAGGGGGTCAAAATTGTCAAGGTGAGGGGTTCCCGGTTCAAATATGATTGTTTTGGTGGGGGGGAGGTCACCGCCTAAAAAGGAATATCCAACACATGTCCACAGGAGGCTTTTCTAATAGAAACACAAAATAAAAAAACAGTCAACAAAAATAATAATATTAATAAATAATAATAATACATTATATTTACTTATCAAAAGTAAATTCCAATAACCAGTCATAAACTATTCATGTGAGCACAGTTGATTTGATTTTTGCCATAAGTTGAGTCCTCCGTTAACCCATTCAATCCGGGAACGCATCTACATATATTTTGTTCCATGGACCCCTAAAATAACACAGATGCGTTTTTTTCCTATCGATTAGTCACCCCATGGAGACTTGAATTCATGGATATTTTTTTGTTTTTCTTGCATTCCTAAGCCAACAATTTCATGACTGGCAGCGGTTCCGGTAGGAGACACAAAGAGTCTCTCTTGTGTCTCCTACCGGAACCGCGGTTCGAATTACTGGCTTAGGAATGCGACAAAGGAAAAAAATCATCCATGAATTTAAGTCTCCATGGGTGACTAATTGATAGAAATTGTTGTTTTTGTTGGGTGAACTATTCCTTTAATGGTTTAAACACCCTATGCCGACATACGAGGTTTCCACCCTAGATGCAGAGTTTGCCGTTGTGTTTTTGTGCGTTTTCAAGTCAGGTCACATCTCTGTCTGTGCAGAGCCCTCCTCACAGCTATAAAGTCCTTTGCTTTGCTGCAATTTGAATTTATATACCAAAACATTGTACACTGGTAAAACAAATCGCAGCTGTAGCGTGTCGCACTGTGTGTGTGTGTGTGTGTGTGTGTGTGTGTGTGCGTGCGTGTGTGCGTGTGCGTGTGCGTGTGCGTGCGCATGCTTGTATTACTGCTTGTCTCCCCACAAGTATAGAAGAATTTGAGAAATAGACATTGTGAGGACAATCATCATGGTTCTCACGAGATAAATGGTGGTTCTATGTTTAAAAAAGACTTTTAGAGTTAAGTTTGCACTTAGCTAAAGATTCAGGTTGGGGTTAAGATCAGACACTCAGAGGTTAGATTTTGGGGGTTGGAGTTATGGATTTGTGCCCGATTTATACTGCCGAACTGTGACGCGCTGGTGGCACGCACTAAAAATAGCAGATCTACAAGCTCACAGCGCTTCGCAGCGTGACACGTTGTGAGCTTGTAGATTGGCTATTTCTCTTCAGGAAACACTACCCTGACCCTTCCTCTTAGCCTTGCCTACTTGTTGACAATTATTTGTACGAGCTCTTGTTTTATTGGATCTTGTTTATTTGATACACTTATTTGTTTTAGCTCTTGCTCATTTGATGTTCCTATTTGTCTCATCTGTTTAAGAAAGTAGGTAGCTGATATATTGCACTTTAAACTTTAGCTAAATTTAGCTCTTAGTTGCTTGTTTTAGAAGAGAAAGCACTTAAGACTTCTGGTGATTAGTAGTTTTCTTGCCTACCTATGTTGAATGCACTTATTGTGTCCGCCAGGCCGATAGGCATGGCGAGAGAGTATGTTTTACCCCCTGTCCGTTAGCAGCTAATCTCTGGCACCGTTGGCCCGGCCGCTGCGAAACTGTGCACGCACACTCCCTCGATACCAATTCAGAACCTCTGGCTTTTTTTTTAAGTTGGACTGTTATAGCGCCACCAGGAGGCCGATATGTGCAAAACACATTTATTGATACTACTCCTACATATTTTGTCCAAACATCACACAAATCGGTACACAGTATCTCTATAGTCATGTGATCAACACGGATTTATCCGATTTCCCATATTCCATCCTGATTGCCTAAGATTGGGTTCCAAATTTTGCAGGATTGGTCCGTTTTGAACAAAATGCCTCAAAATCATGAACGCAGCTTGCGTTTTCCGTGAAATTTCACACGCACATTTCTATTAGGCCGAGGAAGAATTGCCACCCTTTTCACATTGGCCTGTTATAGCGCCACCAGCAGGTCTAATTTTGCAAAACACATTTTTGGAACAAAATGCCTCAAATAATGAATGCAGTGTCCGATTGCACTGAAAAGCCCTTGAACAAATGGCACCCTTTTCACATTGGCCTATTATAGCGCCACCAGGGGGCCACAATAATGTACCTGACCTGGCGGCGACCTGTGCTCCGAGGAGCACTTTTTTTAGTTGTAAGTCGCTTTGGATGAAAGTGTCTGCTAAATGACTGTAATGTAATGTAATGTGTGTTTGGCTTTAGGGTGTAGAAATGCCCCAACAACTTAAAAAATGGCACTCACAAAATCTGCTTCCTAAAACGTTGATGTCCTCACAAGTATACTGTAGTAATAGGCTACTAACCTGTGTGTGTGTGTGTGTGTGTGTGTGTGTGTGTGTGTGTCTGTGTGTGTCTGTGTGCGTGCGTGCGTGCGTGTGTACATGCGTGCATGAGTGTGTGATGAAGGATAATAGTCTATAAGCCGCTGATACAAGGTACCGGGAGGCCACTTATTGAGGTGCTTTTAGATGCAAAGTGAGATTTGTGGTGGGAATGGACGTCAGTTCCAACTCCCTGTGCAGGTGTTCTGTTCTCCCCCCCCCCCTACCTATGAATGAATGGCTTTGAGCAGCGCCGCACGAAGCACCAAGCCGACAAAGCAGGGAGCTTTCTAAAACAAGCGAGGAAAAATAAACTCGACACACCAGGTATATAAGTTCCCGTTTGCAAAGATTTATTAACCCTTTAAAACCGGGAACGCGTCTGTGTGTCATTTTAAGATTTCTTGGCTATATAAAAATAGCAGATCTACAAGCTCATAGCGCGGCACCGAGTGCCGCGCTATGAGCTTGTAGATCTGCTATTTTTTAGAAAAATATTGAAAATTTGTGCAAATCCTTTTTAACTCAAATCTTTGCTTCTGTGTGTCCCTGGAACAAAATATTTTTAAGATGGGAGGGGGTCCGCGGACAAATACATATTATTTTGGGGGTCCTTGACATGAAAAAAAATTGAAAACCATTGAAAATATAACAACATAAGTAAAAAAAAAAAAAAAAAAAACTTTAGGAAAAACTTCAAAACCTGTTAGGATTTAGAAGATATTTGTAAAATCCCCAGAAGCAAAGATTTGAGTTAAAAACTTTCGCTTTAAAAAAGTATATATATATTCAAACTAAAGATTTGCACACATTTTCACGATTAAAAAAAATAAATAGCAGATCTTGCCGCGTTACGAGCTTGTATATCTGCTATTTTTTATAAAACCAAACAAATCTTAAAATGAGATGCGTTCCCGGTCTTAAAGGGTTAACAAGGCGAGTGATGTTTTTCGATCACCAGGGCTCTGCCTCATACTTCTGAGCCGTGGGGCTGGAAATGTCACGCTCGATCTTATGCCGCGTTCACACCGGCAGATACAAAGCTACAGTCTGCCTTTCATTTAAGCCTAGCGACATGAGGCTACAAAAGCTACATCTGACGTTTGCGGCTGCTATACAAAATCTATGAAGCTACAATCCAAGTTGCAGTGGTGGGAAAAAGTGCTCAAATGTGTTACTTAAGTAAAAGTATCAATACTGCAATGTAGAAATACATTGCAGTCCGGAATTCAAAATGTACTTGAGTAAAAGTATAAAAGTATTGGCAAAAAAGTACAAAAGTAAAAGTACTCATTATGCAGAATGCCCCATTTCAAGTTTTCAAAATGTATAACAATCTTTTTAAAATAGCAGTGTTAACCATTTCCTCTCACCTTCTCTCTACACACAATTCCTGCTTGTAATTGGGGTAAAAGAAACTATTTCTATCTGCTAGTTCCATGTTATTTTATTTTATATTTTTCTCTCTCGTCAGACACGCAAAATGCACTTAAAGTACCAAAAGTAGAAAGTAGTCATTATGCAGAAGGCCCCATTTCACAAGTTTTCAAAGGTATACAAATATGTTGAAAATAGCAGATCTACAAGCTCACAATGCGTCGCAATGTGACGCATTCTGATCTTGTAGATCGTCTATTTTCAAATGGCCGAAATGTATATGAGGGTAATGTGAGTCTTGTAATAATAATCAAAATCTACAAAGTAATTGTGTAACTAAAGTTTTCAAATAATTGTAGAGGAGTAAAAGTACAATATTTGCCTCTGAGATGTAGTGGAGTAGAAGTAAAATGATAGAAAACTGGAAATACTCCTGTAAAGTAAAAAATACCTCAAAATTGTTCGTAAGTACAGTACTTGAGTAAATGTACTTAGTTACTTTACACCACTGGTTGATCAACACTTGGCGACAGATACAGTGTCGCTTTGTAGTTTTTTTTGTATCTTTTGTAGCTGCCAGTGCGAACGCAGCATCGCAATTAATCTTTGCAAACGGGAGCTACATGGTGTGCAGATTTATTCTTTTATTACACGATGAACTTTTCTTTTTCTTTTTTTATCCAGCGAGTAGGTCAGAGATATCTAGTGGGTCAGAGATGTGCTTGTCTTTTGCACTTTTCTCTTAGCTTTCCTAAACCAAACCTAGCCTTGTTTGAGAAACATGGCACAGGGCCACACGCACTTGTAGTCTTTTCGAGGTTCAAGGTGTTTTATTGACGTGTTCATTTCATATCTTATATCAATAACGTTTTTTTTTCTTTTTGTTTAAATAACTTGACATAAAATCATTGGACACAAAAGTATTGGACTCAGGTATACAGAAATGTGTAACTGCAAGCTGTTAAGAGACAGCTCATCGTTGCTGTCGGGAATAAACCTTGTATCTCCATATTTTCATTTTTTATTTTTTATTTTTATAGTTTTATAGTTTTTCCGTAAATGAATGCCATACTACAGTTAGGGCTGTCACGATTCCAAATTTAAGTTGACGATTAATTGTCGCTCAAATAATTGCGATTAACGATTTTATTGATTTAATTGCATTGAACATTGGAACATATGAAAAAATAATACATTATTGACATGTTTAATAATAAAAATAGCAGAAATAGCTGATCTATAAGCGTGA
Organism: Gymnoscopelus microlampas; assembly: GCF_963454915.1. NCBI lineage: Eukaryota > Metazoa > Chordata > Actinopteri > Myctophiformes > Myctophidae > Gymnoscopelus > Gymnoscopelus microlampas. Next base: position 2,738,912 of record NC_139960.1, read on the forward strand.
CGAGTTCTAAGCTTGTAGATCCGCTATTTCAGCGTATTTTGTATTTGAAAATGTGTCAACATTTTTCAACATGAAAACGATTATGACAATTATGCAAAAATAATTGCGATCATCAAAAAATATAATGCGATTAGAGGTTTATGTAATAATTGTGACAGGCCTGACTACAATGTCACACAAAAGTTTAAAAAACGTCTTTGCCATTTCTTTTATTTGAATCGTGAAAAGTAACAGCTTTGGAAATGAGGTTTCCACCCGACAGTGATGATATACAGAGAGGCCCAACCGACATGATTTAGATGTAATCTGTTGTTCATTATTTGGTGAAGCTGTACGGGAATGTCAACAGCGTGGGCTTATTGACACATAGTTTCCTTAACCCATTGCGACCTGATGCCGATTCTACATGTCTCCTAAATCTCAACAATATTCTGAAAAACGTATGTTTCTATATCAGTGGTGCTCAATCTTTTTCATGTCAACGACCCCCAAAATTATATGTATTTGGCCGCGGACCCCCATCAAAATATTTTGTTCCAGGGACCCCCAGAAGCAAAGTTTTGAGTTAAAAATGTCCGCTTTAAAAATATATATATTCAGAAGATTTGCACACATTTTCACGATTTTTCAAAAATAGCAGATCTACAAGCTCGTAGCGCGGCACTCGGTGCCGCGCTATGAGCTTGTATATCTGCTATTTTTGAATAGCCCAAAGTGTAAAATAATGTAAAAATCTAAAAATGACACAGTTCCAGGTCTTAATGGGTTAAACAGCTTTTCAAAGGTTCTCAAGGAACAACAGCTCTCTATTTAATGTGTCTGTGTACACTACAGCATCTCCATTAATCATTTCCATAATCATAACACCGCGCACAATGTCACTTCGGTGGAAAAAGGACATACAGCCTTAAATGATGACATTCTGCATGCCATGGGCGCTAGAATGGATTTTATGATGAATTATGGGTCAATTTAATATGGATCTCCTCAGCCTGGTGTCACAACTAAGGAAGGGACTCTGTGTGGGCAGTAATATGTTCCTGTAATATTAATATTTTCCACAAGTAACTGCTAGTTAAAACAACCAAAAAAAGCCAATACATACATAACTGGTAAATGGTGCATTTATATCGCCTTTTATCCAAGGCGCTTTACAATGATTGTGCATTACATGCACCCATTCACACACACATTCACACACCTATGGCAGAGGAAACCATACAAGGCACCGACCTGCTCATCGGGAGCAATAGGCTCTATGCACAGCAGCCATTTTGGACAGAAATTGGGCCCCTTCCTTGCTTCCTTCACAGGTGTTACCAATGACACTAATGAAGGCTCTGTTCCATTTAGTGTAGCACAGTGGTTCTCAAACTTTTTAATTTCAAGGACCCCCTTAACTCTCAGAGTTACACCCTCTCAAGGAACCATGAGGGTCCCTGGACCACACTTTGAGACCCACTAGTATTTCTAGTGAGCCAACATGCACAATATCAGCACCCTGACTCTGTTTGACCAGAATGGAACAGAGCCTTCATTAGTATCATTGGTAGCACCTGTGAAGGAAGTAAGAAGAGGCCAAATTTTTCTTCAAAATGGTTGCTGTGCATAGAGCCTATTGGGGGTTCACCTCTACTCCTGAGCCAGTACCGCGGGAAGTAGGGGTGCGGGGGGTGCGGCCGCCCCCCTCCCCTAGGTACCCGCCCCCCCCCATCAAAAAAAAGAAATTATTTGTTTTGATAATAAATCTGTAAAATCAGGCAAAAATTAAATAACATAACTGTAACCTAACCCTAATCCTAACCCTAAAACCGAAATAAAGAAACCAAAAACTGGGAAAAAAACGAACCCAATCCGCCCAGAAGCGCGAAACCTCATGCAACCTCATGCACCTCGTGCAAACCTCATGCCCAGAACCGCACGCGTGCATGAGGTGCGCATACCGCACCCCTAACCTAAAAGGTCTTCCCGCGGCTATGTCCTGAGCCACTGCCAGCCCATAATAACATGGCTGTTGTTAAACCAAGTAACTTTGAGTTACTAAGTAACAATGAACGTGACTTGTTTTTGACCCAGAAGTCTATACTAAGCCTATAATGTATGCTCCGTTGTAGGAGGTTGTCAGGTCTGAAAAAAAAATACAGATCTATGAGCTTGTAGATATATTTCACTTTTTTTTGTGTTTTGCGTACAATGGTATGGCATAAATACGGATAGATTATACATTTTATTATTAATTATTTTTGTATTTAAATGTGTATAAAATATTATTATTACAGTTATTATCTATATTTTTAAAATGGATTAAATCTATTAGTTTTGTTGCACCCCTAAACAGTCAGATGGTAGGATGTCAGATGGTAGGATGTCAGATGGTAGGATGTCAGATGGTGTACATTTGGTTGCCACTGTAAAGCACTTTGTAACCATGTTTCGAAAAGCGCTTTATAAATTAAGTTTATTATTATGTTTGGTTTTTCATCAAACACATTTTTACACATTAACATGAATCCAACATGATAGAAAATATCATGTGTAAACAAGTGCTGTCAAACAAGTCTATGAAGCTTATCTATGAACTCCATGAAGAACTTTACTCTGCAATGCAATTTTTACAAAATGTTGTTGGGGGTCCCTGCTTCATCTCTCTCTCAGCTAAGCGGTCCTTGGCTTGAACAAAAACGTTGAAGACCCCTGACCTAGCTCTGTGTGGCAGGTCATTGTATTTAACCAGTTAATACTTGGTGCCTTCTAAAAAAGTACTTCTCAAATTTTCAAGAGTTTAAAAAAAAATAATCAAAAATAGTAGATATACAAGCTCGCAGTGCTCCTACGACTTGTATATCAGCTATTTTTTAATAGAAACAAAATGAAAATGATGTTTTCCCTTTTATACTGGGTTAATGTATGTTTGTAATTGTGTGTCCTTCTAGCTCTGTGTGGCAGATCCCGCTGTCTCTGATTCTAGGGAATTCAACCAGCACCTCTACGGAGACGCTCTTCTGGATTCATAATAAGACAGGTAACACACACATGCACACGCACACGCACACGCACACGCACTCGCACTCAATCACACAACCCATTGTTCTCCTTTTCAAGTGTGTCCCAAAGACCAGCGGTTCTCAATCTTTTTTTTCATGTCAAGGACAATGAAAGATTTTGAAAAATATTGAGTACTGTAGATGAACTATGAATATATCGGAATATGGAAATAAGGTTTGGCTTTATATAAGAAAAAAAGGGGGGCATACAAAATATTACAGAAATATTTTTTTGGCATCATTTGGCATTTACGGCTTCTATATGCTATTGATCAATATCACACATCATAACAACAACTGAATCCCGTTTTCTTTTTCTTTTTTTATCCGGTTTTAGCCTCAAAGCATTGTAGGACATGCATGGTTTCTTGAGTTAACTCTTTGTCATGTTTAATAATTGTGCAGTACAAATAGGGGTTACGGTGGCGCAGTCGGTAGCGCTGTCGCCTCACAGCTAGAAGGTCCTGGGTTTGATTCCCGCCGGGGACGCTGTGGGCACTGGGGGCGTGTCTTCTCCTCCGCGTCATCAGCGCCCATACCCTAGGTGGGGTTGGCGAAAGGGCCTACTCTGTGTGGAGTTTGCATGTGTCTCCTAGGGTAGGTAATACAAACAACATGTAGTAATCCTGGTCGTTATACCGCCTCCCCCATGACAGCCGGGGCGCCTGATGGAAGGGAAAGCGCGTCCAACCCCGGTAGGACGCGCTACGTCCTACCGGGGAAATTCCCTCCTGTCAGGTCAGGTGATAAGAAAGTCAGTTGGCTCTCGTGCATTGAAGGAGGCATGAGTCAAGATCTGGGCTCCCTAGGCTGGCGGGGGGAGTGTAGCACCCAGGATCACAGAGATAATTGGCACCGGGTGAAAAAAGGATTACAAAATGGTGGGATAAAAATAATTTAAAAAAATAACAAATAGAAAAGTCTCAATTCAATGTCAATCAACGTTTCACAAATGAAATCACTATCAAAACACTGTATTAAATTAAATGAATCTTTTGACAGTCTTTAACTGTTAATAATAATATATGAATTCAGCAGCTTTCAATCGATCATGCAAATGAAATAACGTCAAAAAATGTACTATGTAACCCATTAAGTTACAACAAGTACTAATACGTACTTCGAGTACATTTTGATGCCAATACATTTGTACTTTTACTCAAGTCAAAATGTGAATGCAGAACTTTTACTTGTAACAGTATATTTCTGCATTGTTGGAATTGCTACTTTTGCCACGTTTTAACCAAGTTAAACCAAGTTTAACAGTCCACCGAACCACGTCTTGAAAATATGCCCATATGTTCTGCTTCTCTTTCTAACAAACAAACCAACAGGGCCAATTACAATACCCTGCCATGCATCGCTGCCAAACAAAACAAAACAAACACCCCTCCATTAAAACTAAGAGAAAAAAAACTATGTTTAAACCCCCAAAGAATGCTAAGAGAGAGAGAGAGAGAGAGAGAGAGAAAGATGAAGTTCATTTTAATCCAAATCTTTTTCAGAACAGATTAATAATGATTATCATTTAATTCAATTTCCATCATGTTGTTATGGTAACAAATGGAGGAGCTGCAGCAAGCATGTCAGAGATAAGCATGATTCATTCAACAATTTTGTACTTGTAAATGTTATCCTTTTTTTCTCTCATCTGCTGCACAGCATACCATTGCAGACAGTGGACCAGAAACCTTGTTTGTTTTTTTTGCTTTTTCGTAACGTCATGGCCTACTTTGTCGCACAAGAGTGTCGCGCAAAAGTATGAAAAATAGCAGCTTTCGTAACATTTTGTGAAAGTGCTTAACTATGCCTAAAAGTTCTATATTCATATTCGAGGAATATGACATACAGAGAGACTTGGGTAGAAACATGGGCGACAGACAGAGACGTGTGTGTCTGATGTATTGATTTTACTTCCCAGAAAACCACAGTGTTGGCCGAATGGATGAGGACACGTGGTTGCTAGGCAACATCAACCAGACGGGCTACTTCAGGGTGAACTATGACCTCCACAACTGGAAACTACTGATTCAGCAACTGCACAACAACCATGAGGTAAACTCGCTCACTCGCCCGCTATAACTCACTCTCTCTCGCTCACTTTACATCATTGCCAAAGCAAATGTCAAAATATAATAAAAAATGTTAAAGAAAATGGGGTAAGTATATACAGTTGGAGGGGATACAGCATTGTGTTTAACAGAGCTATGTCACATTGCGTCGTTATATAGATGTTTATTACATGTATATACATATATATACATAATATATATATATATATATATATATATATATATATATATATATATATATATATATATATATATATATATATATATATATACATACATACATACATACATACATACATACATACATACATACATACATACATACATACATACATACATACACATACATGTTATATATACATGTTATATGGTATAAAGCTTTTTGAAACAAATAGCAGCACTCACTCACTATCTCACTCACGATCTCACAGTGTGACAGCAGTGTTCCTTAATTATTGAAATAATAATTTTAAATAGTTACTCATTTTTATGTAATTTGTATTTAGATTAGAGAGAAAGTTATTAGATTTGTCCAATTCAAAACTACCACATACTAGATGGCCATAAAAGGATAAAAAGGATATGGATAATGAAATCAATCATCATTTAAATTGCAGTTATTATGAATCACTTGGATGCATTTCCAAGTGATCTAATCCAGTGATTCTCAACCTGTGGGCTGTGGCCCACTGGTGGACCCTGCTCCCACATAACTGGCAAAACACTTAAGATTGTATTGATAATATAACATTAGAATAAAACATTTAAATTATTTTCTCATTGTGATACCGATAAATAGTATTTTTACATAAAGTAGTCTATTCATATTCACAAGGCGGCCATTTTGCTATTAAGTTAATGAAATTGGGGAGGCATTTCTTCCCAAACCGCACATATGATGTGAAAGCAAAATGGCCGCTGTGTGAATATAGTCAATTACATTAGTTCTATTGAAGCCGGAACACAATCAATTGATTTCAAATCAAACTAGCAATATCTCACAAAACTTAAATACAGCACTTGAGTTCATGTAATTTCTACCATTGCTTCTGGGCATGATTAGCAACAAGCGAACACATGAAGTAACTCTGCATCCTATCTTGTTTGTTTCTTTCTCCAGCTGATCTCCGTTGGCAACAGGGCGGGCCTCATTGACGACGCTTTCAACTTGGCCAGGTAGGCGTGGCCTGTGCTTATAAGGAGCTCTGGTCAGAATCTGGATTAACACTTAAAGATGCAGTGCAGTGACATTTTCGGTCATTTTATCTTGAAGGTTCAGTCTGAAACATCGTCTCAACCGACTCTAAACCAATCAGAAGGTCCCATCCCTTCAGGCTATGGGACGTTGGAATCTCAATCACTTCAGCCGTGCGCAACACGGCTAGTGTTTGTTTACCAGTGAGAGAGAGGCGGCCAGTGAAGCACGTTTGCTACTACCTGGCTTATTTCTAACCTATAATGTTTTCAGATACATATTTTAGTGTGCAGATTAAGTTTTAAATGAGTAATACACCGTCTGGATGTCATTTTCAATGAGATTCAAAACGGAGTAGCTCTGTAATTAAAATCAGCTGTGTTTGAAGAACGTGCAGCTATGGGAATCAAACAGGTGCATGTAATCAAGATTCATTTATATTCATGAAAGCTGCGTTATGTCATCACGCAGCACGTTTTCGTTTACAGGAAGTAATTAAGATTGGCTTTTTAGGGACTTTAGACATAAAAATACACTAAAATGTTGTTGTTTTTTTTCCTTTTATTTTGCCATCTATTGTTAGGTATGCCCATATGATGACCACGGATATGCTCTAGAAGTGTGAAAAACATATTTTTCATTTCACTACACCTTTAAACCGGGCGTCACCCAGGGCTTAATACTAGTCCCCCTTGCTTTTTTGAGTACGCTCCACACCAGGGCTTTAACGGCTTCAGCTTTTTGCAAGTCGACTTGTCTGTCAGTAAAGTCGAAGTCGTTTCCGGTGTAAATTGTGTCGACTGAAACTATGACGAAAAATGTCCGTCGACTACCTTTTTTCACTGGCAAAAACCAGATAATAATTAGCTATGATGACTGAAAATATGTCTGAATATATTGTCAATTTTGTCAACAAATAAAAACTAGATGAAAATGTTAGGGAGGGACCGGTGGAGAAGAGATCCAGGAGAGAGATCAATACTGTGTGGGTGTTGTGTGTCCAATCTACAAGCTCACAACGCGTCTGTGACGGGCTTGTAGATCGGCTATTTTCAGCACACAGCTAGAACAGGCATTACGATGCCATCAAGGCCTGCCAAAATACATGTTAGTCAACTAAATCTAACTGTCAACTGTAGATTTATTTGACTATAAGTAACATTTCAGATGACTAGAATATGACTAGAAATAATATGTGAATAAGTGAAATTTTATTCAAAAGACTATGACTAAAACTAAATCCAAATTTGCTGTCAAAACAAGAATAAGCATTGTATTAAGTATCTCTACGTTAGCAACGTGCAGTTAACCTCTTAAACCGCTGTACGTTGTGGAGCGGAGTCCCTCAGAGTTGTTAGGGATATTATAGTAGGCCCTATGCACAGCAGCCATATTGTGAAGACATTCACAGGTGTTGCCAATGATACTAATGAAGGCTTTGTTCCATTCTGGTCAAACAGAGTCAGGGTGCTGATGTTGTGCATGTTGGCTCACTGGAAACACTCTGCTACACCAGTGGAAAGTTGGGGTCCAGGGACCCTCATGGGCTTCCAAATGGCCCCTTGCGGGTGTGTAACTCTGAGAGTGTACAAATGGAACCAAATGGACCCGTAAGGGTCCATTTGGTTCCATTTGTACACTCTCAGAGTTATGTGGGTCGTGGATGCTACACTAAATGGAACAGAGACTTCATTAGTATCATTGGTAACACCTGTGAAGGAAGTGATAATATGGCTGCTGTGCATAGAGCCTATTCCTCATAGCTAATTAACCACTTAAAGGTAAGTGACAGGCCTATTTTGTTTGTTAAAACTTTTTGGGGTTTTTTATTATAAAGTTAAAGGACTATTTCTGACAGTAATCATTGCTATACCAGCTCAGTGGCCTTGTGGTTAGAGTAGACACAGCGCCTCCCCTGCATGGCAACCGAACAAACACTCTATACTATAGAGTGTTTGTTCGGTTGCCATGCAGGGAGGCATCTCTATATTATGTACTCATTGCTTTAGAGTCTATAGCAATGAGTACAGAATATATCGATATTTCACACTTATTTTAACCTGAGAAAATGACCCTACCTTTAAACCCTCTATACTTAGTAAACTGGACAACAAACCGCTTTGCCAAAAATATAGCCCAAATATAGTCACACAGTGAGCTTGTAGATCAGCTATTTTGGGCAAAATGTTCCCCCCAGAATAGGGATGTTACTAGGGTGGGTTCAAGTGGTTAATAGTTGATCTTTTCGTACATATTCGATTTCTAGTACATCTGTAGACGGATGCAACATGCTATGATGTCACTGCATGTTTCATGGTTTACATGCATCTCTCAGCACACAATCTGAATGAATATTCAACCTGAAGTTATATTTACATAAACCCTTATAGGTTTTATAGGCAGAATCCAGCCTGCCTTAATCCAATTTAATCCATAATCCACTGTGCATATGTGTGTGTGCCAGAGAGAGTGAGAGAGAGAGAGAGAGCATTACATTCTCCTCTTCTCTTCTCTCCTCTTCATTCATTTCCTCTGCTTATCTGTACAGTAAGTAGAGTATGCATAATGCACCCCCCATCATGTTATTGGTCATGGTCAGACAAATCCTCCCAGCATTGAAAGCTGATTGGTTGAACTCAGGATCATGTACTGTACACGGTTAGTTGAGTATAGGAGTAAAACTGTCTGGTCTGTGTTTGTACATCTCTCTGGTTCTAAGCATGTGTGTGTGTGTGTGTGTGTGTGTGTGTGTGTGTGTGTGTGTGTGTGTGTGTGTGTGTGTGTGTGTGTGTGTGTGTGTGTGTGTGTGTGTGTGTGTGTGTGTGTGTGTGTGTGTGTGTGTGTGTGTGTGTGTGTGTGCGTGTGCATGCTCTCACGCACATACATGTGAATGTATGGAATAATGTCTACACATATAATGCGTGCGTGCGTGCGTGCGTGCGTGCGTGCGTGCGTGCGTGCGTGCGTGCGTGCGGCTGTAGTAGTCATTAGCTTTCCACTGAGCCTAGCCAATGATAGACTTACAAATGGACAACCAATTAACTGTCCCTTAACGATGTTTTAACAAGTTAATGAGCTCGTTAAGGACAATGCGTGGACATTACTCCATACAAACCCAGAGGGGGGATGAGATAGATGCTAGAAGCAGTGGCTAAGGGACAAACAGAATGTATAAGAGTATATACATTTTATATATGTACATAAGGTTGGACCTACCTCCCATAGGCTAAGGACAAGGACATAGGCTAAGGAAGGGACTGCACACTCCAGAGATGGACAGCGTACTACTGCATTAGGTGATTTTATTAGCACGTTTCGCTTTGAGCTTCGTCAGGTGCTATGCACCATGAAAAACGTGCGTCGTCATTTTGTGCTTACATGCTAATGGTCAATGCCCGTGTGCAAGTTGAGATCAATTGGTCAATCAATCCGCTCCCCAGGACAGCTGTGCGTGCTGCGTGCGTGCGTGCGTGCGCGTTTTTGTTTTTTACCAACAAACTTGGTTAAAAAACTAATCTTGGCACTGCTTCTCTGGGGCACACACACACTTAACCACAACTTGGAATTGGAAAATTACTCGCGTGTGTAATTATTTTGAGAAATTATCATTCAAATGAGCATTTATACTTATTTGTATTTATTTATTTTATTGTTTTATTGTTTATAATGGGACCCACAACTAGTCTTCACAAGGCATTTTTCAGCAGAAGAGAAAAACCTCCGTTGATTTTATAATTGTTTGGGTCTAAATCCACAGTACTGTAGTAATCTGGTAATACTTACAGCTAAAATATGCATGTCAATATGAAATAAGTGAATTAATGTGCAACTAAAGTCGGAACAATTACCTGGTCCGCCTCGGATTAGCGGAATGTGGCTAATATTTAGTGTACCGACAGACAGTGGTGGAAAAAGTACTCACATTTTTTACTGAAGTAAAAGTATCAATACTGCATATGAAAATACTCTGTTACAAGTAAAAGTACGGAATTCAAAATATACTTGAGTAAAAGTACAAAAGTAAAAGTGCTCATTATGCAGAATGTCCCATTTCGAGTTTTTAAATGTATAAAAATCTTTTGAAAATAGCAGATCTACAAGCTTGTATATCTGCTATGTCTCTACGTATATAGGGCTGAAGTGGCTCATGTATGTATACCTCAAAATGATACTTAAGTACAGTACTTAAGTAAATGAACTTAATTTCTTTCCACCTCTGCCGACAGACAAACAGTGCAGTGAGGGAGGCCATGGCGTCCCTTCTCTGCCTGTTAGCCGCTCAAAGAAGGCTTTTCTTCCAACTAATGTGGTCACAGTGATTCTGTGCAGAGGATGCCAAGTGCCTGAAGCCTTGATGGAAATGAACGAACGCCCTTGAGGAATGATCTGCTTTTCACTATAGTGGCTTTGTGCTGAAACGAGTAGTTTTTTTTTTCTTCTTTTTTCTTCTTTTTTTGCTACTCGTGCCAATTTAATCAAAGCACCTGAAGGACATGTCCGTGAGCGCCAATAATCCCTGTGTCACAGGGTGCTATCAGAATATAGAGCTATTTAACACTGTTACTGAACAAACACTCTATAGCAATGACTACTATCAGAATATAGAGCTATTTAACACTTATTTTAACCAAAGTGAATCACTTACCCTACCTTTAAAGGATCTACACCATGAATTAAAAAATAAAACTAGAAAAAGTGCTCCTCGGAGCACAACTCTCCGCCAGAAGACTTGTGTTGGTTCGAAGGTCGCGAAGGTCGCTATCCCTCTTGTATATGTAAGTGTCCTATCCATCCTGTCTGGGTAAGTGTCCTCTTCCGTTCATTCTGTGTAAGTGTCCTATCCCTCCTGTCCTATCCGTCCTGTCTATGTAAGTGTCATATCCCTCCTGTCTATATAAGTGTCCTATCTGTCCTATCTGTCCAATAAGACAGATAGGAACAATTGGACCGCGACTACTTGACTACTTCCGGTTCGAAGGTCTGGGAGTGAGCTAGTGGCCGGATTTTCGGTATTGGAATCTGGCTTATCACAGTGACACATGTATTTATAGGTCGCTATCCCTCTTGTATATGTAAGTGTCCTATCCAACCTGTCTGGGTAAGTGTCCTCTTCCGTTCTGTCTGTGTGAGTGTCCTATCCCTCCTGTCTGTATAAGTGTCCTATGTCATATCCCTCCTGTCTATATAAATGTCCTATCTGTCCTATCTGCCAATTATGTATCAGCCATGCAGCCATTTCATGGTTCCCGTCTTACCTCACTCTGACAGTGGCGGAGACACTGTCAGAGTGATGCCATGTATATATAGGCCCGGTGGCGTCACTAGCCAATCAGATCACAGTATTTCACGTGTCACGTGAGGCTTGACCAATCGGTGTGTCATGTTTAGAAAGTGAAAACGCAGTGATAACAATACTCTCCTGGCGGAGAGTAATAATATTGTCTCCGCCAGAGGTGGAGAGTATGTTTTCGTCTCCGTCCTTCTGTGTGTCCGCCAAGCTAACATTGGTCAAGCTTCACATGACAATATATTGAAAGGGTGTGCTTTGATTGGCTAGCGAGACGCATGACGAAATACAAACCTATAAATAGGTGTGTCACTTCAAAAAATCATTTATATTTTTTGAAGTGAGCTTCCATCAGCCAAGCTAACATTGGTCAGGTGACACGTGACAATATGTAATATAAATAGGTAAGACAGGATTAATCAGGAACAGTACTGGCGGAGACCTGTGCTCCGAGGAGCACATTTTCTAGTTTAATATCATATTGTTTATGTCCCTCAAACGTTTTTCAAAATGTTTGAGCCTAAATCAAGCCTCAGATATACTCATTCCAACTAACTTCTCTCTGGCTTAAAGCACTTTCACCTGCAATACCACATTGTCCTGTTTGGCACGGGGTGCTATTGAGCCAGTTTGTATGCATGTTATCTCCTGGGTCTGTGTGGAAAAAGTACAAAACAAGGAATAAAAATAATAAATAATTAAAAAAAAAAACATTTTTGTTTTTTTTTTGGAACTGAAAAACGGGAGGAATTGTACCCTGACGTGACATCAGGGTACAAATCAGTTTGGCCTGTTTTGAGTCCAATTTACAGAAAACCCCAGAATTGCTGTGAAAGCCTGAGTGTTCAAACTGGGGTATTTTTGGGGATAGAAGAGAGGTAGGGGAGAACAAAAACACACAAAAAAGAAGAAAAAGTTAAAATTCATGGTGTAGTCCCTTTAACCACTTTCACTTCTAACATTTTTCAAAAAATTGCAGAACAATAAGCTCACAAGGAGTCGCCGGGCGACGCGTTGTGAGCTTGTAGATCGACTGCTTTTGCTATACTTTTGTGCGACACTCTTTGTGCAAGGAATTAGGGCATACATTTACCCCAAAACCTATAAAGTTCAAAACCTCTAAACAAACAAACAACCAGTGGTGGAAAGTAACTAAGTACATTTACTTAAGTACTGTACTTAAGTACAATTTTGAGGTATTTGTACTTTACTTGAGTATTTCCAATTTCCAATACTTTTACTTCTACTCCACTACACCTCAGAGGAAAATATTGTACTTTTACTCCACTACATTTATTTGAAAACTTTACTTACTAGTTAACCACTTCAGCTCTGCATACATTTTGGACATTTGAAAATAGCAGATCTACAAGCTCACAATGCGTCGCGATGCGACGCATTGTGAGCTTGTAGATCTGCTATTTTCAAAACATTTGTATACATTTGAAAACTTTAAATGGGACAGTCTGCATAATGACTACTTTCTACCCTTGGTACTTTAAGTACATCTTGACACCAATACTTTTGCACTTTTACCCAAGTCAATTTTGCATTCCGGACTTTTACTTGTAACGTAAGAGTATACATTGCAGTATTGATACTTTTACTTAAGTAAAGCAATTGAGTACTTTTTCCACCACTGCCTGATGCAAAAGCAAGGGGGGGGGGGGTGTCTGCGTAGCCCAACCCCGGAGGAAAAGAAGGGAATACGTACCTCGACCGGCTGACTTCTACACACATGGATGGGATGGAAGAGAGAGAGAGGGCAAGGTGATATTCCCACCAAGAGGCTGGGATGAGCACCGCATAATCGTGGCTGTTGGGGCCGAAACCTTGTATCTCCGTATGGCAACTTTTTTTTAATTTTCGCTTAAAAAAAAGAAAGAAAGCAAAACGTGAAAGTGTTTCAAGGGATAGTTACCAAAAAAACGTTTTCGATTTTCGAGATTTTAACCACTTTAACAGTTATGTCATATTTTGGGCTATTCAAAAAATTGCAGATCTACAAGCTCATAGCGCGGCACTCGAAAAATCATGAAAAAATGTCTTCTAAATCAGTTTTTTTTTTTAAAGAATATCAATGGTTCTCAAACTTTTTCATGTCAAGGACCCCCAAAAATTATATGTATTTGGCCGCGGACCCCCATCTCAAAATATGCTGTTCGATCGATTAGTTACCCCATGGAGACTTGAATTCATGGATATTTTGGGGTATTTGTCACATTCCTAAGCCAATTATTTGAAGACCAGCGGACCGGTAGGCAGCGGTTCCGGTAGGAGACACAAAGGAGACTCTTTGTGTCTCCTACCAGAACCGCAATCAGTCATCAAATTGTTTTAGGAATGCGAGAAAAAAAGAAAATATTCATGAATTCAAGTCACCATGGGGTGACTAATCGATAGGAGAAAAAAAAAAATTGGGTGAACTATCCCTTTAAGTTTGTCTGTGGATTTTATAAAATGTTGAACCAGTGACAATTATTAAACTAAATTGGATCAATTGGAAGTCACAGGTCCCCCCCCCCCCCTTTCCTGAAACGTACCCGTTTTGGACATACGCGGTTTCCAGCCGAACCGTGACAAGAGGCTCCTATGAAAGGGAGCGAGAGAGAGAGAGAGTATAAATATAGCAAACAGCCTCACGCTGATATCGGAGCCCTTTGTGACTGAAGGCAGGCAGGAGGTGAAACGTCCCTCCACATCCATGTACCTGTGTTGAAGGACAAACGGCCGTCTGACACAATGTGTGGACAAAAGAGCCAGTTAACCCATTCAATCCGGGAACGTGCCTATAAAATGTCTTCTAAATCTCTAAACAGGTTTCTGGGAAAAAAAAAAAAATGTTTCTATATCAGTGGTGCTCAAACTTTTTCATGTCAAGGACCCCCAAAATGATATGTATTTGGCCGCGGACCCTCATCTCAAAATGTTTTGTTCCATGCAGGGACGCCCCCCAGACGCAACGATTTGAGTTACAAATGTTCGCTTTAAAAAATATATATATATTCAAAGATTTGCACAAAATGTTCAGGTTTTTTCAAAAATAGCAGATCTACAAGCTCATAGCGCGGCACTCGGTGCCGCGCTATGGGCTTGTATATCTGCTATTTTTGAATAGCCAAAGAAATTTAAAATGACACAGATGCGTTCCCGGTCTATAATGGGTTATGGCGAGGAAAGATTATTTGTATAACACATTTCAACAACAAGGGAATTCAATGTGCTTTACAACAAAGAAGAACATCAAGCAAAGGAAACACATTATAAAAGGGCATTAGGACACAATGAAAGCAAAACAAGTAAAACATTTAAAGATAAAACGAGAGAGAGAGAGAGAGAGAGAGAGAGAGAGAGAGAGAGAGAGAGAGAGAGAGAGAGAGAGAGAGAGAGAGAGAGAGAGAGAGAGAGAGAGAGAGAGAGAGAGAGAGAGAGAGAGAGAGAGAGAGAGAGAGAGAGAGAGAGAGAGAGAGAGAGAGAGAGAGAGAGAGAGAGAGAGAGAGAGAGAGAGAACCTGAAAGGAAAGGTTGTTAGCTGTGATTTCAAAGAACAAAGACTGTTGGCAGATGTGCAGTGTTTTCGTCGTATGGGAGTTGGAACAGAAAGCAGACCTTTCCCAGATGACCCGAGAGGTTATTTTAATCAAATCAAAATACATCAGAAACGTATATTTTGGCTCTAAATAATTCAAAGCTAAAGGAGCACTTCTTCCATTTTCACCCTAGCTTACAGTATAAGCCGCAGGCTGAAAACCCACCTCTTCAGGAAACACTACCCTGACCCTTCCTCTTAGCCTTGCCTACTTGCTGCCAATTATTTGTACGAGCTCTCGTTTTATTGGATCTTGTTTATTTTGATACACTTATTTGTTTTAGCTCTTGCTCATTTGATGTTCCTATTTGTCTCATCTGGTTAAGACAGTAGGTGGCTGATATATTGCACTTTTACCTTAGCGCTATAGGCTTACTCTTAGTTGCTTGTTTTAGAAGAGAATGCACTTAAGACTTCTGGTGATTAGTAGTTTTCTTGCCTACCTACAGTGTATGTTGAATGCACTTATTGTAAGTCGCTTTGGATAAAAGCGTCTGCTGGAACAACATATTTTGAGATGGGGGTCCGCGGCCAAATACATATAATGTTGGGGGTCCTTGGCATGAAAAAGTTTGAGCGCCACTGACATCTCTTTTTTTTAAACTGAAAAGAAGACATTTGCAGAATCAGCCTCAGATCTTAACCCATTAAGGCTTCAGGTCTCAATGGGTTAATGGGTTAATAAAAAAAGAGAAATAAAAAAAAAAGCCTACTTTCTTTCTTTAAAACCTTGAAAATGTGGTTTCAGTAACTGGACAGTAACTGGGCAACATAAAAGAACATGGCCGTTCATGGTGGTTCTGAGTTCAATGGAGAAGTAGCGCCTTGTTCTAGTCTGTTTGTCAAGCAAAAATATTATGTTAGTTCCACTGATCCAAGCCAGAACACAATCAATTGATTGGTCGTTCAAATAAACATGCTCTGAAAGGTAAACGCACACGGTCCACCCACCTGACCACCTGACCATGGGTGGGCCACGAAAGAGATTTCGAGATTTTAACCCATTAAGACCTGGAACTGTGTCATTTTTTTATTTGAGCTAAAAAAAACATTATTTTACACTTTAGGCTATTCAAAAATCGTGAAAATGTGTGCAAATATTTGAATATAAATACTTTTAAAGCGAACATTTTTAACTCAAATCTTTGCTTCTGGGGGGTCCCTGGAACAAAATATTTTGATGGGAGTCCGCGGCCAAATACATATAATTGTGGGGGTCCTTGACATGAAAAAGATTGAGCACCACTGACAAAGAAACATACGTTTTTTCAGAAAACTGTTGAGATTTAGGAGACATGTAGAATCGGCTTCAGGTCTTAAAGGGTTAAGTGGAGTCCATGGGCCAGACGAGAAGTCAGGGACACGTAAGGTGGCAAAATCTCTTTGGCACCATTTTGTTTGTAGGGTCCATATAAGTACTTTGAAACATGATAGCCTTTTCAAATGAGTAGCTTTAATACTTTTTTAGGACATTCATGTTTTTGCCATTATCTCCCCACATTATCTGCACAGTAGTTCTGTACCTGGCCAATAGAACCGTTTGCAATTTGGTGTTAGGAGAATTTCTCACTTGAACTGAGTCAATGGGTACCTAGACATGAAAAATCACAGAGGTTCTCATCCGCCATAGTGCCACGAATGGCGCAATGGCCAAATCAAAAATGGCCGCCATCGCCTATGATGAAAATCCAACTTTTTTTGTTTCTGAGTGTATATACACATGCAATACCTCCATGTTGACTAATTGTGGGGTGGGGAATTAATTTCTGTTATGACCACTTTGGGTGATGTTGACCTTGAAAGGTCATGGTCAAGGTCATCTTGCTATTTCGAAGACCGTGGCCATAACTTGGCCATTGTTAGGACTAAAAACAGGTGTAATAAGACTAATTAAACTAATTCTGGCATTTATAATTCCTTTCTGATATTGTTTTGACCATTAAGGAGCATCTTGTCATTGAAATATGTAAGTCAATGCAATTTTTCAATAACTCAATTACTCAATAACTTTCATTCTTTCAACTTTCAACTTTACAAAAGACATACAAAGACATACAAATAAAATCGTAACTCAAAATCAAATAACAATTCCTCTCAAAGTGCACCATATGTGTGCATGCTGGTTAGTGTGATGGACTTTTACAGGATGGATTTTAAATGTTTCCATGGCAGAATATGATGCATGGAACTCCAGCAGCACGGCACCCACATCGGCGAGTGTCACACTTGCCTGAATACTTGCATGCTGTGAGCAGACTTGGTGGTAAGGCCTTCAGACACTTAGATGGCAGGAGTGTACCAAAGTGCTCCTCCCATCCATGTTCCATTGGTGCTAGTCTTGCCTGAGGTTCCTTGGCTGTCGCAACAGGTCGCAAGCCCTATGCACCAGAAAGACACCTTGGATGTGGCCTCTGATCACACTACTTGTGGGAGGGAGAGCATCCATTCCAGCACTGGCACAGGTATAGTTTTCTACCCTGAGGTCATCAAATGTCTTGCTGTTGTACTTGAACTGGACCCTGCCCAGACACGCACCAAGTACTTCTCTGTCAACGCGGTGTCTTGTTCGGTCAAGGTGTCTGCCTCTCCAAAGATTGTCAGATATTGCACTGGGTCAAAAGCCATAGCTGCATGTTTGGTCCCCACCTTACTCATGCAGTCATCTCCAGTCAGGATGTGTGCCTTGATCACTGTCTTGGGTAGTGGAGCTCCAAGATGAAAGACTGCTTGATGCAGTGGGAGAATTCGCCGCTTCTCACCAGTGCCATACTGCTGCCAGATCTCCTTCATCCTCAGTGCTTGGAAGTAAGTACATGGGGTGTAGTATAGCAGTAATGTGAAGGTGTGTGTGTCATTGGAGACTATGACAACTCTCTTGCACTGTTTCACATGAACAGCCCACTCCACATGCACCACCATGGGGCGGCAGTGGCTCAGGGGTAGAGTGGCCGGGTAGAGTGAACTGGAAACCGCAAGGTTCCTAGTTCGATCCCGGGCTCCCCCAGAGTTAGTGTCGAAGTATCCTTGAGCAAGACATTGAACCCCTAATTTCTCTGAGCAGTTTGGTGCCTTGCATGGTTTCCTCCGCCATCGGTGTGTGAATGTAACGTACAATCTATGTAAAGCGCTTTGGATAAAAACGCTATATAAATGCACCATTTAGCATTTACCACCAGCCTGTCAGCCTCAGCACCAATGGCTGTCCTGGAACTTATGGCCTGCAAGTGTGTACGGACCTGCACGTTTCCAGACTGTTCCTGCCTTGCCAACAAATTAAAGTGCACAGAAATGTGCAAGCTACAAACTTGCAGCAATCAGAAGGAAGAGGAGGAAGATGAAGTGGAACTGATTGATTATGATGATGATAATGATGACGATGACGAATACTGAAGAATTGATATTGGTATGACAGTTATGATGATGATGATGATCATTGATTAAAGTACCTCTCAAGCCTACTCCATAAACCGACTCTGTCATGGACCCTGTGGTCCACAGACTTGGACCTCCTCTCTGTCCCTAAGGCAAACAAGTGAACCATGTTCTGAACCTTGTTCTGAAGGCTCTGTCGGGGACAGAGCCTTCAGTGTGGCAGCCCCCACCCTGTGGAACTCTCTCCCAATAGGGATTGGTCATGCTCCTGCTCCATGCTCATGCAACACTGGACTCTTAAGGCTGTGTGTCTTGAAAAGACACCTATTCTTTCAGGCTTATGGCATATAGTTGTCTGTTGTTTTTTTAGTTTGGCTGTTGGTTGTTCATTGTTTTTGAAAGACGCCATATACATTCAAGCTACTATTATTATTATTATTTTATTAATATTAAAGTGAATGAAAGAGAGCAAATTATCCCCCCCCCCCTCTGTATCACATGTTCTGTTCAAAAAAAGTGGCACGCTTTCTTCATTATTTGAATATATGGTTGGTGTCTTTGAAGACTGATAACTGTGACTAATCTACCACTTGGGAAAGGCTATCATGATCAAATATCATCTAGGGATATAGACCTATTCAAAATACAAAACTGGATTTTGCAAATGTTGCACTTGAGTGACCCCGATTACTGAAAATGCTGTTCACATCGTATCACAACGTGAAGTGTTGTGAGCTTGTAGACATGCCATTTGCTGAATGTTTACCCCAGAATAGGCATTTTAGGGTTCATGTGGTTAAATAAGTGAATGTAAGAGATTGAATAATGTTTTTTTCCCTCTGTATGACATGTTCTATTCAAAAAAGGTTAGGCGATTTTTTCATTCTTTGGATCTATGGTTGGTGTCATTGAAGGCTGATAACTAGGACTAAGCTACTACTTGGGAAGGGTTATCATGTTGAAATATTATCTAGGGATATAGACCTTTTCAAAATACCAAACTAGAATTTGCCACCTTGAGTGTCCCTGATTAGTGAAAATTCTGACCTGGGCCCATGGACTACTGAGTTAGTCAAAATGATCAGAGGAAAATCGGGAGGGAGGAAAAACGAACTTATTTCCAAAGTTTCAGAGGAGAGGGATGGAGAGAAAAGCTCCCAGGCTTAGAGACAGACGACGAAAGAGAGAGAGAGAGAGGGACAGGGACGGAGAAAGAGAGAGAGAGAGAGAGAGAGAGGACGGTAAAGGGGACCGTAGTGGACTTAGCAGTGGATAATGAGAGGGAGATATGGCAGACGGCAGTGAATGAAAGTGGGGGAGGTCATCTGATTAGGCGGTTTTTGAGCCATTCCCTGGCGGATGCTCTGCTGGGAGACACGTTCGCCCGTCTGGGAGGATTTCAGAGACGCAAGGAGCTTGGAGGCTTTAGGAGGAGAGACTGTCAACATAGACGGGGTTTAGATGAAGTACTGTACGTGTGTGTGCCTGAGTACAATTCTGAGGTACACTATTACTTAACCCATTAAGACCTGTCATTTTTAGATTTGAGCTAAAAAAGCATTATTTTACACTTTGGGCTTTTCAAAAATAGCAGATATACAAGCTCATAGCGCGGCACTCGTGCCGCGCTATGAGCTTGTATATCATTTTTGAAAAATCGTGAAAATGTGTGCAAATAACTTAACAATACTCCCTGGCTGCATTTCACTCTACAATATATATTTTTAAAGCGAACATTTGCAACTCAAATCTTTGCTTCTGGGGGTCCCTGGAACAAGATATTTTGATGGGGGTCCGCGGCCAAATACATATCATTCTGGGGGTCCTTGACATGAAAAAGATTGACATGTAGAATCGGCTTCAGGTCTCAATGGGTTAACTTCACTTTTTTTCATAACCCATTAAGACCGGCGGGAAAGCGTCTGTCATCTTAGATTCTAACCACTTTAACAGTTATGTAATATTTTGGGCTGTTCAAAAAATTGCAGATCTACAAGCTCATAGCGCGGCACTCGAAAAATCATGAAAGAATGTCTTCTAAATCAGTTTTTTTTTTAAAGAATATCAATGGTTCTCAAACTTTTTCATAGCAAGGACCCCCAAAAATGATATGTATTTGGCCGCGGACCCCCATCTCAAAATATGTTGTTCCAGGGACAACATATAAAAGTAAGGTCTGCACACTGGCCAAATAAGCTCCTACTGTTTATTGCAATTCAACGTTTCAATCACAGATGGATCTTCATCAGGAATACCTGGACCTTACTTTTATTGAATACTTTTTCACTGTAATTATTTTGCCGGCTCAGTGGCCTCGTGGTTAGAGCAGGGGTGATGCAACCTTGATGATGGAGAGGGCCACTATGGGTGCATTTCTCCTTTCCGACATGTCGCCTTTCCGACGTTGACGAACCCTATACCTAACCCTAACCCTAACCGCACGCGGAAGCCACTAGTCGGAGTGGTGAGATGTCGGAATGGAGAGTGAACACCGGCCACTATATTTCCACACTTACTCCAGAGGGACACATTGCTTCTACTCGTCGTGCAGACACCTCTTATATCCATATTTTAACTTTTTTCGTAAATGAATGCCGTACTTCGCCATTCTATGTCACACAAAAGTAGCAACAATAGCCGATCTACAAGCTCAAAACGCAAAGCACCGCGACGCATTTTGAGCTTGTAGATCTGCTATGTTTCAATTCGAATCCAGATTTTTTTTGGTGCTATTTTTTAATTGGAATCCTGAAAAGTAACATTTTTATTTAATTTCGAATGCATTCAGTTACTCTTATGTTAACTTTTGGAACTTAAATACAAATCCATTGGACATAAAAAAAGACAATAGCATTTTAATACTAGTCATTAAGCTACTAAAATAGACTGAAGTAATTAAAGCGGGTCATGCGGAGCATGTTTGCAATTGTAACAGCTGACATCAATAATATATCAGTAATCCGATCAATCAACCTGCGGGCCGCATTACGTGAAGGTGGGGGGGCCCTATATATATTTCGGCCATTTGAAAATAGCAGATCTACAAGCTCACAATGCGTCGCATTGTGAGCTTGCAGATCTGCTATCTTCAAAAGATTTCTATACATTATGAACTTGTGAAATGGGACATTCTGCACAATGAGTACTTTTACTTTTGGTACTTTAAGTATATTTCAATGCCAATACTTTTGTAATTTTACTCAAGTAACATTTTGAACACAGGCCTTTCACTTGTAACAGAGTATTTTTATATTGTGGTATTGCTTAAGTAAAATATCTGAGTACTTCTTCCACCACTGCCAGGGGCTGTACATGGACATGATGCCTGTGGGGATGTACTTGTGCGTCAAGCCGCGTCACGCTACAGAAACAGGAGATAGGCTCCTCCCCCTATGGGCCACATGGCTCAGCAAGGCTTACTGACTTTATCATCATTTGACAGCTTTAGTTATTGTTTGGCAGATCTAGATTATGAATACAAAACATACTGTATATTGACCACTTAAGCCCTATTGCATTGGTTCTCAAAGTGGGGTCCGGGGACCCCCAGGGGTACTTGAGGGGGTTCCAGGGGGTCCCCAGCTAGATGATGGACAGGAACCAAATGGACCCTTATGGGTCTGTAACTCTGAGAGTGTACAAATGGAACCAAATGGACCCATTCCATTTGTACACTCTCAGAGTTAAATTAACATTGATTTTACAATGTGAATTGGGGTCCCAGAGGTATAAATGCCATTAAATGGGGGTCCGTAGCCTAATGCATGTCAAACTGGGGGTCCTTGAAATTCAAATCGTTGAACATCACTGCTATAGAGCCGTAAAAACCTTCTCTTATTGGGGTCCCTGGCTTATCTTTTCAAATGGGGGTCAGTGGGGTAATAAGTGTCAATTAGGGGGTCCTTGACATGAACAAGTTTGAGAACCACTGCCCTATTGTATGTGTAGGCAAAGGTCTATTCTTTTTATAGAAAAAAAGTTGTTTGTCAAATTTGGATAGGAGCCCATCTTCCTGCCCTGGCACGCTGCCAGCAGATCTCTATACATTTGGTTTTGCTACTTTTATTTAAGTAAAATAATTGGAGTCCACCGATGATGACCTTTGGTACCCACAGCGCAGGTTGTGACAATACACTGAATGTGTGTACAATTTTATGTGGATGATAATGATAATGTGATATTATTAACAGCTGTACACGCACGCACGCACGCACTCACGCACACACGCACGCACGCACGCACGCGCGCACACACACACACACACACACACACACACACACACACACACACACACACACACACACACACCATGTGAAACATATTCCCTAATCAATTATGCATTACCTGCTGATACTCTGAGATGGCGTGTGCGTGTGCGTGTGCGTGTGTATTTGCAGAAACATGATATGAGCATATTAAACATTTATCATATCCTGCCATAATATAATGATAGCTGAAGTGTGTGTGTGTGTGTGTGTGTGTGTGTGTGTGTGTGTGCGTGTGTGTGTGTGTGTGCGTGCGTGTGCGTGTGCATGTGTGTGTGCATTCTGTATTTGTGTTTGTATAAATTATTACAACATAAAAAATGTATCACGTTCCGCACAAAGGACAAGGTGTGTGTGTGTGTGTGTGTGTGTGTGTGTGTGTGTGTGTGTGTGTGTGTGTGTGTGTGTGTGTGTGTGTGTGTGTGTGTGTGTGTGTGCGTGTGCATGTGCGTGTGTGCGTGAAAGTCAGTGAACAGATGGCACTTTCAGATGTGTGTGAGTTAATGTGCGTTTGTGTGTCTGTGTGCGTGTGTGAATGTGCACGAGCCTGCATGCGTGTTTGTGTGATATAAAATCCTAAAAAAAAAGCCTACCTGGATGACATTTCATATGTGTATTTTACACTTTCAGAGAGAGAGAGAGAGAGAGAGAGAGAGAGAGAGAGAGAGAGAGAGAGAGAGAGAGAGAGAGAGAGAGAGAGAGAGAGAGAGAGAGAGAGAGAGAGAGAGAGAGAGAGAGAGAGAGAGAGAGAGAGGAGAAAAGAGATGGAGAGTGAACAAGGAGAGGAGGAATAAAGGGCGAGTGTCCTGGCAGGTGAATAGAGCAGAAACATAAGGAAGCTCCTGATAGCAGGTGCAGTTCAACAGATCTATGAACACAGCAGACATACCAGGCTTAAGGAGATACAGCTGGGCCAGCAAATCCCCCAAACTTTTGGTGGGCAGCGACCTTGAACTGGGTACCCCCCACCCTGACAAGCACTTGGAATTGTAGGCATTACATTTAGTTTGACTCGGTTCCACAGATAAATATTGTGAAAATAGCCGATCTACAAGCTCACAACGCCTCGCACCGTGAGTGCAAGGCGTTGCGAGCTTGTAGATCGGCTATTTTGACAATGTTTGCCTCTTTCAATATGTGATATTTCGACAATTTGGCCAATTTGGTATTAAAAAGGTCTTCACACCAGGGCTACACCAGTGCCAGCGAAAATCTGCGTTTTCCTTACCTTTCAACTAGTCATAGATTATTTATCTCCTGTATGATCGAGCTCCTGATCGTAGCTAAACGCGGAGGGTTTCGCCGTGCTTCCGCAAAAAATCCCCCCGTTTGCTTAATTGTTATAGTTGAATATACCATGTCGCTTCAAAAAATGCAGGGGAAAAAAGAAAAGCAAGATACAGCCGGTTCCCCAAATACGCTGACCAGGACGTGAATGGAAGAGGAAATCTTGGGATCACGTGATCTCCTGTATCTGTGTGTCTGAGCATGAAATGGTCACTCATGTGTTAGCGAACAGCGCCATCTAGTGGAAAAACACTGAAAACACCAAAACACCTCAAAGTCATCTTTGGCAGTCTGGGAAGGACGGACGGACGGACGGACGGACAGATCCCATGCACAATTAATCGTCAACTACCATTGTGCTCATCACAGCCCAACTCCTAGGAAACGGTACTTTCTCCATGTAATGCTCATGTAGACCAGCGATAGCATGAGCAGCCTCACTAACGTGTTCTGCTACGCTGTACGTACCTTAAGGACACGTTTAATTTGACCTACATATTGACATGCGAATGATGATATATATATATAACACCCTTTGAAGTGAAATAAATAACTCTGTTAATGGAGATTTCATTTACTTTTTTACCCGAATGGGGGTGTTTAAAATCGGTACACTTGAAATATCGTTGCCGTGTTCGCATGGAGCATATCGTGTGTGTGTGTATATATATATATGTGTGTGTATCAAATCAGAAATTAAAAAAGAGTGACAAATCTGTAATAATAATAATAATAATAGTTATTATTACTCAGAGCTCAGCTCTGGACCTGTTTTATTCTTCGCTTTATTCTGTCACTTCTTCTTCTTCTGCCACTTTTCGCAGTTCTGGCTGAGTCATTGGGGTTAAAATGGTGAAAAACTGATTGTGATGCTATATTAACACATTTTGCATGGGAGCCCCTGGAACCCCCTCAAGGACAAACACACACACACACACACACACACACACATACACGCGCGCACGCGCGCGCGCACACACACACACACACACACACACACACACACACACACACACACACACACACACGTGCACGCACGCACACGCACACGCACACGCACACGCACACACCAAAACAGCAGTGTTAGGAGGTAAACAGCCGAGACAGGTTATATTGCCTTCATTAGGACACAATGTTTGCTGATTATATTATGCACACTTATAATGTTTATTATTCAGTATATTATAGTTTATTATGCAGCACATTATGCAGAACAAGACCCGCACGCACGCACGCACACAAGCCAAATCTACACAAGCCAAATCTGTAATTACATTTTTAGGCTACTACTACTAGTACTATTATTATTATACCCAGTGGTGGAAAGTAACTAAGTACATTTACTTAAGTACTACACTTAAGTAACATTTTGAGGTATTTGTACTTTACTTGAGTATTTCCAATTTCCAGTACTTTTACTTCTACTCCACTACATCTCAGAGGCAAATATTGTACTTTTACTCCACTACATTTACTTGAAAACGTTAGTTACTAGTTACTTTTCAGATTTAAATTATTACCGTACATTATAAAACATACATTAACCACTTCTGTTGGCATAATGGGAGCCCGTGGAAAGCAGAAATTCGCCTATTTTAACAAATGCAAAGTCTGTTTTTTTTTCTCCTAATACTCATTGTGGAGTCTCATGATACCCTAACAGGCACTGAAAGTCACCGACGAGCTAACGCTAATGCAGAACGCTGGTTGCTTGTTTCTCTCCCAGAACCTGGCAACTCGGTGTTGCCAGGGAGAGAAACAAGAAACTTTTTCCACCACTGATTATACCCATACTACCGTTATAATAATCTCTCTCTCTCTCTCTCTCTCTCTCTCAGGGCGGGGTACCTGCCTCAGTCCATCCCGTTGCAGATGATCTGCTATCTGCCCCAGGAGCCCAGCTTCCTGCCCTGGCACGCTGCCAGCAGATCTCTATACCACCTGGACAAACTGCTGGACCGCACGCAGGACTATAACCTGTTTAGTGTAAGGCCTGTCTGTCTGTCTGTCTGTCTGTCTGTCTGTCTGTCTGTCTGTCTGTCTGTCTGTCTGTCTGTCTGTCTGTCTGTCTGTCTGCCTGTCTGCCTGCCTGCCTGTCTGTCTGTCTGTCTGCCTGCCTGCCTGCCTGCCTGCCTGCCTGTCTGTCTGTCTGTCTGTCTGCCTGCCTGCCTGCCTGCCTGCCTGCCTGCCTGTCTGTCTGTCTGTCTGTCTGCCTGCCTGTCTGTCTGTCTGTCTGTCTGCCTGCCTGCCTGCCTGCCTGCCTGCCTGCCTGCCTGTCTGTCTGTCTGTCTGTCTGTCTGTCTGTCTGTAGATCTTCAGTTTTTGCAACTGTTGTGTGACACTGTAGTATGACGAAGTATAGGCATTCATTTACGAAAACGAAACCTAAAAAGTTCAAATATGGAAACAAGAGGTTTCTGCCCGACAGCAAGGATATGTTACAATTGGGCATAGACCTTCTGGCAACTTTTGCTTTTTGTTTTTTTATTTTATTAACCCATTAAGACCTGAGGCCGATTCTACATGTCTCCTATATCCCAACAGTATTCTGAAAAACGTATGTTTCTATATCAGTGGTGCTCAATCTTTTTCATGTCAAGGACCCCCAAAATTATATGTATTTGGCCGCGGACCCCCATCAAAATATTTTGTTCCAGGGACCCCCCAGAAGCAAAGATTTGAGTTGCAAATGTTCGCTTTAAAAATATATATATTGAAAGATTTGCACACATTTTCACGAATTTTCAAAAATAGCAGATCTACAAGCTCGTAGCGCGGCACTCGGTGCCGCGCTATGAGCTTGTATATCTGCTATTTTTGATTAGCCCAAAGGGTAAAATAATGCTTTTCAGCTCAAATCTAAAAATGACACAGTTCCAGGTCTTAATGGGTTAATGCCCTATACTTCATTGTACAAGTATGTTGAGTGTCTGAAATATTGCTAATAAAGTGTGGGAACGCTTGTAGATTTCCTATTGTAACCATATGGACAAAAGAAAAGCTTGTGACTAAATAATAAGTACATTTGATTCATTCACACGTGTCACTTTTATCCATTTCCTGAAACGTATTGGTTTCAACCCAACAGTAACGACATACTGCAAAACCATTCTAAATTTGAAATGTATTTTATCAAATAATTGCACGTGTGTGCGTGCATGTGCGTGTGTGTGTGTGTGTGTGTGTTACAGGACTATGTGTTGAAGCAGGTCGCCAGTCAGTACCACAAGATGGGTTGGCCTAGCAACGCGCCTAGCAACACGCCCAGCAACACGCCCGGCAACGAAGCAAACATCATGCAGGCGTCCTACCAGATGGAGTACGTACAGATCTGATATCTGATGCATACATAGTTGGAATAACTTCATTACACCTTGAGATGCAGTGGTGGATAGTAACTAAGTTATGTTTCTGTATGGCTATTGACTGGAAGAGAAAAGTCATTTTAAATCGCAATGTTTCTTGTGTGTGTGTGTGTGTGTGTGTGTGTGTGTGTGTGTGTGTGTGTGTGTGTGTGTGTGTGTGTGTGTGTGTGTGTGTGTGTGTGTGTGTGTGTGTGTGTGTGTGTGTGTCAGTGAGTTACAGAGGGAGGTTATAATGTTGGCTTGTAGCTTTGGGAACAAACATTGTCATCGCCAGGCTGTCGCTCAAATATCTGAATGGATCTCCAGTAACAAAAACAGGTATGCACTCACACACGCACATACACACACACACACACACACACACACACACACACACACACACACACACACACACACACACACACACACACACACACACACACACACACACACACACACACACACACACACACACACACACACACACTGGGGCACGGCCCCCCCCTCAGGTCCACGCCAACGCACGTCTGAAGTGGTGCATAACCCGAGGGGTTCCCAACAGGCTCCTGGTACTGTGTGAACCTCATGTCGTCACTGTTTGGCAGAAACCCTGTATCTCCATAGTTCAACTGTTTTATGTAGGGATGTCCGATATTATCGGCCTCCCGATATTATCGGCCGATATTAGCATAAAAATTGATATCGGGAAAATATCGGTATCGGTTTTTGAAAAAAAAAAAAACAGATGTTTTTTTTTTTTTGCTTTATAAATAAGTTACAGGAGTTCTTACTGTATATGGTGTGTGTGATATGAAATTTGAGCTTACCCTAATCACAATAATCCCCGCATATATCGGTATCGGTTGATATCGGTATCGGTAATTAAGAGTTGGACAATATCGGTATATCGGTTATCGGTAAAAAAGCCAATATCGGACAACCCTAGTTTTATGTTTATTTTTGTCATACATTAATGTTCTACCCCATCATACAAGAGTGGCATGCATAACGTCGCACCGTGACACGCATGAGTTCGTCGATCTGCTGTTTGCACTATTTTTTAATTAACCCATTAAGACCTGGAACTGTGTCATTTTTAGATTTGAGCTAAAAAGCATATTACACTTTGGGCTATTCAAAAATAGCAGATCTACAAGCTCATAGCGCGGCACCGAGTGCCACGCTACGAGCTTGTAGATCTGCTATTTCACTCTATCACCTATTTCACTCTATCACCTAAAAGGTGATAGGGTGATCACCTCATTTGGTTGCATACAGGAGCCTTAACAGCGACAACATAGCTTACAGCAGGGTTCCCCAATAGGTGGCCCGCAGGGCCATTTGCGGCCCGCGAGAGGCAACTGTGCGGCCCGCGACGACTCCTGTCAAAAAAAAAAGAAAAAACTTTTGAAAAAAAATAAATATCTGTATTACTGTTCAAGCAGACTAACAAACACATCTGTAAGTCAATTGTTGATTCTGGACTTATTTAGATTTTCAGTATGTACAACTGGCTGCTGTTAATCTGTATTACTTTTCAAGCAGACTTATTTTGTTTCCAGAGTGCATTTTTTCCTTGTGTGACCCTCAACACAGGATTTAAGAATCCCAGGCCTAAAATAACACCGTGTCAAATTAGCTCGATTAGAAAAAAAAAAAAAAAAAAACGATTTTAGCGCCCGCGCGCGAAAGCGCAATGCCCCGGCCCTTGGCTTGGTACCCCAGACATAATTTGGCCCTTGGGGAAAAGTAATTGGGGAACCCTGGCTTACAGTCTAGTAGAGTATATTCTCACAGGCTGAGAAGTATCGGCAGAGAACTCAATCATGTAATGACATTTATTGATGGGGGGGGGAGTACATTGGCGAGCAAATAAAATAAAATAGCACGCACCTAACCTAAATCCTAACCCTGAATAAACAAAGAAAAAACAGAACACTGGCATCTAATTGCAGCCAAAACAGCTCTACAATATATAGCCCACAAAAACTGAGTAGACATAAGGAGACGGCATAGAGGATGTGCACAGCTGTAAAAAATGAGCCATTACTATCCTGCTGGAGTTTGTGTGTGTGTGTGTGTGTGTGTGTGTGTGTGTGTGTGTGTGTGTGTGCGCATGTGCTGTTGCTTGTGTGTTGCGTGCGCGGTTGTTCGCTGGTGTGTGTGTTGGAGCGGTGGGCGTAAGGTGGACCATCTGTTTTCTCCGCTGGAGCTCCTGGCACAGTGCCCGCATGCATCACTGGAGGGCTGTGGGCATTGTATGGGTGTGTGGGCAACCATCCACATCACCGAGCCTTCCATCTACAAATCCTTCCTCCCTCGTCTTGTCAGACATGAGGTGGCACGTTGCAGATGATTTCTCATCTGTCCTCCTTGTGTCCTCCCGGTGTCCAGCAGCTGTAGATGAACCACTTAAACCCTCTACTCTTAATGAAAAACGACCAACGTTGCAACCGCGGTTGGCCTGTCGTTGTTTCCTTCAACAACCGAATCTCTTCGCCAGAAATGGCAGATTTACAAGCTCACTCGCAACGCATCGCAATGCGCCGTGCTGTGAGCCTTTCAGGTGCTTAACCCCCGATAGGGAGATTTGACCCCAACACGAAGCGGAGGGGTTTATTTCTCGATAATGACGAGATTATTAGGCTTATACATGGTTACTTATTCTAGATGCTAAACTAAACTAAAACTAAAGGATTTAATAAAAAATGTTTATTAAGAAAATAGTCTGTTAGATTATGCCGGGTTCGTCAGGCACGTCACGGTCGCCTCACACAATTTTGGTTTGAAGTTTACAACGTGACACATCCGCAATGCATTGTGTGAGCTTGTAGATCAGATATTTGTGTGACACTGTCTTATGATGAAGTATAAATCGTTGTCTTTCGCATAGTGTTGTCTCTGCCTGCTCTGTTCCAGTTGAGATCAGCGATAGCTTTTGTGCACAGACTAATAAGTCTTGCAAGCTGCTAAAGCAAAGAAAACTATTTTCAGGGACAGAAGGCTTAAATATATATATATATATTGGTGAGCAGACATGCAAGCAGAGAAGCATAAATAACAAACGTAGAAAACGTGTCTACGTCTTCTTGTGAGAGTGGAGTACTGAGAAGTAGTTTATAAATTAAATGATGACAGAACTCACCAAAACTCGACCTACTCTGCTGCCTGCTCGCTACCTCAACTGTATTACTCATGCTACTCTAGCACAACTCAGATTCATGTTTATTTTATTTTTATTTTTTTTATTTTGTTCTACTGCAGTGGTAATCTAACTTTAAAATAGTTTGGGCAGCGGACCCCCATGTAAAAGGATTTTGTGGAAGGGAAGGGATCCTCATAAGAAGATTTTTCAAAAATGATTCCACATTAAGAAAAATATTTATAATAAGCGTAATAATAATAATAATAATGATGATAATAATAAAATATAGCTGCAAGCAGCAATATGGGGGGCAAGCAATGCAATATGCAAACAAAAAGTATTGTGCAATATGCACAATAAGCCATATAAAATAATAGACTGAACTTGAGAGAAAGAAGACCATGCAATTAACAAATGAGTTTAGCAGAGTTCTGAGGGATTGTGGATATTAACACGTTGCCTGCTAAGGACGTTTTAAAATGTCCTTTCAAATCTAACACTTGCCTGCCATGGACCTTTTAAAACGTCTTTTAGTCTTTTCAGTGATTAAGGTAGAGGGCGCTCTTCACCCACCTATGAATGAAGTTTAGAACCGGACTTGACGTCATCCCAAAAAAAGTTAACCCGTTCAGTCCCATGTCATGAAATTTGGAAAAACACATGTACAGTAGCTCGGATTTCTTCTCCCAGACTGCGTTTTTTGGTGAAAACGAGTCATATTCCACTGCCCATAGCAACAGATCAGACGGTCGCGGTTAAAACAAATTTGTTCCGGTGGAAAGCAGAGAGGCTTGTGTTTCCATGGAGAAGTTGTTTGTTTACATCCGGGTTGAAAAAAAAGATTGCCGCCTCATCTAAAAGACAATATAAGGTAAAAAACGCTGTCTATAATTAATTAATACCTGGCAGTCAGTGGCATAGCGCAAAATCGCGGGGCCCCAACGCAAGGATGGGGGGGGGGGCTTTCGCAAACGGCAATGGAGATGGTGCTGGGTACGGTGCGGTAAATGGGCCCCCCCCCCCCCCCCGTGGTGTGTCGCTTGCCCCTCCGCTACGCCACTGCTGGCAGTGAATGTGTTAAAATGTGTGTCTTTATTTATTTGTATATAATGGCATATTTAAAACTCTTGTTGCCAATTTATCTGCTTCATCTAAATAACAGAAACAATTGTAGTATTCTAATTAGGCTATAGCTGTTCATCACTATTTTAAGCCAGAAGGTTAGGCAGGCCTGGATTCAAACCTGTGACCTTCTGTTTCCCAGGCGTCCTCTCAGCCCTGTTCCAAGCCACTGCCAGTGATTTTTGAGTGTTTTCACTAACCTTTGAAAAATCATAAAATATTTATCCCCAGTATGATCGATCCTCTGATCGTTTTGAAAGACGTATCCGAGTGTCGTAGAACCGGGGGGGGGGGGGGGGGGGGGGGGGGGGGTTAGTGAGCGTGCCACCACGCCACTACGGTCATCCGTTCCATAGTGGTGGGCAGTTGAATGTAGGTTGTTTTCTCCAAACTGCAACAGAAACAGAGAAAGGGGCATTTTTCCAAATCGAATAACAGGCTTTTTCTTTCGCTGCTTGTTGAATTTTCAATTGATTGTTATAGCGCCACTCTTTGGCCCATGGTTGTGAATTTGGTGTCTTCACCGTTCGGCATAGCCCTCTACCTATTGCCAAGTTTCGTAAAAAAAATGACTGCACGGTTAAGCCTGAACAGCAAAAAACGGCGGAAGAAGAATAAACCTATCAAATACAAAAGTGTGCCTACATACTGCGTGCTTGGCCCCCTGATAATTCAGAATGCAATGTGACACTTAGTGTAGCCTACTTGTCGACCGGCAATTTCTTTAACCCATTAAGACCTGAAGCCGATTCTACATGTCTCCTAAATCTCAAAAGTATTCTGAAAAACTTTGGCAGCCGACCCCCATCTCAAAATATTTTGTTCCAGGGACCCCCAGAAGTAAGGATTTGAGTTAAAAATGTTCGCTTTAAAACAATATATATTCAAAGATTTGCACACATTTTCACGATTTTTCAAAAATAGCAGATCTACAAGCTCGTAGCATGGCACTCGGTGCCGCACTATGAGCTTGTATATCTGCTATTTTTCAATAGCCAAAGTGTAAAATAATGCTTTTTTAGCTCAAATCAAAATATGACACAAGTTCCAGGTCTCAATGGGTTAAGAGCTGAAGTATAAAATGATGGTTAAAGTGATTAAACAGATTTTGTTTTTGTTATTACATTCTTATTGATTTTCACATAAAATCAAATAAGCATTCAAAATACAAAGCCAACATCATTGAACTCAGTATCCCCCACCCTTCTCCCACCCTTCATCCCCCCCATCCCTTCCCACCCCGCCCTCCTTCCACCATTCTATTAAATATCACACAACACATCCACTGCATCATCGAGTCAGCAGGTCTTTCAGATCCGATATCAGGTTTGTCCACACAGTGAAATTATGCTCTGTCAAAATAT
>NC_139960.1:2781996-2806996 GCF_963454915.1 Gymnoscopelus microlampas
TGTCAGTTTGATTGATTTATTGATTGTGTTTCCATAGCTACGGTGAAGCCCTGTTCATGAACGCGAAGCTGATCAACGGAGTCACCGAGTTCCTCAATACAGAAGCTGAACTGAATGAGGTACACACACACACACACACACACACACACACACACACACACACACACACACACACACACACACACACACACACACACACACACACACACACACACTCACACTTCATTGGGTGCACGTTGAGTGGGTGCTGGGTTAAGTGGGTGCTAGATTAAGTGGGTGCTAGATTAAGTGGGTGCTGGGTGAAGTGGATGCTGGATTAATTTGGTGCTGGGTTAAGTGCAGAACATGCTAGATAGAACCTGCACATCAATTACCGTCGCGGAACGACATTTGCTTTTCACTTGATACCGTTTGATGGAGAGGCAATAAAATCATGACCCATACACCAAATTAAACTAGACACTTCACAGATTTTTCAGAACTTTGAATTATAGCAATCGGTTGAGAATTGACTGAGTACGGCTTAGTTAAACTGCTCACGTCCTTACAACCAAACATTTATTTTTGCACTTAAAACGTGGTGTGACCACGTTTTAGCGGTATGCGGTGAGTGTTTTTAAGTCATGGGGCAAAATGGGGCACCCTTAAATAACACATGAACACTCCCCCATGAGTAAAATATGCTGCCGAGTCTTATTCCTTAGGTGTTTGCGTCCAGCGCGACTTGCATAATAGAGATTTTGGAATTAACCCATTAAGACCTGGAACTGTCATTTTTAGGTTTGAGCTAAAAAGCATTATTTTACACTTTGGGCTATTCAAAAATAGCAGATATACAAGCTCATAGCGCGGCACCGAGTGCCGCGCTATGAGCTTGTAGATCTGCTATTTTTGAAAAATCGTGAAAATGTGTGCAAATCTTTGAATATATATATTTCTAAAGCGAACATTTTTAACTCAAATATTTGCTTCTGGGGGGTCCCTGGAACAACATACATACATATCATTTTGGGGGTCCTTGACATGAAAAGGATTGAGCACCACTGATATAGAAACATACGTTTTTCAGAAAACTGTTGAGATTTAGGAGACATGTAGAATCGGCTTCAGGTCTCAATGGGTTAAGAAGCGCATAATAGGGCCCACTGTCACACTTACAGGAATATAGAGGCAGGTGCAACTCAGCAGTACTTTTTGCATTAGACACATGAGGGCTGTAATTAACTAGGTGTTTAATGAGTGAGAGGGGAGGAGAGAGGAGAGAAGATGTTCATATCAGAAGTCGACAGCAGCAGAAACAAGAAAGGAGGTGCGATAGGAGGAGGTGAGCATAGGGACAGGAACCATTTTTCTTCATGAAATTCAACTCGTTCGTTCGTTTGTTCGTCCCGCCGATGTTTGCTGAGTCATTTTTCACTGTGAAGTTTCTTTATTAATGACGTGCTTTGAAAAATGTTCCTTTTAATCTCTCACCTTTCAAAAGACGAGAAGTGTAATTACAACAAGTTTCACACGACCAAAGAGAGAAAGACTCCGAGCGAAAGTTTCTATTCAATTTGTTTTCATCTTTTAAAGAAATTACCTCACTTTGTTCTCTCTCTCTCTCTCTCTCTCTCTCTCTCTCTCTCTCTCTCTCTCTACTGTCTTTCTATTTTTCTATCTTCCTCTCACCCTCCCTCTTATGACTCCTCTTTCTCTCTCTGTCTCTCTTCTTCGTCTCATCCGCCCATCACCCCCTCCCTCCCTCCGCCCCCTCCGCTCGCCATCCCATAATAGTTGAAGGAGTTCATCCAGTCCAGCAGCTGGGCAGGGCCTGCGTTGCCGAGGGCGCTGGAGATCGTCGAGGGCAACGTGCGTTGGCACCGCCTCTACCGGAGACAGTTCTACCAATGGCTGCGCAAGGCTCCGAGTTCCGCCCCCCTCGGCTGACCCGCTAGCCTTGGCTAGCTCCTCCCACCGCTATCGGTTCCGCTAGCGTACAGCGCAGTCAGAATGACGAATGACTGGAGCACAGAGCTACGGCTCCCCCTTGTGGCTGGTTTCTGTGCGGTTTTGTTTTCTTGTGTTTTTCGAGGAGTTGCAGCAGTGTTTGTTTCCCAAACTTTTTTCAGCTCGAGACCCAAAAGATGAATTTGGTGTCTCCCCGGAAGCCGAACGTACTTAAATATATTATGAATTAATAAGTAGGCCCTATTTCAAAAATAGTGAAGTAGCTTATCTACAAGCTCACGACACGTTGTGAGCTTGTAGATCTGGTGTTTTCACTATTCCAGTACTTACATATTTTTTTGTTATTCTTCTTTTTCCTTTGTGTACTGCCGAACCCAATAAACGTTTTGCTTGACTGAAGTATGGGTCCTGACCCATTGTTTGGAAAGGCAGTGAACTACAGTACAGAGAAGCATGTTTCACACACTGTTATTGTGTTTGTCGGCCTGTCTGAGCTGGTTGAAGAGGACATTAGACTGTTGTCCTCAAACCTCCAAACACAGGAAAAAAATATATAACATTTGACAGAAAAACACTGACAGTAAAGTAAAATCTACCAACCAACGGCCTGCAATAAAATGCAGCCCTGACGATATCAACAAAATGAATAGCAAAGTTTAGCGATAAACTATCAGAGAAGCTATTTCTGGATCCACCACATAACGACAACGTATTTGCAAAGCTAGTGTAACACTCAGACAAACCTACCAGAACTTGTGTTACAACAACCCAAGCTGTGAAACACCAACAAACATCCAATCAGCTTCAACAACATCCCACATCTAAAACGGGGAGGTCAAGTCTCACTAAAAGCCATATTCAACATGCAGCCACTAGCTAATGGCTAAACAGCTGAAGCACATCTTCATTTACTTATCATGACGTCCGATGTTCATGTGAACTATTTCATGGCGATGCGTTTAACTGATGAGGCCTGTGTGAACTGAAGGAGCCCTATAAGTAATCCCTCTGTCTCTTTGTCTGTCTGTCTGTCTGTCTGTCTGTCTGTCTGTCTGTCTGTCTGTCTGTCTGTCTGTCCGTCCACAAGTTTTAATATCCATCTGTCACTGGAGGGACCTCTGTTCTGGTACTGCAGATTTACACTCCATCTGTCCTTTCTAGATCTTGTCTAGGGAAAGTCTCCTATACCAAGGATATCGTTGCTGTCGGGCAGAAACCTTGTATCTCCATATTTCAACTTTTGTATGTTTTCATGTTTTATATTTAATGTTTTTTTTCTCCATAAATGTGTTGTGTCCCTGCAAGTATCCCTGCTTTGCCTAACAAGAGTGCAGCCCAAAATGTACATACCTTACAAGCTCACCCTAAGCTGCTTGTAGATCTGCTATTTCCGCTATTTTCAAAACGTTTCAAAAAGTGAAAATTAAAGTGTGTCCGTGGAGCTTGTGACTAAATAACAACCACAATGGATCTATTGTAACACAGGTTCTTTTTTCTTTTCCATTTCCTGAAAAGTGACAGTTTTAGACATACAAGATTTCTGCCCAACAACAACAATATCTTCTATACAGTACCATCAAGGTCAATTCATGCTTTGAACGACAAGTATTCGCAGATGGTGTGCCTCGCGTACCTCTTGTAAAACGAATGATCGCAGTACTCTGACTGGTTGGGAAGTGCATGAGACCTTATCATAGACCAGGGGTCTTCAACAGGGGGTCCGGGACCCCTAGGGGGTCCTCAGAGTTACTACAGGGGGTCCGCCAAATCTTTGTGTGATATGTGCTTTCTTTTACCTTATCCACTTGAAACCTAGCATCCCTTTTCTGAGGAGAACTTTAGCCAAAGATAGCAGATCTACAAGCTCACAACGCCTCGCGCTGCGAGGCGTTGTGAGCTTGTAGATCGGCTATTTTTGGCAAAGAGGTATAGGTGTAGATGGAAAAAAGAGCAGATTAAAAAAAAAGTTGAATCTGAAACACAATTTTATACAATATGGGGGTCCCTGCTTCATCTCTCTCTCAGCTAGGGGGTCCTTGGGCTGAAAAGGTTGAAGACCACTGTCATAGACTATAAAAAATAATGGATGAAGCCTGCATGTCACACATTGCATTCTACGGACCCATTTTGAAGCCACTATTTCAGCTAATTCAAATCCACCATCGATTCTGGAACTGGAAACAAATGCTATTGGCTGGAAGGACAGCGAGGGCGGGTCTTCACTCAGAACCAGTAGAAGCCCGCTTAGAAGCATACCCTGCTTTCTCATCAATTGTATCATCATTTTAAATCAGTAGTTCTCTCAGAAGATTTGCCAAAATGTTATTTAAAAAAAAGCCAACACTAAAATCTGAAATGACACACATG
Source organism: Gymnoscopelus microlampas (assembly GCF_963454915.1). Taxonomy (NCBI): domain Eukaryota; kingdom Metazoa; phylum Chordata; class Actinopteri; order Myctophiformes; family Myctophidae; genus Gymnoscopelus; species Gymnoscopelus microlampas. The sequence goes on from NC_139960.1 coordinate 2,786,314, forward strand.
CATTCCCGGTTTGAATGGGTTAAACTAGCGACTGAAAGCATAAAGTATTCACGATGATGTTTACTAAGGTAATGAAGTGTCAAGTCCGGTCAAATACCCAATGCGTTTAATGGCATGAAACGTCTTCTGCAACCAGCAGGAGGGAAAATAGCGACACCTCCTGGGCCATTAATGAGAACTGCAGCGTTTGCATGACTTCCTTATAGGCTCTATGCACAGCAGCCATATTGGAAATAAGTTGGGCCTCTTCTTACTTCCTTCACAGGTGTTACCAATGATACTAATGAAGGACTCTGTTCCATTCTGGTCAGGGTGCTGATATTGTGCATGTTGGCTCACTAGAAACACTCCATTTTGGTCCCCAAATGGCCCCTTATGGTGGGTGTGTAACTCTGAGAGTGTACAAATGGAACCAAATGGACCCGTAAGGGTCCATTTGTACACTCTCAGAGTTATGGGAGTCCTTGAAAATAAGACAACCACTATGCCACACTAAATGGAACGGAGCCTTAATTACTATCATTGGTAACACCTGTGAAGGAAGTAAGGAAGGGGCCCAATTCATTCCCAATATGGCTGCTGTGCATAGAGCCTATTGGCTTCCTTTCCAGCAACGAATGCGTGCCGCCTGGACCATATTGACTTCCTTGTTTACATTTTCTGCCAACGCTGCCAGCATGGCGCAGACAGTGTGAATACTCGGAACTCAAACCGTTGTGAGACACACAGTGCGACGTGTTGTGAGACACTTGTTGCTCAAAGCATAAATTGACCATGAGACATAGGTTGACCATGTAATATATCCTATAACTGTACCATGTTGTTTTCAAAAACAAACCTATAAGACCAAAAGTTGAACAGTTTCCGCAATGCTCGGCCGCTAGGAAGAGGAGTGCGTCTTTCCTGGCAGCTAAAAAAAAAAACAGATTTAGTGGACAAGGCCCCTAAAGGCATAGAGAGCAGAGATGGAGGGAGGAGAGAGTAATGAGTGTGAGAGAATGAAAGAAAGAACGGTGGTTGATCAGATTCAACCCTCCCTCCCTCCCTCCCTCTCTCTCTCCCTCCATCTGCATCGATTCATCCCTCGTTCCAGCCTGTCTGGTGTTCACTCAGCCAGCAAGCTCAACCAACCACCATGCTCATGTTTTATTCATAGACACGAAGAGGGAACTGGATGAAAAAGCGAGGAAAGAAAGAAAGAAAGAAAGAAAGAAAGAAAGAAAGAAACCTATTACAAAAAAAATTGGGGGTGAACGTTTTTGAAAACGCCCTGCACTAAGCCACGCCCACCTCTGCTCGCTCAGCCAATGAGCCGACTCCCCGTTCTGAGGCTTTAAATTACGTCTCATAAACTCTGAAAGACTCTGTCTACGTACAGAATGAGGATTAGTGCACAGAGCTATACCTATGAATATGTTAAAAAGGGTTCTGACTCAACTGGATGACGGCGTCCACACCACAAGTATAACAACGATAGTGGTGAACGCGATCGTTTGGATCACTTTCGGAGCGAATTCATGAACGATGGAGACATTGGCAGCCAATCTGTAAGCTCACAACGCGTCACATCCCGACGCGTTGTAAACTTATAGATTGGTTATTTACGTTATTTATCGTACAAAGGCATAGGGTTTAATTAGGAGATGCCCCATTTCCTTTTTTTCACAAATGGAGACCTGGTGAGACAGACGGAAGGACAAATGGACAAAGTGACAGAATAATGTTTTCATGACAATAATCAGCTTTCACTTTGTTGCATCATAACATTTTGGAACATGACAGGTACGTTGTCTTGGATATGACAATGTGACAGACAGGTTGTCAAGGACATGACTGTGTGACAGACGAAACTTTCTCAATGGGATTATTGTCATGGATTCTGTAGTGACACACCTCGCAGAACAGGGCAGATTCTATGGGATGTAGGACGGACAGACAGACAGACAGACAGACAGACAGACAGACAGACAGACAGACAGACAGGATTCGAGTGTAAAGTATGTGCAGATTCTCCAGCATGCTGTCGCGTCATGAGCCAGATCCCGATTCTGAAACTCCCATGCTCGCGTCCTCCACTCGTGCCGTTTTCTCGCGCCTCAGCGAAGAGGAGAGGGAAGGACGGAGGAATCGATGGAGTTGGCTTTCTAAGGAATGAGAACGCTCCTCGCTCAATCACCGTCATTGTGAAGTGACGGCGATTACTGACAATGTGACACTCAGCGGGATCGCCGGACCACCCTGGAGCGCGTGGAGGAGGAGAATTAATACGTCACGCATTCTGCCGAAGAGGAAAAAAAACATCAGCAATGATGCTCGCTCCGTGCGGCTCGGAGTCTCCTCTCTCGTAGCTCTTGGCTGCTCCAAAAAGCAAATGAACATTTGGGAGAGGTATGATTTCCGGGTCACGATGGAGGATGGAGGAGGTGAGGAGGCAGAGTATTGGGATGTAACTATTGGGTTGTCATTTTCTCAGAGAGATGAACTGTACAGTTGATAGAACAGAACAGAACAGAATTATTTTCTTTTTTGGTTTTACCTCAAATTTTTAGAGGAGCCAATCATTTTTTGCCCCTTTTTCTCCCCAATTTAGTCGCTAGACCAATTATTCCCACTGCTTTACGTGAGGAGCCCCCACCGGGACGACCTAGAGCCTTCGCCCTACTCCTCCCGCTCAACATTCCCCGCCCCCCCCCCAGCCCGTAGGAGTACATGCAGTGACAAACATCACCCTCTGCGCCCGCCTTCCCTCCCTCGAACACGGGCTAGTTGTGTTCGTATAGACGCTCGGGCAAAGCCGGATGCACTGCGGTGGATTCGAACCCTTAGACTTCTCAGTGGTGGGCAGGTACTTTACCCCTGCATTACCCGAGTGCCCTTTTTTACCTCTAATAGGCTCTATGCACAGCAGCCATATTGTGAAGACATTCACAGGTGTTACCAATGATACTAATGAAGGCTCTGTTCCATTCTGGTCAAACAGAGTTAGTCCAGGGGCCAACACTGATATTTTCACAAATTGGTACCACCTGAGGTGGCCGTAAAGTTTTTGTATTTTTGTATTCCTACATGTCTCTAGTTTATATTTTGGTATGATACATCTTCCAATTCAGTAGCTTAATGGCAGTTATCACTACCTACCAGCCAATGTATCCGGTAGGGGACACAAAGTAGAATCTTTGTGTCTCCTACCGGAAATACACCCAGGCATCAAATTATTGCGACAAAAAACAAAATATATCCATGTATTCAAGGCTTCATGGGGTGTGCAATTGATAACTTCTCAGATTTGTGGTGTTTGCAAAAAGACTGCTTTCCATAAGCTTGTAAAAGTTGACCCTCCTTCGGTCTAGGGTGGTCATAGCTGAATGGGTAGAGAGTCCCCCTGGGAAACTTAAAGGAGGAGTTCACCCAAAAAATGATTATTTTCTGTCAATTGCACACCCCATGAAGCCTTGAATACATGGATATATTTTGTTTTTTGTCGCAATCATTTGATGCCCGGGTGTATTTCCGGTAGGAGACACAAAGATTCTACTTTGTGTCTCCTACCGGATACATTAGCCGGTTTAGAGTGATTACTGTCATTAAGCTACTGAATTGGAAGATGTATCATACCAAAATATAAACTAGAGACATGTAGGAATACAAAAATACCAAAAATGTACGGCCACCTTAGGTGGTACCAAAATCTGCCTTGGCCCCTGGACTAAGTCAGGGTGCTGATATTGTGCATGTTGGCTCACTGGAAACACTTTGCTACACCAGTGGGTCTAAAATTTGGGTCCAGGGACCCACATGGTTCCTTAAGGGGTTTCCAAATGGCCCCTTACGGGTGTGTAACTCTGAGAGTGTACAAATACGGGTCCATTTGGTTCCATTTGTACACGCTCAGTTAGTTATGGGGGTCGTGGAAATGAAAAATCTGAGACACTAAATGGAACAGAGCCTTCATTAGTATCATTGGTAACAGCTGTGAAGGAAGTGATAATATGGCTGCTGTGCATAGAGCCTATTGTGATGGATTGATGGACTAACATGGGGGAATCAGTGGACTGTGTTGATGTACAGTGGATCCATACTGTATGAATTTTATAACCTGCCTGCTTATATTACATTATAACCCCCTGTATCCTGTTAGCTGTCTAATTTAATAATTACAATACTAATGAATTAATAATACCTATACTAATGACATAATTCGAGTGGTTTTAATAATTATGATACTAATTATTTCATAATCGCCAAACTAATGACAGTATTCCAATGGTTTTAATGATGACAGTATATGTGATTTAATAATTATAATAAAAGGCGGTATTTCAACGGTTGTAATGAGGACAGTGCTTGTGATTTAATAATCACAAGGCTAATGACAGTATTCCAATGGTTTTATTAATGATACTCATACTCATTAGTTAATCATTTAATATGTGATCATATGATTTAAAGAAGCACTTCACCCATTTTCAACCGAAATGATGCCATCTTATAATAAGCAAATGGGTGAAGTTCTCCTTTAATAACACTGATGATAATAATGATCACTTCACAGCAGTGAAGTTGATGATGATGACGATGATGATGACGATGATGATGACGATGGTAAAAACGATATGAATCTTGACTGTAATAGTTGATTATGAAATTAACCATGTGAACTTTATACAGTACGTCTTTGGCCGGGGTCCCCCAGGGCTCCCTCCTTTTGTCTCTCTACACCAGATCTCTTCACCACAAAATAGCTGATCTACAAGCTCACGCGTCACGTTGTCAGCTTGTAGATCTGCTACTTTAGCAGAATGCCTATTATGACATGCCCAGAATAGCGATACTATAGGGTTCTAACCATGAAGATTAGACATCATTATTCTAAATGAGATACTCAGATGAAGGTAAGGGTTAACAGTTATGATGATGATGACATTCTGCTCCACTCTGTAACATAATTGACGATGTCACAGTGATCCCGTGTTGTGAGCCAATCAGCTCTCGCCATTCTGACCTCTGACCTCCATCTCTACTCTTGAAGACATTGATAAACAAACCGGACACAGGTAACATTGAACTGATGTTGTCACACGTACCTGTGTGACCTGTCTTTCTACACCCTGTGTGAATCCTCCCCCCAAACACACACACACGCACACGCACTCGCACTCGCACTCGCACTCACACTGTGAAGACATCACAACTTTAGGATGGTAATTTTCTCAATGCTTTTTTTTTTATCATTGTTACAATTTATTTTGCCATTTTCACCCTGAAGCCAGAGTTATACTTAGTTGTATGACGCGATATGAGAGCTTGTAGATCATTTTCATTGCGTGCCATCGATGAGAAACTAAGTAGGCTATAAATCAGGCATAACTCCAACCCCAACCCCTAAACCTAACCTCTAAATGTGTAATCCCCAATCCTAACCCCAACCAAACGATTTCCATTGTGAGGACAAGGAAAATGGTCCTGACCATACATATCTATTTCTCAAATTCTACTATATAGTTGTGGACACATTTGGCCATCACAAGTAAGGTACAAACATAATACAAGCACGCACACACACACACACACACACACACACACACACACACACACACACACACACACACACACACACACACACACACACACACACACACACACACACACACTAACTGGGACTGTGACATTGTGTGTTTTACTTCCTGTGAGCTGTGAGGAGAGAACGGGAAGTTACCAGAGAAGGGGGTGATTGTACTTCCTGTTTGTGTGTTGTTATTTTGGAGTGGACGATATTAAACGGACTTAACTTATAACCAATCAGCTTCTATTTGTTAATTAAACTGACCAATCGTCTTCTATCATGTTGTTTAACTTGATGTCAGCATTATGTGTTTTAATGGGCTCTGAGGGTTCATTAGGTTGTATATATCTCAGCAGGAAACCGGTGGATTGTCCTTTGGGTGCATCCACACATGAGATACAAGTTGACGCCCGGAAGTCGGAAGTCCCGTCCACTCCCATGTTATAGGAAAAACCGGACCGGAACTTCCGGTTTTTAACTTAACATGAGAGTGGACGGGGCTAGCGTCACATAGCGTAGCGTTGCACGTCAGCGTACGCTCATGTGTGGATGCACCCACTCCGCAAGTGAAGGAGTTCACCCATCTCGGTGTCGTGTTCGCGACGAGGAGGACAGAGTGGGAGATCCGCTTGAGAATTGGAGCAGCAGGAGCGGTACTGCGTTCACTTTACCACACTGTGAAAAGAAAGCTGAGCCAGAAGGCAAAGCTCTCAATATACCGGTCAATCTTCGTTCCTACTCTCACCTATGGTCATGAAGTGTGGGTCATCATCACTAGCCTGACACTCAGTCTGAATTTCAATTTAATTTCCCTCTGTTATTCAGTCTAAAAGCGCTTCCCATTGCAGCCTTTTTCTGAGATGGGCGTTGCCTATAACCAGTAAATTGTAGTCATAGTAGCATGTGACGTCCTTGTCAAATGTCCCATGAGTGTCCCCCTCATGGGGAACGTTTGTGATCCCACGTTATCAAGATGACCAATGCCAGACTAGCACTGGTCTGCTTGCTTGCTATGTTGCTAACCTGTTGCTAACTATCTAACCCAGGGGTCTTCAACAGGGGGTCCGGGACCCCTAGGGGGTCCTCAGAGCTACTATAGGGGCTCCGCCAAATCTTTGTGTGATAGGATTTCGTTTTTTACATTAACCACTTGAACCCTAGAATTCCTTTTCTGAGGGGAACAGTAGCCGGAAATAGCAGATCTACAAGCTCACAACGCCTCGCGCTGCGAGGCGTTGAGAGCTTGTAGATCGGCTATTTTTGGCAAAGATTGTATAGGTATAGGTGTAGAGGGAAAAAAGAGCAGTCTAAGTAAAAAAAAAACTTTAATCTGAAACACAATTTTAAACAATATAGAGTAGGGGGTCCCTGCTTCATCTCTCTCTCAGCTAGGGCGTCCCTGGCCTGAAAACGTTGAAGACCCCTGATCTAACCAGACACTGTAAAAGTATGTTGGCGATAGTTCTACAACCTGTCTGTCGCCTTCAAAGCACAAAGTTGTTGCGGTTTATTCATTCCTGGGAATCTATTCACAATAGTTTGTATAGCCACATTGATACACAGCTACACAGTGGTTCAGGCATCTAGCAGAGATGCTTCCTGGGCATCTCCCTTGGGAGGTCTCAAGCTGGGAGGAGGCCGCAGGGCAGATCAAGGACCAGATGGGGGGATTATATCTCCAAGGTGCCCTAGGAGCGCCTTGGGATCCCCCAGAATTTAGTGGTTAATGTGGCCCGGGAAAGGGAAGTCTGGCATTCTGTGCTGGAACTGACTCCTGATAAGTGGATGCTGATGGATGGATGGATGGACATAGACATCGACACGTCACTCACACTGTCACAGCAGATGAAACGGCAGTAGAGAAATAGAGACCCCGTGGTCAGTGTTAGTGGCGATCCTAACCCTTAAAAAAAAGAGAGACAAAAAATATGAAAGTAGAGAAGTAGAGTCTGCACACTGAATCATTGTTAATCCATTGCATTACCTCCAAGGTGATGTTTACAGCATCTTCAACTCATTATCAGTGTGAGGAACGAGTCCTTCTGTCCAGCAGCTGGGATTTTAATCATGTTGATGTATGTGCTTGCTAGTAAATGTTTTGCAAGACATATATAAGAAGTATATAAGTATTTTTTCCCCATAATGTAATTCATTAAGTGAGAGATTCATGAGTTGTAAAGTGGAATATTTCAAGCTTTGTTTGTTTGTTTTAATCTTCATAGTTACGGCACACAGCTTATGAAAACGAACAACCAGTATATCAACATATCAGTCTACCTGCAATTACAGTAATACATCACAATATGTACAATAATAATATAAGTACAACAATATATTGAAAATGAAATGTTTTCTAGGATTCATTTCTACACAGACATTCACTCTCCCACTTTTTAAAAATGTATTTATAAATGTTATTTATTTATTTCTTACGTGCACCTGTATATGTATCAACAGTAGTTGCTGCCATGGTTACAGTAGGAAGGCTAATCCGGAGAAAAGAGGCTCAACAGGTGAATCTGTTTGGCTAACCGGCTGATTATATATATAATTGTATTACACTACGCATAATGATTGGTGTGGTGTTAATTCATATTGCTGTCACATAATCTTACAACAGCCTAATTGGTTCTTAGGTATTATTACGTGTATTTAGAATACAGTTAAATTAAGTTGGATAATACTGTATGTAATGTTATAGGTTAAGTGATAACTATGAATTGCCCAATTCAGAAATTGTGTTAGAGATTAAAAGGCTATTTTAGGTGTATTATATTATGTTTCCATAGAGAGATGTGGAAAAATACCAGACATGGAATATTAAAAACATTCAGTTGAATCTCCAACCCTAATGGGAACATAACAATGGTGAAATCTGCTAGGAGTTCATTAGTTCATATGCAAATGTATTCATTATTGTACAGAAACCAAGGCTGCTACAAGTCCATGGGAATGTAGCACTGTGGAAATCACCAAGCAGTGACTATTTATCAGTGGTGGAAGGTAGCACGCACGCACGCACGCACGCACACACATTCACATCCAGATTTATTCTCAGGCCAATAAATCTTTTGTGGTCAGCACAGACTCACTGTGTGTGTGTGTGTGTGTGTGTGTGTGTGTGTGTGTGTGTGTGTGTGTGTGTGTGTGTGTGTGTGTGTGTGTGTGTGTGTGTGTGTGTGTGTGTGTGTGTGTGTGTGTGTGTGTGTGTGTGTGTGTGTGTGTGTGCGCGCGCGCTTGTGCGTGTGTGTGTGGTTAAGTTAGTAGGTTATTTCCCTATTTAAATAGGATAAGTCTATTATGGGATGGCCTGATGGATGACTCCGTTGTTTTAACAAGATATGGTGTGAATTATTCCTGCATGCATGTCTGTGTGCGTGTGCGTGTTTGTGCGCGCTTGTGCATGCACGTGTGTGATGAATGGAACTTAGAGGGAATGTGGCAGAGAGAAATGAACAAAGAGGAGGAGGAGAGAGCGAGAGCAAGAGATAGAGAGTAAATAGAGATAGAAGTGGTTTCACAATAACAAGTACAGTACTTGTCTGATTTGGTGAACTAGTGAAATGTCAGTCGGAGCTCAACTGTGCATGTTGCGTCTTCACTTCAATAACTTCAACCAAACATGAGCCAACGAACCGTCAACGTTTTTTTTTACATCTGACACTTTACAAGCCAACTAGAACTGACTGCAGGAATACCGTTAGACTGCCTGAGCGAGGAAAAAGAGACAGAAATCGCTCCTTACACTGTGTTTGATTGGAGGGGGACCTTAAGTCATTTTAAAGACAGATGTGAACCACCTAAATTGAAGAATACATTATAGAGGTCCCTTACCGCCCCCCAAAACCAATAAAAATGTTGCCTTTATATTTTATTGTGTATTATTTAATATTCTGTAAATGATATAATTTTAAAAATCAGATTTTACATTAAACTGAACTGTTGTACAGTATGTGATTATTATTAGCGTACTTCCCAGAGAGAGGGCAACTAGAGCATATGGATGTCACAGGCCCTGTTACCATGGTAACGTGGTGGGTGGGCTTTAAACAGCCATAACTCATGCAGTAATTGCTCCGCCCCCTCTGTGTTCCCATTGGCTGGGCTTTAAACAGCCGTAACTCCAGTTCCCAGCATGCCAAAGGTCCCAAACTTGGTAGCTGCTCTTAGACAACCAATAGGGACAGGCTGTAATTGCTTACGGCTCACCCCCTCTGTTTTCCCATTGGCAGGGCTTTAAACAGTCATAACTCCAGTTCCCAGCATGCAACAGGCTCAAACTTGAAGGGTGCTCCTGCAGATGTCCAATTTAATCAAAAATTACCACTGTCTCCCATATTCAAATACTGGGCCCTGATTGGTCACCCACGTCTTCTGGAGCAGGAAATGGATTCTCTATGGAGCGGTGCCAGACCCAAATCGCAGAGTGCAATTTTTTTTGTCATCATATTTTGGAGACCGTTTGATCTTATCAGCGCAACATAGGACTATAGGTTTGAATAGCCTGGTATCCAGCCTGCTTCGCTACGTTCGGCGGACTTTTTGTTCTCTCTTCGCTTCTCAGTCTGGAATGCCTCCTATCACCAAGGGAGGCGGGACATGCCAAGCGTCTCGAATCGTGCCGTGGCTTCTGATTGGTCTGTGGTGCGGGGCGGGACAAAAAAAACTGTGTGATCGTTGTGATTCGTCATTCGTTTGAACAACATCCAATCAGCAACGACGTTGCCTAACGTAACATGTAGTTCCAGTGTAGTTGTGCAAAACGAGTCAATGGGGTGCATTCCAGACTGATAAGCGAAGAGAGAGAAAAAAGTCCGCCGAACGTAGCGAATCAGGCTGGATCCCAGGCTAAGGTTTGAAGGCCACGTAGCATGTTTAAAAAACTGAATATTTTCTGCACTTCATTAACTTTTTTTTCACGATGCAGAAAGAATACAGTTGGCTGTACGCACGCACACACAATCAACTCCCTCTCTCTCTCTCTCTCTCTCTCTCTCTCTCTCTCTCTCTCTCTCTCTCACAGCTACTAGTCCAGCTGGCTACTGCCTGACAGACCTGAACAGAACTGTTGACTTGGTAAACTTATTGTTTCGTGTGTGTGTGTGTGTGTGTGTGTGTGTGTGTGTGTGTGTGTGTGTGTGTGTGTGTGTGTGTGTGTGTGTGTGTGTGTGTGTGTGTGTGTGTGTGTGTGTGTGTGTGTGTGTGTGTGTGTGTGTGTGTGTGTGTGTGCGTGTGTGCGCGCGCGCACACGTGTGTATGCGTGTGCGCGCACGCGTGTCCTGGGGGCATCCAGATGGTACCGTATGGCAGCGTTATGCTGGGTAATGGGGTGTGACTCACAATGCACTCACACACGCTCATACACTGTGTGTGCGCGGGTGCGTGCGTGCGTGATGAGCAGAAAGGATAAAAAATGAATGACACTAAGTAAAGTGTACTTCTCATCTCCATGTGAGAGAAGCAGCTTGGTGGGTTTCCATTTGTGTTATTCATGAGTTGTTTTTGACCAGGCTGTGTTGTTTTTGATTTGATTTTTTACTGCCTGAATCACATCTTAAAAACTTATTTCACCCACAGTATAGGCAAACACATTGGCACTCTCAAGACGTGAAACGAGTGACGGCTTGGGACGGATTTGACCATGTCGGGGGTACCTGCAACTGCACATGCTGAATTGGGGGGGGGGGGGGGGGGGTTGATTTACGATTCTGTAAAACGTATTACGGACGCCGCTGCGTCGGCTGAGGTAGACTTCGCAACATTCCGCACGGCAGAACTGATACTGACATGATACTGACATGATACTGACATGATACTGACATGGTACTGACATGATACTGACATGATACTGACATGATACTGACATGATACTGACATGGTACTGACATGGTACTGACATGGTACTGACATGGTACTGACATGATACTGACATGATACTGACATGATACTGACATGATACTGACATGGTACTGACATGATACTGACATGATACTGACATGATACTGACATGATACTGACCATGATACTGACCATGATATTCGGCTCCGTCGCGGGGTTCTGACAAAAAGGCAACCGGCTACGTTTTCGGAGTGAGACCGTGTTGGATACTGACATGGTACTGACATGGTACTGACCATGATACTGACCATGATACTGACATGATACTAACATGATACTGACCATGATACTATCCATGACTAATCATATACTATGATACTGACCATGATACTGATACGATACTGACATGATACTTATTATTACGATGTAACACTCTTCTCAACATTATGAGCCGTTTTTACATTATGAACTGTAATTACATTATGAGTGGCTAATAATGTAATAATGTAACACATGGTTACATTATGAAAATGGAGTTATTACGTTATGAGCACATGATTTTATTACATTTTGAGCTTATTACATGATGAGCTTTTATTACATTTATGTTATTACTTTGTGAGCCGTTATTACATTATGAGATGCTACACAAGGTTTCTATCTGATAGCAACGTTATGATTGTGGGGATTTATTATCTCCACCAGGCAGGAACAGCCGGGAGGTGGAGAGAATGTCCAAGTACAGATGTGCCACTTCAAAACTTCACACGTTACTGTTCTTTCCCTGAAAGTGGCCTGAAAATGCATTTTTTTCCTCCCTTTTCTGCCCTTAAAATGCACTGTTTTGCCCCTGAAAGGAAGTTGTCACTACACACCCCCGTTTTTCCCTTCAACAGACATCCATATACATGAGAACAAAATAATGTGTGTTGAATAAGGTGTCAGACTCATTATGAGGCGAAAGGTGATTTGACCAGTTGCTCAAATGAATTAGCATCATAAAAGCAGTGATCATCAAAATAATTCAGCATTTTAAATGCCCTTCTTTGTCCCTCTTATTGCCCTGGGAATCCCCTGAAAATGTACTGTCTTGGCGATGGCAGGACATGTGAAGTTTTGAAGTGGCACATCTGTAGTTCACTTTTCTAGTGTGACGTACAGTCTGAGCCTATACCTTCACACTTCACACTGCATGATTGCAAGATCAAATGCACGTCATTTGTCATGGCCCATTCATATTAATCATGGAGACAGTAGGGTGATACTGAAAAGGAAAATAGAAAGCTGAACCAGTGCTGCACTTTGAACACATTTGAAATTCATCCTGCAACATAAATTAAATCTATAGGATTGATTTACATGTGTTCGTGCCCTTTATATGATTATTAAAATATGTTCCTCCAGATGCACTACTGCCCTCTCTCTCTCTCTCTCTCTCTCTCTCTCTCTCTCTCTCTCTCTCTCTCTCTCTCTCTCTCTCTCTCTCTCTCTCTCTGTCCGTCTCTCTGTCTGTCTCTCTGTCTCTCGCTCTCTCAGTTCATTTACATATGCATATTTGCGGTATATTTCTTTCTCTCAGAGTCTCAGGCCATCACGGAAAAAATCATTTCCATAAATTCTGCTAGAAACTGAATTAATTTAATCTTCTGCCGGAAACCAAATCTCTCTCTCTCTCTCTCTCTCTCTCTCTCTCTGTCTCTCTCTCTCTCTCTATTGTAACAATAACTGTACCAACAACAGTAGATTGTTACAGGCTCCTAATAGAAGTGAAGCTGTAGGCCTATAGAATGTTATAAATGTGTTTGTGAGGTGAGGGCACATTCAGCTGGGAGATCTACAGTTTCTCGGAGCCGGAGAACACCTTTGTGATTTGTTAAAGTTAATTAAAGTTCATCAAAATCTGATAACTTTTTAAGCATTTTTTTACAGTTATTTCTGATTCTTGTTTTTATTTTTACAGAACACGAGGAAGTGCTCTTCATAGTTTTGTGTTGATAGTTTGCAGCTATGCTACACATTTCATCTCTTTCATTTTTACACATTTTAAGTGCATGCATTTTAACAGTGTTGGAAGAAGTACTCAGATATTTTACTTAAGTAGAAGTAGCCATACCACAATATAAAAATAAGTAAAAGGCCTGTGTTCAAAATGTTACTTGAGTAAAAGTACAAAAGTATTGGCATCACAATATAAAAATAGCCGATCTACAAGCTCACAACAAGATCAAGTAATTGTAGTAAATATTTGCCTCTGAGATGTAGTTGAGTAGAAGTAAAAGTATTGAAAAGTGAAAATACTCCAGTAAAGTAAAAATTAAAATAAAATAAAAACTCATCATTTTCTGAGCATGTTTACTTTAATGATCAATTAACTGCTAGTGTTCCAGCTTCAATCAATGGAACTAAATTAGGATACTTTAACTTCATGTCTATCAGTTTCACAATAACATTTGTTTTTTCAAGGTTTAAAAAAAAAATTACATTAAAGTAGTTCACCCAAAACAATATTTTTGAATTCATGGGGATTTTATTGTTTTGTTTTTGTCTTGAGCCAATAATCTGATGACTGGGTCAATAGGAGACTCTATAGGTATTAGGAGACTCTTTAGCTGAATAGGCTCTATGCACAGCAGCCATAATATCACTTCCTTCACAGGTGTTACCAATGATACTAATGAAGGCTCTGTTCCATTTAGTCTAGCACAGTGGTTTCCACGACCCCCCATAACTCTGAGAGTGTACAAATGGAACCAAATGGACCCTTACGGGTCCATTTGGTTCCATTTGTACACTCTCAGAGTTACACACCCGTAAGGGGCCATTTGGAAGCCCATGAGGGTCCCTGGACCCCAACTGTAGCCCCACTGGTGTAACAGAGTGTTTCCAGTGAGCCAACATGCACAATATCAGCAACCCTGACTCTGTTTGACCAGAATGGAACAGAGCCTTCATTAGTGTCATTGGCAACACCTGTGCATTTCTTCACACTATGGCTGCTGTGGAATAGAGCCTATTCCGATACCCCAAACTTTCACACTCGCTCACTCTCCTCGCGTCCTCCACCTCCTAAGCCCCGCTCCAGCGAGGAGAGGATTAAATGCGAGGACGGAATGATCGACCGGTCGGCCTCATAGGATCAGAATGCACTCTAGCGTCTTCCACGATCACTTATGACGTCTCATGCAGCTGTATCACTGGAGCCAGAGGCGTGGATGAAAATATACATGCATAGAATAATATGCAATGCAGTTATAGAATAGTACAGAATGGAAGAATAGACAATACATCAATATGTATGGCCACACCGTTATCTTTATAGTAACAATGTTGTGCAAAGCCATTTATTCCTGAAGTAGGAATGAAGCGCCAGGAGACTCAGCCGGTCATCAAATTATTGACTCAGGAATGTGACAAAAAACAAAAAAAAATCTCCATGAATTCAAGGCTTCATGGGGTGTGTAATTGATAGGGGAAAAAAGTATTGTTTTGGGGGAACTACTCCTTTAATGTTATGTTATATGTTTTGCCAATTATTTGGGGTCTCACTTGCAATATCGTCACGGCTCACCAGCGGGCCGAAACATAATCGATCTGACCACTGACAACCACTGATGTATAGGCCCCGCACAGCTTGGAGCCTTTACTGTCTCTCTGTAGTCGTAGGGAGACTTCCTGCTAAATAAATAAATACAGTAAAATAAATAAAGAAACGCTCCTGGTGTGATTATTAAACGCTTAAACACAGGCTACATTGTAGCAAGGCGCCCGCCAGCAGCAAACAGTTGGCGGAAGGTGATTCGC
This sequence comes from Gymnoscopelus microlampas, assembly GCF_963454915.1. Taxonomy (NCBI): domain Eukaryota; kingdom Metazoa; phylum Chordata; class Actinopteri; order Myctophiformes; family Myctophidae; genus Gymnoscopelus; species Gymnoscopelus microlampas. The sequence goes on from NC_139960.1 coordinate 2,801,516, forward strand.
TCCTCTTACACCGTAAGCGATGTGTCTTCTCACAGCCTCTCCAGCAGCTCCGAACAGCATGAATAGCAGCTGAGTAATGTTAGAAACAATGATATTAGTATCACACTTTGCATATGAACATTCCCAGCTCCCAAGTGTGAACGTATGGGAATCTGTTTATCTGTATGAGCGGGGCTTTGCTGAAAAGGCCTAAGAGCCCGCAAAAACACATTTACGGTAAGATTGACAAACGAGGGCTAGCGCGCCTTTTACGTCTTGCCCCCAATGCTAAGGTAACTTCACGTTATGTGTGAGATAAAAGTGGGACAGCTATACTTTGAAATAATACAATGTGTGTCTGTCTGTCTGTCTGTCTGTCTGTCTGTCTGTCTGTCTCTGCATGTGAAAGAAATACAAGCAGAGGCACCAGACAGAAAAGAAACCTGACTAGACTAAACCAGATGATAAGAAAAGCTACCTGACACGTTGGAAAGAATAAACCCAAAACTAGAGCAAATTGGCATGCTATTTGTCCCTAAAGAGAGAACAGTGGCAGGATACCTGAGCACTGTGACTGATCAAAAACAAAGGAAATCCTTGACTATGTACAGTCTCTGAGCACATTGGGGCCCACTCACTCAGACACCCATTGCACACAAGGTGGAAACTGAGCTTTCTAACTATATACCCGCCAACTGTGCCAAGACATAAGAGACACATACTTCCTGCAGATTACAAACGCCCAAAGAGAGTTTGAAAACATAACTAACACTGCTGAGTGAAGTGTGCTGCACCATTCTGCACCATAACCATCTCAGTTAGGGCTGTCACGATTACACATTTAAGTTGACGATTAATTGTCACTCAAATAATTGCGATTACCGATTTAATTGTGTGTTTGGCCATTGAACATTGGAACCTATGAAAAAATAAAGAAAATTGCAACGGGCAGATATGTCAAATAACAAAAAAAATGATTGATATATTTAACAATTTTATACATTTTTTAAAAATTGCAGAAATAGCTGATCTACTGATCTGCTATTTCTGTTTTTTTAATATTTGAAAATGTGTGAATATTTTTCAACATGGAAACGATTATGACGATTATGCAAAATTGCGATTATCTCAAATAATTGTGATTAAACGATTATGTAATAATTATGACAGGCCTAATCTCAGTATAATTATTGTACATACAAACACAGCTTGTAAGTGTATGTATAAATTCCGTGTGTGTGTGTGTTTGTGTATATATATATATATCAGTGGAGCTCCCTCTGGTGTTGTGCCCGTGGGCGTCTCTTACTTTAATGAAGTGATAGATACATGGGCACTGATCCTCTGAGTATCTTGAAGACAAGGCCCATTGCAAGTTGCTGTACTCTGTCCTCTGCCTTGAGCCATCCCAGCCTAGCAAAGTGAGCTGGGTGTCTAGCTGGTACTCTACATAAAAACTTTACGATACCAGTTAGACATTGCACCTAGCATCTGTTGGTTTGGGACCGAACGGTCAGACACTGTCCAAGTTATGCCCACACCGATACACAGACCACAGACAGCCAGAGATTCCTTGAATTATACTATAGATAGATGATGACATTGCCCAGGGTCTCCTGACAGCAACGAGGTGTAACCCTTCATACCCTTCAAGTGTACAGTACTTGATTGCCTGGTGGATCTCCCTCGCTCGTGACCTTTTCCAATCTCCCCCCCGCCCCCTCTCTCTCTGGGGAAGCTGGAAGCCGCCTGCTTCAGTTTTATAAACTGAAGACAGCTTCTGACAATGGAAAACAATTCAGATATGTGGTCTGCATGTTTCAGAGCAGTCACAATTTTGAACAGGAATGCGATCGGAGTGAGAAACCGAGAGCAGTGCCGGCTGCAGACAGTAATAAGCAGGGGGGCATTAATTATTCTAGGGGGGGCACCTGCCTGTCCCTCACGCACGCGCGCGCAGCGCGCGTGCGTGATGGACCCGTGCGCGCCGGCGCGAAGCGCCGGCGCGCGATTTTTTTCGGTTATTGGATGGATATTTTACTTTTTTGGGGTGTTTTGTAACTCTATTTCGGTTAATTCGGTTCATTTACCTTGCCCCTATATGCACCAACAACAAATACAATTACAGCATTAGGCCTATAATGTCTTTAATGTAATGTCGGCATTGCATCTCCACAGGCACAGACTCCACAGCGGGAGAAAAAAAAGGCAGGCTATACTGCGCTGCGCTGCTTGAAAAAAATTAAAATAATAAAAACATCTGGCCAATCTGAACTGGGGGGGCACAAAGTCTAATCTGGGGGGGCATTGCCCCCCAATGCCCCCCCATAGGGCCGACACTGACCGAGAGCGAGAGAGACTGACAGAAGCATAGAAGAAAGACAGAGGGATTTCCGCGTCCGTCCGTCCGTCCGTCCGTCCGTGCATGCATTGTTTGTGACCCTTCTGAGCCTTCCTGCATGGCTCTCTTCCCCAGCAGACCCTCTCAGACCTCGCTGGCGACCTCAACACCTTTATCTTTGGTGTTCTGTTCATTATTGTCTGATGTGGCTCTGGAGAGCGTCAATCACCACGAATCTTTGAGTCCAGATTTAACATCATTTCAAGAATGTTTGACTTTGTCCAAACAGTCGGGATGAGAAAGACACAAACTCCTGAGTCTGTCTGAGTTTTAGACTAAATGAATGTGGTGACATTGTCTCACACTGAGTTAAGACGGTGTGAATGCAGTCAGACTTTAAATCAATTCAAGGCCAGTTTAAATAAAAGTCAAATTGGATTCCTCTCCAAACATTTAACCACAGGCACCGTCTCACCGTCTGGGAAAACCCCTTCATCTGTTTAGTAGATTTTCATAAGGGCTTTTATTCAGTCTGGCTCTTTTTTCTCCTGAAGATGCTTATAAGCAGCACTGGGGACATTATTCAAAACAAATAATCAAGAAGATTTATGAGTAAAATAAATGCAGTATACAATAATGTATAATTTTGACACCAGACATAGGAGTCTGCCTAAAAAAATAAAATAAAAGGAAAACAAAGTCTGGAGCCTTTATGTGTGTTATTGACTTCAGAAATCAAGTAACTTTAAAACAGGAAGGAGAGAGAGAGAGAGAGAACGAGAGAGAGAGAGAGAGAGAGAGAGAGAGAGAGAGAGAGAGAGAGAGAGAGAGAAAACGATTTTAAAGAGTAGGCTACTTTCCTAGAAACACCAAATGCGTCCGCTGTTGGCAAAACAAAACATTATTAGGTGTACGCACTGTGTTAACCACTTAAACCCTATATTTCAGTTGCCCGGGATCCCCCAGGGGCCTATACTAAGCCCCCTTCTTTTCTTCCCCCTCTACACCAAAAAACGATTTTAGCTACAGTGACATGACGCCCTAGTACGTGCAACTAGGGTAAGGGAATGGATGTATCATGAGTGGAATGGAAGTGCCAACAAACACGCTTGCGCGGTCTTGTCTCCTTTTTGTGGTAATATACCATAAAATGCATAAAAATCCTTTGAAAATAGCAGATCTACAAGCTCACAATGCGGCGCATCGCGACGCATTGTGAGCTTGCAGATCTGCTATTTTCAAATAGCCGAAATGTAAATAGAGCTGAAGTGGTTAATATATGTTTTGGAATAATAATCTACAAAGTAAATAGTAACAAAAGTTTTCAAATATTTGTAGTAGAGTAAAAGTACAATATTTGCCTCTGAAATGTAATGAAGTATAAGAACAAAATATATAAAATTGGAAATAGTAAAGTAAAGTAACAAATATGCCAAAATTGTAGTCAAGTACAGTACTTGAGTACATGTACTTACAGTACACCACTGAACATCACAACATAAAACAACGTACAATATTCATACAAACAACAACTGACACTCGTCAATCGGGTACATAATTTGGCACTATAGGACAGAAAAGGCTACGATAACTTGTGTTGTTTGCACCTAGAATAAAATGGTGGAATCAGCCACGCCCCCAAATACCCATACAATATGTGCGTCCCCAGAGAATAGCCAATCTACAAAGTATTTTTGACAGAATGCACAATTTTATCATGCACTGCCAGCACATTGATAAGAGGCTGCTGGATTTGCAGGGATTTCTTCTTTTCCTTCTATTTCGTGTTTTTTTTTCCTCCCAGTTATCCTCAAGGACAGTGACCTCAGGCCGTCAAAATAATTAACTTTAGCTGAATTTACTATAGCCTTCAGAGACTCCAGGGACACCTCATGTGAGATGTTTTTTTCCTGAGCACAGACAAGAGCTTGACACCTATCTATCATGTTCTGACCTGTCTGTTATGTGTGGAGGGACTTCATTTTATGAGGATCATAAGTCACTCTCCTCCAAAGCCACCGCGTACATCCACAAGTTTAATTGCCTGCATGGGGAGTTTCATCACGATCCAAGGAATCCCGGGATTTGTTTTTTATTATTATTTTTTATTGCAAGACCAATAGAGCAATTATTTGTTTGCAAACATTGAGACAGTTTCGTTGACGCGTTGAGGCGTTGTGCAGTGTTGATTTTGACAGCAAATTTTGATTTAGTTTTAGTCATAGTCTTCTGAATAAAATTCTGTGGTTCAAGAGTTACAGGCCTAAACATTAAGTGTGCCTACATTGAAAACCATGGCTCACGGCGCCTTGTGAGCTTGTATCTGGTACAGGGCAACAGGGCAATTCAGACCGCTACGCTACGATTTCTCTCTGCAACATATTGCAAAAAAAGCGGTTGTGTTGCATGGCGAATCATTGGTGTGTACTGGGCTTAAGCGTGAGAGCAGCTATACTGAGACTTACTGTATGTATTCTGCAGTGCAGCCATGTTGTCCCACACAGCCTGCACCCAGTGACTGCATGTCGTGTTTTTATCAGTGATCTAAACGCACGCGCGCGCACACACGCACGCATGCATGCATGCACGCGCGCACACGCACACTCACACACAATCTCTCTCTCTCTCTCTCTCTCTCTCTCTCTCTCTCTCTCTCTCTCTGATACACGCTACTCCCATCTGTTCCATAATCATTTGAAGGAGAAGCAAAGTTAGCCCCCCCCCCCACACACACACACACACACACACACACACACACACACACACATCCACACACAGCTACACACATGCATGCATGCACGTGTCACGTGTGTTTCAATCACACAGACACACACTTAACCATAGAATACCACATTGTACAGATCCAAGACCATGTTATACTGCTCTGTCTGGTGTGTGTGTGTGTGTGTGTGTGTGTGTGTGTGTGTGTGTGTGTGTGTGTGTGTGTGTGTGTGTGTGTGTGTGTGTGTGTGTGTGTGTGTGTGTGTGTGTGTGTGTGTGTGTGTGTGTGTGTTGCTGCTCCATACCACTTATTCTGCAAACCATGCTCCAGTGAAAACACACACACACACACACACACACACACACACACACACACACACACACACACACACACACACACACACACACACACACACACACACACACACACACACACCATG
>NC_139960.1:2811996-2824496 GCF_963454915.1 Gymnoscopelus microlampas
GTTGGTCTTATTGATTAGAATGTTACGTAATTGCAAATCTGTCATTGCTTTGATTGATTGATTGATTGATTGATTGATTGATAGATTGATGTCATAGAATTGCGTGCACACACACACACACACACACACACACACACACACACACACACACACACACACACACACACACACACACACACACACAAAAGTGAAACTAAAAACGAAAACCTAATTACATCAAACACTGCGTGCGTGCGTGCCTGCGTGCGTGCGTGATGACAGCTTCAGGGCTTAGATAGAAACTATCATCAATCAGCACTGACTAGAACAATAATTACTACAAGTTACACACACACACACACACACACACACACACACACACACACACACACACACACACACACACACACACACACACACACACACACACACACACACACACACACCGTTGCATGCTGTCATATCGCTGGTTCTTTCCAGTAATTTCACATTTCATTTCATTTCACCTCCCTTCTCTTCTTTTTTCCTGCTCATTTCTCTCTCTCTCGCTGTCTCTCCTCCCTCAGGTGGTTGTCATGGCGACAGGGATGTTTAATTAGTAGTCATGGTGAGAGGGACGTAAAGTTTTTAGGCCTGTCATTAGCAACACAACCCCCCCCCCCCCCCCCCCTGTACATCCATAGGCAGGCCAAGACTTTTAAAACCAATCACTGAAACCATGTATGTCAAACATTTCACTGGTTCAATATCTATAAAACCCAGACACTCTTAAACTTCAAACGTATGACTGTAAATATAAACTGTGAAAAATGTGGTCGATGGGAGCCGTGGAAAAAGTACTCACATTTGTTACTTAAGTAAAAGTATCAATACTGCAACGTACAAATACTCTGTTACACTTAAAAGTCCAGAATTCATAATGTAATTGATAGGGGTGTGCTGATACACTAATTTCATGATACGATACGATACGATATTGGGCTCACAAAATCGATACGATACGATATATGTCACTTGATTATGAAAATATATGGGGGAGAAAAAAAGAAAATGCAAACAAATTGTTTTTGCATTGTAGTTGCATTGTTTTATTGAACTGCAACAACAATGTTACAGTAACAACAGTCAGTAGTCACAGTACTATTGTACAAAAAGTCCATAACTTGAACACAAAAGAGCAACAGGTCAACTGACAAGATACAACTGGCAAGAATTGCAGTTTGAGATCTCCTTACAAGTCCTTACAATTGTTTTATGAACATTAACTCCTCTACAATATATGGCTTCACAATCACATGTCTTTTCAGACCTTTACAACACCATAAAGTAAACAAAAGCTTTCTTATAAGTTATTTGTATAAGTGCAAACTCAAAGTGCAAACTTTAACATGAATGAACTAATACATTATAATCAAAAGAATCCCGTCCTGATACTTAAACTCAAAAGTGCAAAAAAGAGACAGAAAATGTGTATTCAAGTTTAGGTTATCTTCGATATCTTGTCACAAAGTTAAGGACCCAGGCTACAGGCCCAGTCTAAGAGTCTTCTATGTTACTTAAGTATAGTACTTAAGTAAATGACCTTAGTTACTTTCCACCACTGGTTGTCAGTCACAGCAGCAATGGTATGGTTTGGCCTTTCAAGTTGCCACTCAGTAACTTGCAAAACGTGGGATATGTTTGACCCTGTGTGTGACTCATACAGCGGGCGAGTCTGGAGTACAAAACTTTCATTTTCCATTCAGTGTTTATTGTGTGGGCTGTATTCTTGATGTAGCTGTGGGTGGGTGGTCCTTGCATACATCAAGTCCATACATCCGTGGTTATCGCAGTGTTTTTTGTATAAAATAATAGTGTTGCGAAATAAAAAACTATAGGGCAGGTCAGTCAAACTTTATTCACAGTCAAACTTTATTTTTATTGTCTACTGCAGGGGTCTTCAACGGGGGTCCGGGACCCCTAGGGGGTCCTCAGAGTTACTACAGGGGGTCCGCCAAATATTTGTGATATGATTTCTTTTTTTTTTTTTTACATAAACCACTTGAACCCTAGCATCCTTTTTCTGAGGAGAACTTTAGCCAAAAATAGCAGATCTACAAGCTCACAACGCCTCGCGCTGCGAGACGTTGTGAGCTTGTAGATCGGCTATTTTTGGCAAAGAGTTATAGGTGTAGAGGGGAAAAAGCAGACGTTTATCTGAAACACAATTTTATATAATATAGAGGGGGTCCCTGCTTCATCTCTCTCAGCTAGGGGGTCCTTGGCCTGAAAACGTTGAAGACCCCTGGTCTACTGTTACTTGTCTAACTCCTCTAACTTTCACTAGTCCCCCCCCCCCATAAAAAAAATATATATCGCGATACAGTATAACGTCAAAACGATATATCGCGGGACGATATATCGGCACACCCCTAGTAATTGAGTAACAGTACAAAAGTATTGGTGTCAAAATGTACTTAAAGTACCAAAAGTAAGAGTACTCAATATGCAGAATGTCCTATTTCAATTAAGTTTTCAAATGTATACATATCTTTTAAAAATGGCAGATCTACAAGCTCACGATGTCTCGATGCGACGCATTGTGAGCTTGTAGATCAACTATTTTCAAATGGCCGAAATATATATAGGGCTGAAAGTGGTTAATGTAACTTTTGTAATAATGATCAAATAATAATAATTGAAGTAGTAGTAACATAATTATCTAGTGAGGAGGTTCTGTTCATCATTGATAATAAGAACAGCTGAATGGACCTCTAAGCTCACAATGAGGTTGGAGTCAGCAAAACGTTTGGGGATCCAATGGAGTTAGCTGGTTTTGTCAGAAGCGCTTTTTAATACTTTTCATTGGTTCAATATTTTTTTTACCAACACACAGACGGAAAGGGCCTTCAATGGCCCTGATTTATGAAAAAAGAAATTAAAGCATCAAAATGGAGTTAGCTGGTTTCTGCCGGACAGCAACGAAGACGGATCCGTCCTATTTTTCATATTCCATCCTGATTGGCGAACATATAATAACTGTAGTGGAGTAAAAGTATAATATTTGCCTCTGAGATGTAGTGGAGTAGAAGTAAAGGAATTGGAAATACTCCAATACTAAATACTAAATCATTTTTAATTAATGGTAGCAAAATTGACAAAAACGCATATCATGACAATGAGTAGAAGACTTTAAACTAGAGACTGATGAAAACGTAGAAAAGTATTTATGAAAATCTTTACCGAGGTAATAAAACCAAGTGTAAAGTCAAGGTCATAGACTTGAATGGAATGAAAGTTTTCCGCCCAACCCGGAGGAGGGGAAACAGCAGTGTTAGGCCATTAATAAGTGGTGGAAAAAGTACTCAAATTCTTTACTTAAGTAAAAGTACCAATACAATATAGAAATACTCTGTTACAAGTAAAAGTCCAGAATTAAAAATGTACTTGAGTAAAAGTATTGGCATCAAAATATAGGCTACTTAAAGTACCAAAAGTAAAAGTACAAAAATATTTGAAAACAGCCGATCTACAAGCTCACAACGCGTCGCAATGCGACGCGTTGTGAGCTTGTAGATCTGCTGTTTTCAAATAGCCTAGGTATAAAATAGGGCTGAAGTGGTTAATGTATGTTTTATAAGATCATCATTTATATCTGAAAAGTAACAAGTAACTAAAGTTTTTGAATAATTGTAGTGGAGTAAAAGTACAATATTTGTCTCTGAGATGTAGTGGAGTAGAAGTAAAAGTATTGAATTATGCATTTCTTCCGCACTGGCTTCATTTCCAACAACGGAACCTTGCCGCCTGTTTGGAACCCACTCAAGGAACCCTGGCGGTCCCCTGACCACTTTTCGAGAGCCACTTTTTTATTATTAACTCCCAGCAATTGGTGAGACCGGGCGCTACTCGGTTTAGCATTCATGTGGATGACAATAACACTGCGGTGTCCAAATGGATATATGAGCGGATATTAGGTGAGCAATTGGCTCTATGCACAGCAGCCATATTAGAAAGAAATTGGGCCCCTTCACAGGTGTTACCAATGATGCTTATTAACTCTTTGACTGCCAGAAATAAAACATACATTTGTTACGCCACTGGCAGCATTTTTTCCCCGATTGTTTTCACTATAACCTTTAAAAAATCCTAGAATATTCATCTCCAGTATGATCCGTCCCCCGATCGCTTTAAAATACGTATCCGAGTTTCGTAGAATCTTGGGGGGAAATATCGTCCCATATCGATAATGCTACCGATAATATCGTGCATCACTACATTTAACACGTACAAATTCATATTCATGGCCCAACTTAAACAAACTCTCAATGGCTCATGTGACACTCAACGATAAGGGCCTCCAATCACTTCAATACGTACAGTACTTCCCCAGAGCATTGGTTCTCAAAGTGGGGTCCGAGGACCCCCAGGGGTACTTAAGGGGGTTCCAGGGGGTCCCCAGCTAAATGATGGACAGGGACCAAATGGACCCTTATGGGTCTGTAACTCTGAGAGTGTACAAATGGAACCAAATGGACCCTAACGGGTCCATTTGGTTCCATTTGTACACTCTCAGAGTTAAATTAACATTGATTTTACAATATAAATTGGGGTCCCAGAGACATACATACCATTACATGGGGGTCCGTAGCCCTAATGCATGTCAAACTGGGGGTCCTTGAAATTAAAATGGTTGAAAATCACCGCTAGAGAGCCGTACAAATCTTCTATTATGAGGGTCCCTGGCTTATCTTTTCAAATGGGGGTCCGCGGGCTAATAAGTGTCTATTTGGGGGTCCTTGGCACGGAAAAGTTTGAGAACCACCGCCCCAGAGAATATAGGAGAAGCCCACAGCCACACAACCAGAGCAAGTCGTGGCAATCTAACTGGCAGTATGGTGCAGAATAGAAATGGGACAACGCTCATTCACATTCACGGGGGCCTCAGGAATGGAATGAGCTGCCATTAGCCATCAAACGGCTACAAAACCTGAACAAATACAAGGTTAACCGTAAGAAAATGTCCCAAAGTAAAGTCAGCGACAGGTGTCAGGGGGATGTGGCAGTGCAATTATACAACAATTTACAATTCAGGCGTTTTGTAAAAACGCTCTTATAAAGAGCGACTTACTATCCTTTATCAAAATTGGGTGCAGGCTGTATGGGACAACATGGCTGCACTGCAGAATGCATAACTCTCAGTATAGCTGCTCTCACACTTAAGTCCACACCAATAATTTGCCACGCAACACAACCGTTGCAATATGTTGCAGAGAGAAATCGTAGCGGTCAGAATAGGCTCTATGCAGAGCAGCCATATTGGAAAGAAGTTGGGCCTCTTCTTACTTCCTTCACAGGTGTTACCAATGATACTAATGAAGGCTCTGTTCCATTCCTTGGCAGGGTGCTGATATTGTGCATGTTGGCTCACTAGAAACACTCCATTTTGGTTCCCAAATGGCCCCTTTGTGGTGGGTGTGTAACTCTGAGAGTGTACAAATGGAACCAAATGGACCCGTGAGGGTCCATTTGGTTCCATTTGTACACTCTCAGAGTTATGGGGGTCCTTGAAAATAAGACGACCACTGTGCCACACTAAATGGAACAGAGCCTTAATTAGTATCATTGGTGACACCTGTGAAGGAAGTAAGGAAGGGCCCCAATTCATTCCCAATATGGCTGCTGTGCATAGAGCCTATTGTCCTGTTGCCCTGTACGATATACAAGCTCACAACGCGTTGCAAGCAGTCGTGAGTTTCGTGATTTTCAATGTAGGCACACTTAATGTTTAGGCCTGTAACTCTTGAACCGTAGACCTCTTATCAGACAAGGTCATACTGATAAGAGCCCGTATGCAGGCTGGATTCAAAGGAACCCGACCGTTCATGACTCAATGGAAATTGACTATTTGAGGATGGTAGTGGACTCTCCTATAAAGCTGGCTGTCTCCGTTCACAGATGTCTTTCTCCTGACCAGCCTCCAATCACACCAGTTCTGTGTCTCTAGTCAGTGATGGAAGAAGCACTCACATTTGTCACTTACAAGTATCAATGCTGCAATGTAGAAATACTCTGTTACAAGTAAAAGTCTGGAATTCTAAATTGACTTGAGTAAAAGTACAAAAGTATTGGCATAAAAATATACTTAAAGTACCAAAGGTTATATCACTCATTATGCAGAATGTCCCATTTCACAAGTTAAATGTAAAAAAATCTTTTGAAAATAGACAAAGGACTGAAGTTGTAAATGTAAAAGTAAAATAATATATAATATTGTAAATGTAAAAGTTGTAAAGGACTGAAATTGTAAATGTACGTATGTATATTTTTTTGTATAATAATCAAAATCTACAAATTGTAGTGGAGTAAAAGTACAATATTTTTGTCTGAGATGTAGTGGAGTAGAAGCAAAAGTATTGCAAATTGGAAATACTCCAGTAAAGTCAAACAAATACCTCACAATTTTACCTAAGTACAGTGCTTTTGTGTGTGTGTGTGTGTGTGTGTGTGTGTGTGTGTGTGTGTGTGTGTGTGTGTGTGTGTGTGTGTGGGGGGGTGGGGGGGTTATGCCTTTAGGACAATAGACTGACAGGAAATGGGGAGAGAGATGGTGAGTGACACGCAGCAATGGTCGTAGAGAGCGGGATTCAAACCCGCCACACACTGTCAGGATGGCATTGTAGCCTAGGGTAGTGGTTCTCCAACTTTTTCATGTCAAGGACCCCCAAATTGACACTTATTAGCCCACGGACCCCCATTTCAAAAGATATGCCACGGACCCCAATAAGAGAAGATTTGTTTACGGCTCTAGCAGTGATTCCCAACCATTTTAATTTCAAGGACCCCCAGTTTGACATGCATTAGGGCTACAGACCCCCATTTAATGGCATTTCTATCACTTGGATCCCAATTTATATTGTAAAATCAATGTCAATGTAACTCTGAGAGTGTACAAATGGAACCAAATGGACCCGTTCGGGTCCATTTGGTTCCATTTGTACACTCTCAGAGTTACAGACCCATAAGGGTCCATTTGGTGCCTAATCTATCATTTAACTGGGGACCCCCTGGAACTCCCTCAAGGACCCCTGGGGGTCCCCGGACCCCACTTTGAGAACCAATGGCCTAGGGTACCTGCCTGGACCACGCTGCGGCCCAGGCCTTAAGTAGAGTATTTGAGTACATGTACTCCTCTGGTCTCAGTGTTGGGTCAGAGTTTTAGATATGGGTTAACATGGGTTAGTGTGCACTGTGTGTGCAGCCCTAGTACTGTAAGGGTGGGTGGCCTTTCTTTCTTGTGTTACTCGTCGTTTGTTCCTGTTTTTCTTTAGTTAAGAGTATAGGCAAGATCTGTTGCTGTATAGGTTTATTTTTGGTTAAAGGTAAGCATAGGATTTTCTATCTCGATTAGGACTTTATGTTCAGGGGGCCCCTGAACATGGGTAAATTAATAATGAATTTACCCATGTCTTCAAATTCGACAATAAACCAACTGCCTTCTGGATTTTAAACTGGTGTTGACCACAGGTGTAAAGTAACTAAGTACATTTACTTCAGTACTGTACTTACCGAGGTACTTTTACTTTACTGGAGTACTTCCAATTGTCAGTACTTTTACTTCTACTCCACTACATCTCAAATAATATATTTATATAATATATTTATTTGAAAACTTTAGTTACTAGTTACTTTGCACATATACATTATTAAATTATAAAACATACATTAACCACTTTAGCCCTATTTTATCACGACACGTTGAGAGCTTGTAGATCTGCTATTTTCAGACCTTTTAGTACTTTTACTTTTGGTACTTGTAGTGTAGGATAGATAGTTTAGCTCATCACAGTACTTTAAGTACATTTTGATGCCAATACTTTTGTACTTTAACTCAAGTACATTTTGAATTCTGGACTTTTACTTGTAACAGAGTACTTCTTTAGTGCAGTATTGGTACTTTTACTTAAGTAAAGAATTTGAGTACTTTTTCCACCACTGCTGGTAAGGAGTCCAAATTTATGTGTTGTGCTTAGTGACGCCTATATGGCCGGGTCGAAGGCTAACACAATGTGTATAGGGTTAAAACGGTTAAACTGATTTCAACGCTGACCCTGGAAACATCAATCTGTTTTTAGAATAGAGAGAAATGGATAGATAATGAGAGGTCCCATTACCTTCAATAACTGTAAACCAGAAAGGAGGGTTATTATTGATAACATGGCGCTCCGCATGCCACTAATAAGGCAGGAGAGATATACTGCAAGCCCCTTAACTTCTCTTCTGCTAAGGGGGGGGGGGGGTGTCTTTATTGATGTCACTCTGGGTACAGTAATAGGGTCACACACACACAAACACCATTAACTGGACCACTGTGTCTGAACTGGGGGTGGGGGGGGGGGTATTGATTACCTGGCAACCCCAGAAGTCAATTATCTTCAGTGATCGTTTCAGCAGGGGAATCAGCTTGTTGAACTGCAGCCTTCAAAAAGGGGGTTTTGGATCGATTATCTGGCAAACCAGAGATCGTTAATTAAACTACAAAATGAACACAAGCGACGCCAGGCCCAGGATGAATGTTATACAGTGCTACACATTAAACACCTTCAAATTGGCGTTCTTATTTTGAGCAAGTCATTATAGGCAAACGTGTTCCAAAAATGTACCCAATAAATACAATGAATGAACCTCCATATTTTTACTTATATATATTTTTTTTTTTTATAAATTAATTCCCAACTTGATTATATTACAGTGTCACACAAAAGTGTCCAAAATAGCAGATCTACAAGCTCAAAGCGCATTGCATCCTGAAAAGCAGTGCTGTAAAGTAACTAAGTACATTTACTCAAGTACTGTACTTACTGTAAGTAGAATTTTGAGGTACTTTTACTTTACTGGAGTATTTCCAGTCGTCTATACTTTTACTTCTCCCCTACATCTATTCTATCTATCTACAAATATTGTAGGCCTACTTTTACTCCACTGCAATTATTTGAAAACGATAGTTACAAGTTACTTTGCAGATAGCCAACCAAGCGAAAGTCTCACAGTCCTTTTAATTTCAATAGTCCGACAAAACTATCAAAGCGCATGTGAACAGATTGAACCATTTTACATATGTCACCTTCTTAGTGTTTTATACACTGTATAAAACACTGTAAAAAAAAAAAAAAAACATCAATGTGTTTTCAACACTATGCCCCATTAGTGTTCTATACGTGGGCACCATTAAATGACCATGCACTGCAAAATCCTGAGTTTCAATTTAAGCCCATGACCATCATCCAAGGCGATTAAACTCTGATCTTACCGGATGCCAGATGTCATTGTCTATTGTAGTAATGTTGTGTAACACAAAAGGTGACTGATTAGGTGGTAGGTTCTGTCTGCTCCCTCTGTGGATACTTAGTGGCAGCTAAAGGATTGTTTGGGGCCAGTCTTCTAGATCTAAACCTGTAAAAAGCATTTAGAGCTAAACCTGTAAAAAGACAACTTACATTTACCACTTTAGCCCTATTTTATAACTAGGCTATTTGAAAATACAAGCTCACAACGCGTTGCATTGCCCTGTAGTACTTCTACATTGCAGTATTGATACTTTTACTTAACATTTGAGTATTTTTTCCACCACTGCTGAAAAGTAACAGTTTTGGACATGAGGTTAATAAATAAATGAATACATAAAAGAAAGAAAGCAGATGTACAGTACGAGCTCACAGCTTGGCTATTGTCACTATCCATCATATGGCAAAGAAGAGGGCTTTAAATAGTTAAGATTACAAAGTATTTGATGTACCTAACAAGCGTTAGTTATTTGTTCAAATTAATGAAATAAAGATTGCAGAGTGTAGGATTAGGAGACACTGTGGGCCAATCAAACCACCTCATATTAACGTTATTCAGTGCATATTAATAAGAGAGACAGATGATAGAGGTGGACAGACAGAAGTGGATTGCAATAAGCAGTGGTGGAAGAAGTACTTTGGGTAAGAATTTGGGTCATTTTATCATCTACTCAGGCTTTTGTGAGCCCCCCAGACAGCTGTTAAGCTGCTTGATTCAGTATTTGGATATTTGATATTCATTTTATCAGACTCGCCCCCTTCCAAACCCAGTATAACTTCAAACTCCATTTTTAACATTCTGGAGACTCATCCTGCCCTCCTAATACGTGAGGGGGCCGTGTTTTCCTTTTATTTCATTTTTTTATTGTACATTTTTTCCCAAAAAATTATGAAAAAAGTAATTGAAAAAACAGGGTCTCCTCACGTACAGTATTAGAAGGACAATATGAGTCACCAGAACCAAGGACGGGTGTTTCCGATTAATCTAACATGGTTAAAATGGAGCAACTTAAAAACTGTCTGGGCTCACAAAAGCCTGAGTAGACGATACAATGATGAATTTTTGGGTCAAGTAAAAAGCGATACAAGTAAAAAGCCTGTATTCAATATGTACTTAATTGTTTTCCACCACAGGTAGGCCTAATAAGACATATTTAGCACTAACAGCTCCCTCCACTAATGTAGAGAAGGATGACTGAGGTACAAGAGCTCCCTCTGCTGGGTATTGGGGGTCAATTAAAGACCTACATAAAGACTGGCCCGTGTGTGTGTGTGTGTGTGTGTGTGTGTGTGTGTGTGTGTGTGTGTGTGTGTGTGTGTGTGTGTGTGTGTGTGTGTGTGTGTGTGTGTGTGTGTGTGTGTGTGTGTGTGTGTGTGTGTGTGTGTGTGTGTGTGTGTGTACAGGCACACCACTGCAGTCTCGTGTGATTTCAATAAACTCTAATCTAATGCAATTAACTCTTTCTTCCAGATGAGCAGCAAGGTGAAGCAGAGACAAGATGGCGTGTTCATCTTTGAAAACAATAAGCCCTTCACCCTTTCCAGGGGTGTCACTGGGGACTCAGGGGATGGCAGTTGCCACCCGCTAGTGTTCATATTTAACCTCAAATTCACTTATTTTATACATATTTTCCCCAACTCTGAACATAAGCAATCTGACAGCAGATTCACGTTGATCTCAGATCAACGACGAGTGCATCTCAATCTATGGCGTCCATCTACACGTGACATGTGTGAGACATGTTATAGATATGTGTTTTCATCTACATGTTGCCACATGTTGTACAATAGGCTCTATTCACAGCAGCCATATTATGAAGACATTCACAGGTGTTACCAATGATACTAATGAAGACTGTTCCATTCTGGTCAAACAGAGTCAGGGTGCTGATATTGTGCATGTTGGCTCACTAGAAATACTAGTGGGTCTCAAAGTGTGGTCCAGGGACCCTCATGGTTCCTTGAGAGGGTGTAACTCTGAGAGTGTACAAATGGAACCAAATGGACCCGGAGGGTCCATTTGGTTCCATTTGTACACTCTCAGAGTTATAGGGGTCCTTGAAGTTAAAAGGTTTGAGAACCACTGTGCTACACTAAATGGAACAGAGCCTTCATTAGTGTCATTGGTAACACCTGTGAAGGAAGCAAGGAAGGGGCCCAATTTCTGTCCAATATGGCTGCTGTGCATAGAGCCTATTCAGGAGATAGTAAGGTGTGGAAAGTAACAGTTAATTTGGTTCCATTTGTACACTCTCAGAGTTATGGGGGTCGTGGAAACCACTGTGCTACACTAAATGGAACAGAGCCTTCATTAGTGTCATTGGTAACACCTGGGAAGGAAGTGATAATATGGCTGCTGTGAATAGAGCCTATAGGTAAAGATAAAGGTGAACACGAGGTAATCAAATGCATAGAAGTAATCTAGGATCGCAATCTAGGATCTAGGATCGCAGGTAAACCAAGAACCTATCATCAGTCTAAAACATCTGTACATACAAACTATAGGATGCCAGGTCAACAAATGAACCTGGCATCGGTCTAAATAACATTTTAAGCCTGCAAGGTCGTCAAGTGCAACGGGTTAAGGCGGAATCTGAAGATGTGAGTCTTCTTCCATGTTTTACTTCTACTCCACTGCATCTCGGAGGCAAATATTGTACTTTTACTCCACTGCAATTATTTGAAAACTTGAGTTACTAGTGACTTTGCAGATATAAATGATTACATTATAAAACACATCCGCCTTAGCCATATTTTATACATAGGCTATTTGAAAATAGCCGATCTACAAGCTCACTACAAGCTGAGCTTGTAGATCTGCTACTTTAGTACTTTGATACTTTTGGTACTTTAAGTACATTTTGATACCAATACTTTTACTCAAGTTAATGTTGAATTACGGACTTTTACTTGTACTATTACATTGCAGTATTGATACTTTTACTATGATAAAACATATGAGTATTTTTTTCCACCACTGGGAGTGAGTCTGCAGTTCTAATTGCAATGGGGAGTTCGTTCCACAGTTTGGGAGCCAGAAGGGAGAAGTACGTGTCTGGGACGTGTGGAGTGTTAATTGTCCGGGATATTTTAGGGAAGGTTCTGACAGCTTCCCTGCATGTGTTAGCTGATCTGAGAGAGCGGGAGGGGTTGTAGGTTTGGATCAGGCTTTGAAGATATGGAGTTATGGACTTTGGC
>NC_139960.1:2829496-2846996 GCF_963454915.1 Gymnoscopelus microlampas
GCATGCGGCGCCACCGGCACCCCGCATTGTTTACAGTGGCACAGCGACCCGGCCGTCAGAACACAATACAGTATAATAGCAGCAGCAGTTGCCACATGTGGCCCATCAGAACACAATACAGTATAATAGCAGCAGCAGTTGCCACATGTGGCCCATCAGAACACAATACAGTAAATGCCATAACCTTCTACTATCTATCCCAATGTGCTCTTGCGCTCTGGGGTGATGGTGAGAATTTCCCTCATCAGGGTATGCATGTCCAAGGTGTCCAGAATGTCACTGATATTCGTTTCTGAGTTCTATCTAGGTATGTCGACTCATACGCCACAAGTGGCCGGAAGTTCCATCCACAAATGGGGAAAACCCATATTTTAAGAGTGGATGGAACTTCCGGCCACTTGTCGCGTATGTGTTAACGCACCTACTGCGTCCAATGAATGACTTTGATGGGAAGTAAACAGAAGTGGGAGATACCAAGTCGAGTCAACATACAGGGTAAACTTGAAATGTTTGACGACCCCCCCCCCCCCCCCCCCCCTCTTTTGGGCCATACCAACCTCTGGTAAATAACGATAGATTTCTTATAGATTTGCTACTTTTGGTGCCCAGCGACTGGCGACGCGATACCAGCTGATGCATAAATGGCCAAAAAGTCTAAATCTACAAACTAACAATGTGTGGTGATGCAAAGAGACCTTATAGATCTGTTCCCTCATGCATCTCTAATATAGATTATGCAAAAAAAGAGGAGAAAAAAAAGTATTTGTTGATTGATGCTTATAATCTTGAAAAGTCATGAGCGTTACTACACACCTGTTCTGGATTGAGCTAATCTAATAACTGTTTGTGGTAAAGATGCAGGCAGAGGAGATAGGGGGTAGCAGTAATGACATTATTAGACAAGCAATGTACTACATTTCTGGTGTGAAATTGCTATAACACAACTGTAAAAGGCCCCCAAAAATCCCCCCCAAAAGACGTACAGGACCCCCAAAATGTGGGAGTTTCAGCCCTGGCAATACTACTTTGAAAGTGGTGGTGACACCTATGAGTGTCTGGTAGAACTTTCTGGCACAGGTCTCTTAACTGTTCCAGACGCTAGCACAAAGAGGCACGGAGAAGCAGACTTGAGCTATTCCATTTTTAAAAGAAATCTTAAGACACACCTTTTTCATCCAGAGAAAGGGAGTCAATGAGGGTCAACACTGGAGAATAGGGGGTTAGATGAAGGTAAATACGCAGCAGGCTCCATGACTACTGAAGCAGAAACCTCATTGAAGCAGAAACCTCAGAGGATCAGAGTCCAGCTGGACTGGATTGAAAGAAAGCTGTCATTCTCTGATCCTGATACTACTAACACACACACACACACACACACACACACACACACACACACACACACACACACACACACACACACACACACACCGTCACACACACTTTTACCGACAAAGTCTTTCCATACATAAACACTGGTCATATACTGTACTGTCCCTCTGAAGATGTTACCAGGGAAGATCAGTGTAACTGTGGAACAATGCAGTTGGACATGATGATGATGATGATGATGATGATGAAGACGAGCCATTTGGAGCCATTAAGGGGGAATATTATTCGGTTTAGAATCTATATGATTGTGTTGTGAACTTGTGGTCAATGACAGTCACAATTAAGTGTTTCCTAAAGCAGTGGTTCTCAAACTTTTTCATGTCAAGGACGCCCAAATTGATATGTATTTGGCCGCGGACCCCATCTTCAGATATTTGGTGCCAGGGACCCTCGTCCCCTAGAAGAGAAGATTTATGTAAAAACATAAAAAATAAATATAAATGTATTTTATATTATAATAATTATTTCCTCATCCACTTGTAATTTACATTAAAATTGTGTTCATAAATAAGACGTATAAATGTATAAACATATAAATTATTAGCTGACTCCTAAAGCTCCCACCACCACTTACAGTATAAACTGTGTGTAGCCTATTTTGAGCGTGAACTGGAGGATGGGGGCCCGTCCTAAATAGCCTGCATCAGGGCCCGCTGTTACTACGTTAATTATCTAATTATCAGGTTGTGATTCTCTTCCTGATCCCTGATTACATTTATCTTCACTGTTTGATCTCCTGCTTCTGATCCTTGACAGTAATCTGGATTAAACCTTGATGTGAACTCTGAATTCTTGCCTGATCGTTTCTGTTGAACTGAACGTTACATAAAGAGTTCATATTTACAACAGATATGTTGATTATCCAGGCTAAAGATGTTTTATTGTATAATATTATATCATGAGTCAAACTAATTCACTTGATGTTATCCCTCCTCTATAATGACTGATGTCAGTATCACATTAGTATTATTATTTTTTATCAAACCAAGACATTTTACTATACTTACTTACTTACTTTACTTACTATACTACTATAGCAATTCATTATTCCAGTACATTCTATATTCAGATATGACGTATTCATTATCACGTTCTGATCTGCCTAGTGACAAGCAAGAAGTCAACTTGGCCAGAGGCATAAAAAAAGAAAATCACTTACCCTAATGCACATCAGACTCTATACTTTACACAGTGCAAATTGCTTGACTTTAACTATAGTGTTTCCAATATTAAGTATTAACATCAAACATAACAACAACAACAATGGACATATTACAAATACGTTATTCAGGCAATACTTATTAAAGAAGCTCAAGCACTTTGAAGACCATAGGTTTAACATGATGGCCATTATGGTTCTGCCTGAACTTGTGCTACAGTGACACCTTGTGGCGGTGCATGCTTCAAAACCACACGCCATTCGACAACTCAAACTAAGACTTAATTTAACTGCCATAACTACTATTTTGTTAAGATGTTTTTGACTATTTATATGATGTATTTCTTGGTAAGTGTTTTTGTTTCGTTGTCACTGTGTGGGAAGATTTTTTCAGTTTCTGAATCTGCCCTGGAACTAATAGTGTGGTGCTGGGGGGACACATTTAGGGGGACACTGTTAGAGATTGCACACTCCCTCCATTTGAACAACAGATGCAGGTGATGCAGGTTTGTCTTACGTTCATATTTTTTAAAGAGAATATTGTTATTGTTATTGTATTATTTGTTAATATGGACATTTGATTTAGTAAGTAATTTCTGTTCAGTCTGTACACAGCTGTCTTTGTGCATGGACACTTTGGACCAGTGGTGGAAAAAGTTTTTTTTTTTTTTTTTTTTTTACTTAAGTATCAATACTGCAATCTAGAAATACTCTGTTACAAGTAAAAGTCCGGAATTCAAATTTTACTTGAGTAAAAGTACAAAAGTATTGGTATCAAAATATACTTCAAGTACAAAAAGTAATAGTACACAATATGCAGTATGTTTTCACAAGTTTTCAAATGTATAACATGTCTACATTGTTTTTTTAAATAGCAGATCGACAAGCTCACAATGCGTCGCATCGCGATGCATTGTGATCTTGTAGATCGGCTATTGTAAAATGGCCAAAATGTATATAGTGCTGAAATGGGTAATGTATGTTTTGCAATAATAATCTAAATCTACAAAGTAACTAAAGTTTTCAAATAATTGTAGTGGAGCAAACATATAAGAGAGTAGAAGTAAAATTACTGAAATTTGGAAACTGAGAAGAACTGAGTTATTTTCTTTTTGTCTGTGTTTAATTTAGAATCCTGTTCAACACAGCTGAACCTTACCTGGCCCTCTGAGACTAGGGTGGGATCCGGATCCCAACACTGACGAAGCGGAATCAGTTCCGACACATTTGGGAGTGTTTTCACACTGTCAGAACTGGTATGTGGACTTCACGTCTGCTATACAATTACAGTACAGATGGTTCTCTAACTTTATAGTTTCAAGGCCCACTATAACTCTCGAGAATGTACACATGGAACCAAAATGACCCTTCCAGGTCCATTTGCTTCCATTTGTACACTCTCAGAGTTACAGTTACGGACCTGTAAGGGTCCATTTGGAATCCCCTCAAGTAACCCAGAGGTATGCACTACTGCATTGGTTCTCAAAGTGGGGTCCTTAAGGGAGTTCCAGGGGGTCCCCAGCTAAATGATAGATTAGGCACCAAATGGACCCTTATGGGTCTGTAACTCTGACAAATGGAACCACAAATGGAACCAAATGGACCCTAACAGGTCCATTTGGTTCCATTTGTACACTCTCAGAGTTAAATTGACATAGATTTTACAATATAAATTGCGGTCCAAGTGATAGAAATGCCATTAAATGGAGGTCTGTAGCCCTAATGCATGTCAAACTGGGGGTCCTTGAAATTAAAATGGTTGAGAATCACTGCTAGAGCTGTAAAAAAAATCTTCTCTTATGGGGGTCCCTGGCATATCTTTTGAAATGGGGGTCCGCGGGCTAATAAGTGTCAATTTGGGGGTCCGCAGGCTAATAAGTGTCAATTTGGGGGTCCTTGACATGAAAAAGTTTGAGAACCACTGCACTACTGTATGTATGATTGCATTTGTTTCTACATTATTTTAATGAAGGCTGATTTTATTTATTTATTTTCCAATATAGGAGTCATTAAAGGGAACCGTTAAGGAATCAGACCGATGAGAGGGAATCGTTAAAATCCTACAGGATCACAACCCTACCTGAGACAACGCAGTGAACACAGAGGTTGGTATTTACAGTACACTCCTCACTTGCCAAATACACCAGATGTACAAGCTGACAACAACACGTTACGATGAAAATCAAATATTGTCGGCTTTTTTGTGTAGAGTGACACAATCTTTGTCCATTCCTGATGCAGGACAGTGGATAGTTAGCATGGTTAATGCAAGGGACACTTATCCCCTTGGTGATCAATACAACTCTAATGAATATCAGATGGTGGCTTTCTAGTGTCCTCATTCACTTCATATCAAACCACTTGTTTCCCCTTTTCCTCAAATAAGAATAAAGTCTGCACACTGGGTCATGCTCCAAAGCTTACATTTTCATTTGGTTCCTTTACACCATCTTTGGTCATGAGTCTTGTGACATTTCGAGCCTACCGGCTCTTCATCAGACTGATGAAGAGTCAATGATGGTGTAAACTAATGGAACCAAATACATTTTTAAGCTTCGGAGCAAGACCCAGTGTGCAGAGTTTATTCTTTTTGGGTTCTGACTTCAGCCCAGCACCTTATTTTAGTGAGTGGATGTGCGTGCTTTATTGTTTGTTCCGTTTTACCTCAGCAATGGTATTCTGAAGAACAATATACAGTATAATAATTATGTCTACAGTCAACACACGTGCAGTGAAGGTTTTCAGTAATCTCTCAAGAACAGATTCTGCTCTGCGCTGTTTTTCCTTTTTATTTGACGATGGGTTCCCAGATTGGGTTTTCAGTTATTGCACTGAATGGGTAAAGTAGGCTCTACCTCCCTCCCTCTCTATTGTTTCCTGTCTATACTAATGATATATGAAATAAAAGACTGTCCTGACTTTGATACAGTCAGGACAGGTCTGTTTGATATATATGTGTATTAGATTAATTGTGTGTGTGTGTGTGTGTGTGTGTGTGTGTGTGTGTGTGTGTGTGTGTGTGTGTGTGTGTGTGTGTGTGTGTGTGTGTGTGTGTGTGTGTGTGTGTACTTTGCAACAGGTCTGTGGTGGTGTGTCAAAGCTTCGCCCCCAGCCAGACTTATCTGAGATGATAAGCTTGATCTTCAGATCAAACACAACTTCCGGTGAGGAGGACAGTCTTTCTACAGCTACAGGAGGGAATACTGACCCAGACCACTGGAACCTGCTGCTTACTCAACAACAACCACGATTCACAGTGAAAGTAAACTTCAGGGGACATTCTAGAGGAGGGAGAGTTACTACGACTGACTGACTTCCTGTATTGAGCGTTTGTAGCTTCACAGACTAAAAGGCTTCCATGTCGTCTCTTCCAGAAGAGAATTATTCCTGTCCGGTGTGTCGGGACATCTTTAAAGATCCTGTTGTACTGTCATGTAGCCACAGCTTCTGTAATGCTTGTCTGCAGGAATGGTGGAGACAGAAGAGAATAAAGCAATGTCCAGTTTGTAAGGAAATGCATCCAACAGATCATCTACCCCGTAACCTGGCTCTGAAGGACCTGTGTGAGGCCTTCATACAGGAGAAACAGAGAGCTTCAAAACGTAAAAGAACGTGGTCAGGGTCTGAGGATCTCTGCAGTCTGCACGCTGAGAAACTCAAACTGTTTTGTCTGGAATGTCAACAGCCGGTGTGTGTTGTGTGTCGAGATTCTAAAACACACGCCAAACACAGTTTCAGACCCATCGATGAAGCTGCACTGGATCACAAGGAGGAAGTCCAGAAAATACTGAAGTCTCTGCAGGAGAAACTAGAGCTCTTTATGGAAGTTAAAAATAAAAGTGACCAAACAGAAAAACACATTAAGGTCCAGGCCCAGCACACAGAGAGGCAGATTAAGGAACAGTTTAAGAAACTTCATCAGTTTCTACAAGAGGAAGAGGAGGCCAGCATCACTGCACTGAGGGAGGAAGAGCAGGAGAAGAGTCAGCTGATGAAGGAGAATATTGAGGGTTTGATCAGACCGATATTAACCCTTTCAGCCACAATCAGAGCCATAGAGATGGAGCTGAGAGCTGAACACGTCTCATTCCTGCAGAACTACACAACCACAATGGAAAGAGTCCAGTTCACACTGCAGGACCCACAGCTGGTCTCAGGACCACTGATAGATGTGACCAAACACCTGGGCAACCTGACCTTCAGAGTCTGGGACAAGATGAAGGACATTGTCTCCTATAATCCTGTCATCCTGGACCCCAACACTGCCCATCCAGACTACACCCTGTCTGATGATCTGACCAGTGTGAGAGACGGAGAAATGCAGCAGCTTCCTGACAACCCAGAGAGGTTTGACCACATTGGCTTCGTCCTGGGTTCTGAGGGCTTTAACTCAGGGACTCACAGCTGGGATGTTGAGGTTGGAGACAATACACACTGGTCACTGGGTGTGGTAGCAGAGTCTTTCCAGAGGAAGGGAGTCAGAGGGGGTCAATACTGGAGAATAGGGTTAGATGAAGGTAAATACAAAGCAAGGTCCAGACCACGGTCAGCTACTGATCTCTCGTTGAAGCAGAAACCTCAGAGGATCAGAGTCCAGCTGGACTGGAATGAAGGAAAGCTGTCATTCTCTGATCCTGATACCAGCACACACATACACACCTTCACACACACTTTTACTGACACACTCTTTCCATACATTCGCACTGGTCATACTGATCCTCTGAAGATGTTACCAGGGAAGATCAGTGTAACGGTGGAACAATGTAGTTAAACATGGTGATGATGATAAGACAAGAGTCTTTAAAGGAGGATTTATAGAATCTGGCCTCTACAGAAATTATTTCCCAAAATTAGACCTACAAGGTCAAAACTCAATGTTTTAGTTAAGCTATTGTGTGACAAAGTATAAAATAGGGCTTACTGTAAGTGCTTAATCAGACTTAACGATTCAGCCAATAGTAAACTTTTTTTCACGTTGATACTGTATATGAAAATTTAAAAATGTATCCAAATGTGCTTCTCGTCGACTACAGGATGTGATAAACCAAAAACATAATCGATAGAATAATCGCTAAGAAGATGAGCTGTAGTTGCAGTCCTCCTAATCCTCAGTGTTAGTTTAACTCTGCTTGTAATCATTGCTATAGACTGTTTGTTCAGTAACAGGGGTCTGTCTCTCCAGCTCTTTAATAAACAGAAAATATATTTTCAAGTGGGTTGCCAATTTCATTCAATAAGGAGAGTGTACCCATTTATCACCTTCAATTTGATAGTTTTCCAGTTCCAAATTTGTGTGCTCATTTCAATGTGTTAAAATTTATGATTTTTACCTATTATATCAAAACGTATCACTGCATCTTTAAGTTAAAAAGACAGTTTATCAGAGTTTTTTCATCTAGTTAAGTGAACGCTAGGCTATATAAAAGGTTGAAGTTTTATTTGTTAAACATTGTGTATGTGTGCAGTCTTCAAGGAAACAGAAATAGTAACTATTCAGAAACTCTTTTTTTCCATGTTGGTCTCTGTATGTTTAGATTAAACTATGTTGAAAATAGTTGATCTACAAGCTCACAATGCATCGCATCGCGAGCTTGTAAATCGGCTATATTCAAATGGCCAAAATATAGGGCTGAAGTGGTTAACATATGTGTTGTAATAATAATCAAAATCTTCGAAGTAACTAAAGTTTTCAAATAATTGCAGTGGAGTAAAAGTACAGTATTTGCATGCCTCTGAGGTGTAGTGGAGTAGAAGTAAAAGTATTGGAAATTGGAAATACTCAAGTAGCCTAAAGCATACAATGCCTCAACATTGTTCGTGTTAGTACTAAATGTACTTACAGTAGTTACTTTCCACCACTCCTCATCTCAAACAATTGTGCAGGAAATTCCCTGTTAACAAGTTATGCGTTTCATCTGGCATGCTCATTAAGTTTGTCCTGTTCTGTGAACTGAAGAGCTGTATTTCTTTCCTGAAGTGTTGCGTTAATTACAGAAAAGTATGTTTATTGTTGTGTATTTGTTAAATTACTACAACTTAAGGCTTGGTGTGCTCCTTGTTTTTTGTTTTCTGTTTGTGGAATAATTGACAGATGACAGATTTTAGTGCAGCTTTTGGTATTATTGACCACAAACTGCTACTCATAAAACTGTCTGCTTATAGTTTTAAACTCTCAGCTATTAACTGGATGAAAAGTTACCTATTCGACAGACAGCAATGTGTCATGTTCAATGGAACCCTTTCAAGTATTAAGACATTATATTGTGGTATTCCTCAGGGAAGTTGCCTAGGACCTTTATTATACTCAATATTTGCAGACGATATGCCATATATTTTAAAGAATGCTTGCTGTGCAATATATGCTGATGACACTACAATATATGCTTATGCAGAGAATGGCACTGACCTGAGCAGTATATTACAAAATGAGGTCATGCAGATTTCTAAATGGGTCACTGAAAATAAGATGAAGGTCAGATTGCTGGGGGTTACAATTGATGAATGTCTTTCTTGGGACATACTCACATTAATAACAGTATGACAATGAGCAGAAGTATTTCAATCATAAGAGGGAGTGCCTATTTTTTAAACTAACAACTACTAAGCAAGTTATGTAATCCCTTATCTTGTCACTCACATCTTGACTATTGCCCAGCAATCTGGCCAAATGCGTCTAAACAAGAACTAAATAAAATCCACCTTACCCAAAATAGAGCTGCGAGACTAGCTCTGCATTGTTCATTTAGGACAAGTATTGATTTGAAATCATGCATAATTAATTATCATGGATGAGAGTTAGTGAGAGACTAGCTTGTAGCTTCTGTTTAAAAAAAAAAACATCTATACATCACGTAAACCTGCTTATCTCTCTTCTCAGCTGTTGCTTGTGCTAGTGACAGTCATAACTATGGCACCACTGCACCAAGCCCTGAGAGGTACTTTCACCCAGCTTAAACCCAAAACTGTACAGGGCAATCATATACTGGAATAGACTTCATCAATATTTAGTATTGATCACCCTCACCAGCAGAGTTGGTTTTAAGAATAGACTGAGAAGAGATGTAATGCGGAAAGAGATTGTTTTAGATTGCGTCTAATGTTTGTCAATTTACTATAGGCCAGTTGAGTTGAGTTATGAGTTAATTTATTTTCTTTTGACCTATTTTTGTTTAAATTC
The DNA here is from genome assembly GCF_963454915.1 of Gymnoscopelus microlampas. Taxonomy (NCBI): domain Eukaryota; kingdom Metazoa; phylum Chordata; class Actinopteri; order Myctophiformes; family Myctophidae; genus Gymnoscopelus; species Gymnoscopelus microlampas. The sequence goes on from NC_139960.1 coordinate 2,839,222, forward strand.
TTTTTAGTGTGTTGTTTCTGGCTATTGTTATATTTATAGGCTACATACAAAAACATCTTGATTTTGCATGTACTTTTGGTATGTGGCCAGGTTTAGGGCTGGCTCAGGCCTGGCTGCTGGTCAATTCTATTTTTTAATTGCACTGTAATTTTATTGTACTGTTTGCTCCCAGGAAGAATAGTCACTGCTAAGGCAGTCACTAATGGGGATTTAAAATAAACAACACATTATTATTGTAATATGTATAACTATACAAGAAGGGATGTTTTTTTGTATTTTTTATTCACTTGAGTGTATAGTACTGTAGTATTTAGGGCATGCGATTATGGGTGTCAATTTAATTTATTTTCATTTGTTTTCAAGCAAACAAATAAAGCAAAAACATCAACAACATATCACAATGCAACACGTCGTGAGCTTTTACATCAGCTATAGGCTATTGGCAAATATATATATATATATTTTAAATTTAGCATTTTAAAAATATTCGAAATGTGTCACTCCCCCCCCCCCAAAAAAAAGTTGAAAATAGCAGATCTACAAGCTCACAACGCTTCGCATCGTGACGCATTGTGAGCTTGTAGATCTGCTACTTTCAAACATCCGACGCATTATTATAGGTTTAATTATAATGATTCATCTCTCAAGAACAGATTCTGCATAGTCAAAAACAGCAGAGGGCGCTGTTTTTCCTTTTCATTTGGCAATGGGTTCCCAGATTGAATAATGATATACCTGATTGCTTATTTCTCTCGCAACATCTGGCAACATGATTTCATCATGATTTGTGTGCATGTGTGCATCTCATCTTAAACAAGCTCAGTGCTTAATGAGTCTTCCAGTTTAGTAGACATTGTATTGTGAATTTGTACTTCCATGTACTGTTGTTCTCATGTCTTACTAAACAAAGTACATCATACTACATCAACAACGCCAGAACCGGAAGAATCGACGGACCTATTTGAGCGACGGACCGGGAACAGAAGCGGGCTGCTTCTGGTCCGTTGCTCAAATAGGTCTGCCCCAAGCAGCGTGAGGTGACTGACTGTCGTCTCTGGTGAGTTTATGATTATATAAAAACTACACAATGTGTCCTTTAATACAGTGGTTCTCAAACTTTTTCTTGTCAAGGACCACCAAATTGACACTTATTAGCCCGCGGACCCCCATTTGAAAAGATATGCCTCAGGGACCCCCATAAGAGAAGATTTTTTACGGCTCTAGCAGTGATTCTCAACCATTTTAATTTCAAGGACCCCCAGTTTGACATGCATTAGGGCTACGGACCCCCATTTAATGGCATTTCTATCACTTGGACCGCAATTTATATTCAATTTAATCTATGGTTCCATTTGTACACTCAGAGTTACAGACCCATAAGGGTCCATTTGGTGCCTAATCTATCATTTAGCTGGGGACCCCCTGGAACTCCCTCAAGGACCCCTGGGGGTCCCCGGACCCCACTTTGAGAACCAATGATTTAATACACCATGTACCGAGTGATTGCAACAATAATATAATAATGGACCATCTGGCCAACTCTGTGGAAACTAAACTGATCTGTTAATGTTGTTTTACTGCTACATGATGCAACCTCATGCTGTGTGTGTGTGTGTGTGTGTGTGTGTGTGTGTGTGTGTGTGTGTGTGTCTGTGTGTGTGTGTGTGTGTGTGTGTGTGTGTGTTTGAGACGCGTTGTGAGCTTGTAGATCTGCTATTTTGGGCGTTTTAGCCTTACAGTTAAAAATGGACTCCATAGCACTGATTATTATCACAATAATGATTGACTTACTTCCTCTGATTGAATATTTTATAAGCCAGAAATGTAAAAACAGCACAAGTACAGTCAAACACTTTGTCTAACAAGCTCACAACGCGAGACGTTGTGAGCTTGTAGATCAGCTATTTATTAGAAAAATAAAATCCTTATTATTTGACAATTTGGCCAATGTTTGACCAGTTTTTTATAGTATAGCTTTGTTGGTTACTTTTTGCACTAATGGTCTTTTTGGTCTTTAAATCGTCACTTCACTGTCATTCCGGGGACCCCCCCAAAATCGTGTGGGGACCGCCTGCGGGTCCTGACCCACCACTGCTCTATAGCAATGATAACTATCGCAATATAGACCAATTTAACACGTACTTTGACAACAGAAACCCTTTTAATGTCCTTAACGCTCTGTTCTGTCTCCTAGCTTTGTCCCGTTTCACTTCATCCAGATCGTCCGTCCAGAGCAGACATGTTGAGACGAGCCTCCAGTCAGGTGACATGTTTTCTGTGTTTATCGGGACAAACTCTTTTATTTATTTGCATTGGGTTTTAATTCATTCAGTCGATGCTGCGGTTCCCCAAAGTGGAATCCGGGGACCCCCAGGGGTCCTTTTAGGCCAGTGGTTCTCAAACTTTTTCATGTCAAGGACCCCCAAATTGACACTTATTAGCCCGCGGCGGAGCCCCATTTCAAAAGATATGCCAGGGACCCCCATAAGAGAAGATTTTTTACGGCTCTAGCAGTGATTCTGAACCATTTTAATTTCAAGGACCCCCAGTTTGACATGCATTAGGGCTACAGACCCCCATTTAATGGCATTTCTATCACTTGGACCCCAATTTATATCGTAAAATCTATGTCAATTTAACTCTGAGAGTACATTTGTACACTCTCAGAGTTACAGACCCATAAGGGTCCATTTGGTGCCTAATCTTAACATCTTAACATGTGAAACATGGTAAAATGTAGTGCTGCGTGAGGGCGGCCTCATGTATACAGGACGTCATGTGACAAAAAACTATAGATCTACAAGCTAACAAACGCGTTGCACCCCGTGATACGTGGTGTTTAGCTTGTAGATCTGGCCTTTGCTGGAGTCTGTCTTAGTGCATTGATAGAACACTGGAGTAAGTACTTTGGAAAAGTGTGGGAAGAACAGAATCATGTATATTGTTATCCTAAAGGTTTTCATATTTCATGTTGTAAAATTGCACATGGTTAGCAGTCAGTATGTTTTGTTTGTTAAGATCATTTTTGATGGTTTCGTTGTTAAAGGTGTCGATGTGTTTTGTCCTCAGATGTTTCGTCAGGCGGTCAGACATGCAAGCTTGGACAGTAGTAGTAACTTTGTCCTGGAGAGATGTAAGTAGAGCTGTGTGTGTGTGTGTGTGTGTGTGTGTGTGTTAAAACTTTGTTTATAATATGTTTTTATATATAGAACTAAGACTAGTGGAGAAGAGATCCGGTAAAATTAGTGGAGAAGAGATCCAGTAGAACTAAGACAAGTCATGTTACGTTTGGTTGCGCTCCGGTGTTGCTCTCTGAAAATAGCAGAGCTACAAGCTCACAGCGCTGCGACGCGTTGTGAGCTTGTAGATCTGCTATTTTCAGCATGCAACCAAGTGTAAAATCAGCCATTACGCCGCCGCCAACGCATCGCCAAAATACATTTTTGTCGACAAAATCGACTGTATATTTAGTCAACTAAAATCTTTATGATATTTAATCGACTAAAACTAGACCAACATTAAAACATTTCAGATGACTAGAATATGACAAACTAAATGAAATATTATTCAAAACGAAATCAAACTTTGCTGTCAAAATTAAGTGTGTGTGTGTGTGTGTGTGTGGGTGTGTGTGTATGTGTGTGTATGTGTGTGTATGTGTGTGTGTGTTTCTCAGCCATAAATAAGGTTCAGCTTCTGGGCCGCGTGGGTCAGGACCCCGTCATGAGACAAGTGGACGGCCGGAACCCCGTCACCATCTTCTCCATGGCAACCAACGAGATGTGGCGCTCCCCCGACAACGAGGAGAAGAACTCCACAGCAGGAGGCACTGGTAAGTCCAACAACCCAATCCAAGACCGGGAACTCATTTTCGATTGTTACACACACACACACACACACACACACACACACACACACACACACACAAACAAACAAACACACGAACATTTGTAACTCAAATCTTTGCTTCTGGGCGGGTCCCTGGAACAAAGATTTGAGTTACAAATGTTCGCTTAAAAAAAAAATATATATATATATTCAAACTTTTTCACAATTTTTAAAAAAATAGCCAAAGAAATCTATAATGACACAGATGCGTTCCCGGTTTGAATAGGTTAACACTCTCAGCCAAGGACCCCTTAGCCGAGAGAGAGATGAAGCAGGGACCCCTTAGCCGAGAGAGAGATGAAGCAGGGAACCCCCACTACATACTGTATAAAATAGCAGATGGATAGATAGACAGACAGACATATACTTCATTAATCCCGAAGGAAATGTGTTCTGTTCAACAGCTCCAGTTGCAACACGTTCATACAGATTGTCAATAAAAAGAACCATGATGAACATATAAAATACATGACATCAATGGAAATACAACTATAAGTTCAAACTAAACGGTTAAAATGGCCCTTGGAATGAAGGAGTTCAAACACTGTTCAGGCATCTGCCATTAGAATATGGCAATCTACAAGCTTGTAGATCTACTATTTCTGGGGGGGTTTAGTGTACAGGGGGGGGGGGAGTGCAGACCAAGTACTAAGCCAAAGGTCAGGTTAGGTTTTAAGTGGTGCTTCATCTCTCTCTCGGCTAAGGGGTCCTTGGCCTGAAAGCCCTTGAAGACCCCTGCTCGAGATAGTAGGTCTGCTGGGAGTCATGTGTACGTGTTGTGTGGTTGTGACGGTTGTGTGTGTGTGTGTGTCGCCCCCTACAGGAGACATGAGTCAGAAGACTACATGGCATCGTGTCTCTGTGTTCAAACCTGGTCTGAGAGACTTGGCCTACAGCTACGTTAAGAAAGGGTGAGGTTTTACACACACACACACACACACACACACACACACACACAGACACAGACACAGAGACAGACAGACAGACAGACACACACTCTCTTTCTTAATAATCATATGTCATAGGGTCATTCCACAGCAGTTCACGTCCAATTATGAAGTTGTTGTGGATCCGTCGTGTTTGATTGAATACTTTTATTAAACGGTTTGCAAAGAGTACAGCGGTACAATTGTATGCGATGCTAAGAGGATGACACGTTTCCATTGTGGTCCTGTGGCTGTGTATTCAATTCATCTTGGTGTGGTGTTTTTTGTCACAGTTCCAGAGTCCTAGTGGAAGGGAAGCTGGACTATGGAGAGTATGTGGACAAGAACCAAGTGAGACGACAGGCCACCACCATCATAGCAGGTCAGGAAACCACTCCATACAAACATTAACACCAACACCACCATGACATTTGACTTAGTCGCAAAACTACACTTAAAATAAAGTATAGATGTACCAGCAGTGAAAGAGGCCCATTCTGTGTGGAAACCACTCTTAAAAGGATTCCTGGCTAATAAGCCGAAAATGCCTTAATATATTATAATTGCCCTCTATAATAATACTTTTTTAAACACCTTAAATATTTTATTTATTTTAGAAACAATTCATCTTTTACTCAAGAGAGGCAATGCCCATCGCAAGTTGATGATGTCATTTGTCTGTGTGGTCTAGCCCTATGGAATGCATGTGCAAAGAAAACATTTCAAATATTGATTTGATGCTCATATTAACCTTAGGAAGTATTACGTTGTTTTTTTTTATTTTTGCATGCATTCCATAAATTCCATAGGACTAGACCACACATGGACAAATGACATCAACTTGTGACGGGCATTGCCCCTATTGAGTGAAATATGAACTATTTCTAAAATATTGAAGGTATTTAAAATGTTACATGTTAGTTATAGAGGCAATTATAATGTATTAAGGCATATTTTGCTTATTACCCAGGAATCCTGTTAACGGAGTAGGTTCACCCAAAAAATGACTTATTTTCTATCAATTACACACCCCATGGAGACCTTTTTTTGTCGCATTCCTGAGCCAATAATTTGGTGACCGTCAGAGACTGACATTGAATCTCCTATTGAGCCTCCTACTGACTGATGACCCGGTCGTCAAATCATTGTCTCAGGAATGGGACAAAACAAAAAAATCTCAATGAATTCAAGGCTTCATGGGGCGTGTAGTTGATAGAAAATCAGTCATTTTTTTTGGGCGAACTACTCCTTTAATGTCTGACTGTACCTCGTGCTGTTTTACATTTCAGACTAATAAAGTATTCAATCAATCAATGCTGTGTTTCTCCCAGATAACATCATCTTCCTGAGTGACAACGAACGGGACCGAGCGTGAAGAACGTTCTAAACACCAGGACGAGAACTTCTGTTCTTCTGATGTGTTGAAAGACTCTTAACCTCCCACACAAGCTGATTCCAAGGACCCCCATAACTCTGAGAGCGTTCAAATGGAACCAAATGGACCCGTAAGGATGTTTGGTGATGTCCAAACTGCACATCATCGGAGGAATGGGGCATCGCTATCGGAGTCATTATGGTGTGCGTGCACACACACACACACACACACACACACACACACACACACACACACACACACACACCCCATCGGAGGAGTAGGTATCGGAGTCATCATGGTACAAACCTATCTTAAAATATGAACATACCTTTACAGCCGACTGCATCTCCTGTTATACTGTACCTTGTTTTGTTTTTTTAATAAATGTTTATCCCACGATCTTGTAACCCATTTTTTTCACCCTGTGCCAATTGCCTATGTAATCCTGGGCGCTACTCTCCCTCTGCCAGCCTAGGGAGAGCCCGGAAGGAGCTAGCAAGCCGCTTATCACCTGACGGGGGAGTTTCCCCGGTTGGACGTATTGCGTGGAAGGAACACGTTGTTCCAACCTGTTCCTTTCTCCTCCAGAACACAAATGTCAGAATTGATTAAAGGAAATCTACGACGGTGTTGATCCAAGGCTAGGAGCCTGTGCAATGCTGTCTTCTAGGGTGTTTAAGCATTTTGTTCCACTTTTAATCAGTCAGTCCTGCCTTGGAAAGCAGTGTAACAAACATGCAGTACTTTGGTAATGATGCAGATGATCAGCAATGTGCCCGTAATACATTGTGGGACATTTATCAGTCCATAGTTCCGTATCCCTTTGAGCACCTGCATGTTTCCTTTTTCTTTTAGCCATGTCTTTATTTCAGTGGTTCTGAGGGTTCTGGGGACCCTCAGAGTTCCCTGATGGGGTTCCAAATGGACCCTTACAGGTCTATTTTGTAACATTTGTTACACTCTCAGTTATGGAGGTCCTTGAATTTTTCTTTTAAAAGTTTGAGAAGCACTGCTTTTGTATTTTGTACTGGCATAATTGTATTGCTGATATATTACTGATATGATAAATAAAACCGATTTATAACCACAAAGAAGAGAACCACTGCTTTTAGTTGAAGTCAGGTTGCTTGTGTTGCCATTCTGTGCACACAGACTTTGCTGCCATAGAGGATGTTAGAGGGAGATGCATAATCAGTGAAGATATCTTTTTTTCACATAAACCACATCCAGACAATAGAGCACATAAAACAACGCGTTGAAGCCTGTTCTGTCGTCAGTCTTAATCCAATAAGCTTGTTCTGTATCTACTGAATTTCATTCAACAATTTTTTGTTTTCCTCTTTTATTCCATGGGCCAGACGAGATGTCAGTATCAAAAAGGTGACAAATGTTATCATTTTTGAGAAGCTCTATGTCTGTAGATGATATGTTGGTATGATAACCCTTCCTGAGTCACAGCTAAATGAGTGTTATCAGCTGCTAAAGTTACCCTCCCCCATTGAAAAAATGGCAGTTGATATGCAGGTGCATATCTTGGTATTTGCTCATGTCTAGGACATATTTCAATGTTTTATATTATAGTGTTT
>NC_139960.1:2854496-2940330 GCF_963454915.1 Gymnoscopelus microlampas
TTAAGGCAATTGATGGGACTTCGCCATTATATATTAATTCTTTGATGGAATGGAATCCTGGAGCGCATGGGACACGCTCAAATGACTGGCTGACGCTAAAAGTCCCTAGGGTAAAAACTGAACTGGGGAAAACAGCCTTTTGCGTTAGTGCCCCAACTACGTGGAATGACCTACAGCTGAAACTTAAGATCAGTTCGCCCGTAACATATGGTCAATTGAATGTTTTGATTGCAGATCTACCCACAAATGTCTGTAACTGTTTTTAATTTTGTTTTTGTTCTGAATTTGTCATTGATATGAATATTGATGTTGTATTGATGTTGTACTGTGCTGTATCTCGACGACACTGCAAATGAGGGCAACCTCAATGTCTTTCGAGAATAAATAAAGGTTGAATGAATGAAATGAATGAATGGCAACACTGGTTGTAATGCATTATGTATGTGCTATATACAGTACATGCTGTTATTCTGTCTTTCTGTGTATGCAACTTTGTGAAATATATAGAAAAATATAATACTTTTGTGTGTGTGTGTGTGTGTGTGTGTGTGTGTGTGTGTGTGTGTGTGTGTGTGTGTGTGTGTGTGTGTGTGTGTGTGTGTGTGTGTGTGTGTGTGTGTGTGTGTGTGTGTGTGTGTGTGTGTGTGTGTGTGTGTGCGTGCGTTTAGGAGGCGTGTCTGAGTGGAATCAGGGATCTGATCAGTACGTGGATCAGTCAGAGTGTTTACCATGTGGTCTGGCTCAACTGTAAGGCTGCTTATGGATATGAATACCTGTTCACCAACCTGGGAGACACCTTCTACACACAGGTTACACACACACACACGGACACGCACACACACACACACGCACACACACACACACACACACACACACACACACACACACACACACACACACACACACACACACACACACACACACACACACACACACACACACACACACACACACACACACACAACTGTAAGGCTGCTTATGGATATTAACCCTTTAAGACCTGGAACTGTGTCATTTTTAGATTTGAGCTAAAAATCATTATTTTACACTCATGGGCTATTCAAAAATAGCAGATCTACAAGCTCATAGCGCGGCACCGAGTGCCGCGCTACGAGCTTGTAGATCTGCTATTTTTGAAAAATCGTGAAAATGTGTGCAAATCTTTGAATATATATATATTTTTAAAGCTTACATTTTTAACTCCAATCTATCTTTCTGGGGGGTCCCTGGAACAAAATATTTTGATGGGGGTCCGCGGTCAAATACATATCATTTTGGGGGTCCTTGACATGAAAAAGATTGAGCACCACTGATATAGAAACATACGTTTTTCAGAATTCTGTTGAGATTTAGGAGACATGTAGAATCGGCTTCAGGTCTCAATGGGTTAAGACCTTTTTGGGCATTTTAACCGGAAGCCCTAAAGCCGAAAAATTGCAGATCTGTTACGTAGACAGATGGCAGGTTATTTTGTGGACCTGGCATCCTATAGTGTGTATAGTTTCAATGTACAGATTATTATATTTGTTGATATTATACTGTTAGACTGATGCTAGGCTCTTGGTTTACCTGTGTGGGAAATACAGAGCCTAGATCTCCATTTCTATGCATTTGATGCATCACCTCGTGTTGTCCTTGCTTACTCTAAATCGCTCTGGATTAAAGCTATGCTAAATGCCTAAATTGTGTGTGTGTGTGTGTGTGTGTGTGTGTGTGTGTGTGTGTGTGCGTGTGCGTCAGATCCATGTGAAAAGTCTGGCGATGTTTAAGAAGATGCCGGAGATCCTGAGTCACGTGACGGAGGACCGCAACACACAGATACATGCCTGCAGGCACCCTAAGGTCTCACACACACACACACACACACACACACACACACACACACACACACACACACACACACACACACACACACACACACACACACACACACACACACACACACACACACACACACACACACACACACACACACACACACATTCAGATCTCGCATATGTAAGTTACTCTGGATAACGGCATCTGCTAAATGACTAAATTGTACATTATCAATGTGCGTGCGTGCGTGTGTGTGTGTGTGTGTGTGTGTGTGTGTGTGTGTGTGTGTGTGTGTGTGTGTGTGCAGGATGAGGAGTATCTCCGTGGCAACAGGTTGCCGTGTGGCTCGGTGGCTCCAGATGGGACTCCGTATCGCATCATCAGCATCAAACCCTCGACCATGTGGTTCGGAGACCGTAGCAAGATGAGCAACGTGGTCGTCAAGTAAGAGAACACACACACACACACACGCACACATTTTAACACATCGGGTGCCAGCATTTTATAATAACAGATTACGTTCGGTGCCGAAATCTCACCGTTGAGCTGCGCAGCGCTGTTTAAACTGTAGACTCCACGACGTGCATTCCATGAGAAAAAAAAGCATGCCTCCATTTTACCCGATGGTCCTGGCTAACGCCTGGAACGATAACATCGCTCACGCGAGTAACAACGGCGGAGCGATCGTGCACACAAAATGAGTCGTTTTCCCCAGCTTAAAAAGTTTCGGAGTGATAGGGGTTTTAGAGAAGGAAATAGAGCAGAAGCGGATGTGCGCCATGTTTTTTGACACGATGATGCATCTGGCCCATCCTTGTCAGATTCACCGTGGGTGATCCCAAAGCTGCTCCAGCCCCTCCCGTATGGGAAAAAACAAAAAAAACAAAAAGACACCAAACACGGTTCGGACCGTGATCGGCACCAGAGCGCTACTATGTGAAAACACGGTCCAGACCGCGTTCGGCACCCGATGTGTTAATTCCTTTATTTGAGTCCACATTTATAAAATACATTACAAGGTTCCAAATATTTTTCAGTTGCTTCTGATTTGTGTGTGTCCTCCATTGTGTTGCAGGTCTTACCTCAACATTGCAAGTTTAACCCTAATCCTGTTTCTAATTCAAAATTATTCCGAATTTTTCAAACAGTTTTGATATTTTTGAATAGCCAACATGACCCCTGCACTGAACAATCGGCTTCTTTACTTTTTAAATGATTGATTGATTTAGTAATTGATAGGTTATTTTGTGGTAAATGTGCGATACTATACTTGTGAGAAGTGTCCTCGCAAGTATACAAGTACTGTATAGTTGCAGATAACTGTGTTGTCATCAGTATACTGTGTGTGTGTGTGTGTGTGTGTGTGTGTGTGTGTGTGTGTGTGTTCACAGAACAGGATCCAGTTCCTACAGAGCCTGCTTCAGTTTCCACTCCTCTTATGTCGAGGTTTGTCTCATGTATGGATTCTTTACAGTGCTCATTTTATCGACTAAAACTATGAGGAAACATGTTGGTCGTATACCTTTTTACACTGACGAAAACTACATCAAAACTAAGCTATGATGACTGAAACTATGACTAGATATATATATAAGAGATCCAGTAGAAATAAGACTAGTGGAGAAGAGATCCAGTAGAACTAAGACTAGTGGAGAAGAGATCCAGTAGAACTAAGACTCGTGGAGAAGAGATCCAGTAGAATTAAGACTAGTGGAGAAGAGATCCAGTAGAACTAAGACTAGTGGAGAAGAGATCCAGTAGAACTAAGACTAGTGGAGAAGAGATCCAGTAGAACTAAGACTAGTGGAGGAGAGATCCAGTAGAACTAAGACTCGTGGAGAAGAGATCCAGTAGAATTAAGACTAGTGGAGAAGAGATCCAGTAGAACTAAGACTAGTGGAGGAGAGATCCAGTAGAACTAAGACTCGTGGAGAAGAGATCCAGTAGAACTAAGACAAGTCATTTTATGCTTGGTTGCGCTCGGGTGTTGCGCTCTGAAAATATTAAATCTACAAGCTCATAACATGTCTGCCTCACGTTGTGAGCTTGTAGATCTGCTGTTTTTGACACACAGCTAAGTATAAATCAGGCATTACAACACCATCACGGCCTGATAAAATACATTTAGTCGACTAAATCAACTGTAAAACTAGACTAAATCTAGATCAAAATGTGCTGTCAAAATGAACACTGACATGCACTTGTCAGTGCATGTCAACTTGTAGGAATATACTAAAATATTATAACTCAAACATAATTCAGCCTTTTAAAATTAAACGGTCTAACTTGAATGGATGCCACAATATATCAAAGTCCTGTACAACATCTGTACAATGGGGGATATTTCTTCCTGGAAAGATTAATAAATAATGTTTAACACATAATCAAATAATTGCCTCCAGCAGTAATTATTACACATCTACATTATGTGTGTTAGTTAGCTTAAGCTACTGTCTCTTTAATACATTTCTGTTTGAAGCACAATATAACTCGGCTAATTAATTTAATTGAGCATATATGTACATTACTAAGAGGTCATTACAATACGATAAATTACACAAAAATCCCAGTTCAGATTGTATCCATAATTCCATTACTTTCAGTTCAAATGGAATACAAAATGCACCTGTTTATCCATCACTTTATTCATTCATTGATTTGTGATTTAAAATGTATTTTCAGATTAAAGACTTCCTGTCATACCTGCAGCCAATCAACATCCACCCCAGCGTCATTCCGATTGGTCGATCACTTACCGATGTCACAGAGATGTGAGTTCCTATTGGTTGATCACTTACTGATGTCACAGAGATGTGACTTCCTATTGGTCGAACACTTACTGATGTCACAGAGATGTGACTTCCTATTGGTCGAACACTTACTGACATTACAGAGATGTGAACGTCTCTCTCTCTCACATCAGGTTAAAACCCATGTGCAGACAGCAGAGTGAACGAGCAGCATTCGTCTACAAGCCCCTGGGAGTTGTGCTCAAACGCACCAGGATGGAACAGCCTGCATACGGTGAGACACAAACAATTCTTTGAGTGGTGCCAACCACTCCTATATCTGACTTTGTCCGTGTGTCCGTCCGTATGTATCAAAGGCACCACTCTCTTCACACAGGGTGTGATTTTTTTTTAAATAAATTGGCATTTTTACCTTGAGCCGAAAAACAGCAGATCTACAAGCTCGCATACAACTTGGTTCTATTACATGTTATAACTCTTAAATCTAACACTGTGAAAAAAAAAACTATTCTCATTTGGGTGACGTTATACTTAACCTATATATCTCCGTTCTCAAATCTCCATATTTCACTCTCTCTGCGTGTGCGTGCGTGCGTGCGTGCGTGCGTGCGTGCGTGCGTGCGTGCGTGTGCGTGTGCGTGTTGTATATATCAGATTCAGACGGTGATGAAGGGCTGTTTGAAGGACCAGACCTGGCACCAGTCAGGAAGAAGATGTCTCTTAGCCAGGACGTGAAAAAAGATGGTGCTTAAAATACTTACTATTTTGCCTTTTTTCTATATATACAGTGCTGTCATTTCCTGTCCTTGGTCTTGTTTTTTTATCGTCGGGTGGAAACCTCATATGTCCAAAACTGTTTTACTATTCAGGATTCAAATTCAAAAATAGCAAAAGTAACAGATGGACAAGAACAAAAGCGCCACGTTTCAGGCCTTGCAGATCTGCTACTTTTGATGCTTTTGTGTGACGCTGTAGTATGATCAAGTAGGGCGTAAATTTACGAAAAAACACAAAAAGTTAAAATATGGAAATAAGAGGTTTCTGCCTGACAACAACGTGATGTTTTCTGTGTTATTCACCAGTGTGTTGTGTCTCTTGATCCTAGTGAAAGAGCACACTCCTGTGAGAACAGCAGCGCCACCTGCTGCTGTGGAGGTCATTACAGCGAACTCACGTTCCTCTGTAGGAAACTTCATGGACTGCACCGAGTCCAACGATGATGATGATGATGATGATGAAGAGGAGGAGGGGGAGGAACCATTCCTAATTAAAGGTACAGTAAGGCAGTGGTTCTCAAACTTTTTCATTCCAGGGACCCCCATAAGAGAAGATTTTTGGGGCGGTGTAACCACCCCCTATAAGTGAGGTTTGGACACTGACCAATCCTGCACCGTGATTGGCCAATAGTCTACAACGCAGTCTACAATCCTAACCCTTCCACAGTCAATGCAAATCTATACTTTTGCAAAGTCAGCCAATCACATTACAGCTAGTGTCATCACCACTAGCTGTAATGTGATTGGCTGACTTTGCAAATTCAGGACTGTGATTGGCTAGCGAAACACATGTGCAGCCCTATGAATAGCAGTATGGACTTAAAAAAACACATTTTGTTTTTTTTAAGTGAGTCATGTTGTGACCACCGCCCATTTCACACTGGGTGTGATTTTTTATGGCTCTAGCAGTGATTCTCAACCATTTTAATTTCAAGGGCCCCCAGTTTGACATGCATTAGGGCTACAGACCCCCATTTAATGGCATTTATGTCTCTGGGACCCCAATTCATATTGTAAAATCAATGTTAATTTAACTCTGAGAGTGTACAAATGGAACCAAATGCACCCGTTAGGGTCCATTTGGTTCCATTTGTACACTCTCAGAGTTACAGACCCACAAGGGTCCATTTGGTTCCTATCCATCATTTAGCTGGGAACCCCCTCAAGTACCCCTGGGGGTCCCCGGACCCCACTTTGAGAACCAACGCAGTAAGGGATTCTTTTTGTTTTGTTTGTTTGTTAAAATGAGTGTTAACCACTCGAACCCCAGCATCCATATTCTGGGAGGAACGTTAGCCCAAAAAAATTGCAAAAACTACAATCTCACGAGAGCTTGTAGATCGGCAAGTATAAAAAATATATATAAAGAATTAAGAAGTAGTGAAAATAGCAGATCTACGAGCTTGTAGCTCGCCTATTTTCACTAGTTTGGTTGCCGGGGAGAAATATTGGGTCTTGAGCTAAACCGTTTGGGAAGCACTACAGTAGATTATACATTTAACTTTTTGGTTTTTACCAAAAAACGAAATGACCAAAACGATACCTTTTTAAACACGTAGGAGAACACGGAACCAAAGAGAAAGAAGAGGAAGAACAAACGACTGAAACGAACGGAGGAGAAGAAGAGAGGGATGAAGGAGAAGAAAGAGAAAACGAGAAGAACAGCAGCGAGATGGATGATGATGGGAAGGAAGTAGGTGTCTCTCCTAGCCCCGCCCCTACTCCCAGGTGGGAGGAGTTCTTCACCGCGGAGACGCTGACAGACAGCCAGAACAGCCTATCGCAATCCTGCGGCTCCGTCGCAAGCCCCTCCCCTTCCAAAATGACCGGCTCTCAAACGCCCGAGCTGTTCAGCGATGACGGGGAAGAGGGGGAGGCGCTATTAGAAATTAAAGGTACAGTAAGGGATTTTTTTTGTTTAGTTTTGTTAAAATAAGTGTTAACCCATGGAACTGTGTCATTTTTTTATTTGAGCTAAAAAGCATTATTTTACACTTTGGGCTATTCAAAAATAGCAGAACTACAAGCTCATAGCGCGGCACCGAGTGCCGCGCTATGAGCTTGTAGATCTGCTATTTTTGAAAAATCGTGAAAATGTGTGCAAATCTTTGAATATATATATTTTTAAAGCGAACATTTTTAACTCAAATCTTTGCTTCTGGGGGGTCCCTGGAACAAGATATTTTGATGGGGGTCCGCGGCCAAATACATATCATTTTGGGGGTCCTTGACATGAAAAAGATTGAGCACCACTGATATAGAAACATACGTTTTTCAGAAAACTGTTGAGATTTAGGAGACATGTAGAATCGGCTTCAGGTCTCAATGGGTTAACCCACTAAGACCTGAGGCCGATTCTACAAATGTCTTCAGTTTTTTTAAACTTGTGTTGCCATAGACGGGTTTCATGTTTGTAAACATTGAGAGGATATGACCGCGCAGAGGAGGGGGTAAGCCAACTAAGCCTATAGAGGGCGCCATTACCCGCAGCAGCTCTGGTCAAATGTCCATTCATAAAAGAAATGATCTTCACCGGGTTTAATGAAAGTAGATTAAATTATGCAGTTTGTAATACCTTGTTTACTCAATAAAAATGATTTGTTGGAAGTTGGATCTGTTTGTATATAATAGCAGCATTATGCCTATTATGCCTATAATAGCAGAATTATGGCTAGCTAACTCCCGAATATAACAGAGTGAACGGCGCAACAATTCGTTTCCCCCAGGCATGCGCAGATTGCGCATTCTGCTCTGTGATGACGTCGCGCGGAAATCCGTCTATACAGACAAACCTTTTCATGTCAAGGACCCCCAAAATTAGATGTATTTGGCCGCGTACACCCCCCATCTCAAGATGTGTTGTTCCAATGACCCCCAGAAGCAAAGATTTGAGTAAAATAATTTTGCTTTAAACATATATATTCAAAGATTTGCACAAATGTTCACAATTCACAAATAGCAGATCTACAACCTCATAGTGCGGCACAAAGTGACGCTATATGAGCTTATATTGTATATTGTATATCTACTATTTTTGAATAGCCAATTGTATAGAATAATGGTTAAAGTGGTTAAAATGACACAGATGCCTTCATGGTTTAAATGCGTTAAAGGAGCACTTCACCCGATTTCAACCTTATCTTCATATAATCGGTCCTCACTAATGCTCATTATAAGATCATCATTTCTGTCTTCTCACTCTGTGTCTCATTGGTGGGCTGTGGACAGTTCAGAAACCTGCCTACCAGTGACATCATCGATGGGGATTCAAAATGTATAGAAACTACAGCATTTCTCTTCCTGGAAAGTTAGCATGCTGGAATGGAAGCAAAAATAAATACAAGTTTGAAATCATGTTTGCACTGACCAAACTTGCCTATTGATGATGTCACTGGTAGGCAGGTTTCTGAACTGTCCACAGCCCTCCTCTGAGACACAGAGTGACTAGACAGAAAATTAGTGAGGACCAATTATATGGACATAAGGTTGAAAATGCGTGAAGTGATCCTTTAAATAGCTTAAATGATCATTATCAGAATATTAGAGCTATAACTGTTATCCAAAACAAATCACTTACCGTTATATTTTTAAACCTGTAGGAGAACAGGAGACAAAAGAGGAAGAAGAGGAAGAAGAATGGAAAGCATGCGGCTCCCACACAAGCCACTCCCCTTCCAGGATGTCAGGCTCTCAGACCCCGGACCTGTTCAGCGAGGATGAAAAGGACGACTTAGCAGACAAAGATAAGGTCGTCATAGTCTTCATTGTGTTTCTTATTTTCATTTCGTTTTTGTTTTCAATTTCAGTTTTAATAAGCATAAATAGCAGCCTCTGCTGGTCATTACCGTCACTGCAGGCCGTTCGTTTATTCCTGCGTTACCCAGAATTCCATTTGTTTTCACCGGAACACGGAAGCGTTTCATAAAGCGTTCTTTTAATTGTTTTATACTATCTGTGGATCGTTTCTCTTAGCCAGTGGAGCGTTAGTTACCGTGAGCTGTGTTTTCTTTTTCTGTTGTTTTTCGATCTTCAAATCCTACAATCTCTTAACACATTGAATGCCTAAAACGAATTAACTCGTTTTTAGCTTTTCATCACTTGAGTGCCAAGATCTGCTAAAAACGAGTTAACTCGTTTTTAGTAAAAAATTAATTTTTCAAAAATGTTCAAATTTTTTTTTTTTTTTTTTTACTTTTTTTTTTTTTTATTTGACCCAAAGACCAAGGAGATATGAATTTTCGAAGATCTTTACTCTCATCCACTTCCTTGTTAACTTAAAACTTTAAAATTTTGTATCTCGGCTCCTGAGTACTTTTTTTTTTTCCATTGAAAAATCTCTGGCATGAATAATAATAGGCAGTGAAAATAATTCAGGCAGTCAATGTGTTAAAAACAGCTTGAGATTCCTTTTTGTTATTAGCGCGATAGTTCCTGGCCAAACAGGAAACCGGTGCGGTAGTTCCTGGCCAAACAGGAAACCGGTGCATTTCCTTTTCCGTTTTCCGGCCGGATGACGTCATTTTCACGGGAAAGGCTCACCGAGCCACCTTTTCAATAGAAATTATAATAGAAAAGGCTTTCGGGGGTGAAATTCATGGAGTGGGTGTTGTGAAACATTTGCCACTCACAAAAGATATACAATTTAACTTTAGTTTTGTTGAAAAGGTTACCTAGTATTACTTTAAGGCCACGGACCCCACAACTTAGAGTCATGTACCTGTCAGGGTCCATTTGGTTCCATTTATACACTCAGAGTTACAGATCTGTAAGGGTCCATTTTGTTCCATTTGTGCACTCAGAGTTACTGAAGTATTTTAGTTTGTATTTTGTGGAAAATTCGTAGTTCTAGTTTAGTTCTTATTAGTTCTAGTGTTGGTTGGAGGCGAGATTCAACAAGCTTAGAAAAACAGTGAAACATGGCGATCTACAAGCTCACAACGTATCACTTCTAGTTTGTAGTCATTGGGTTTCGTCTTTGTTAACTATGATAACCTTGCTTACTTTCTCTCAACTCCGCCTCTCTTGTCCAATCAGGCCTCTTCGGATCAGGACGCGCCCGTGACTGCCGCGCTCGTCGACCAATCGGAGCAGCGGTTGGGGCGGGAACAAGGAGAGCTCGCCGCGTACGACGGGCCGCGTCAGAGGGAGGAGGAGATTGGCAGCCAGAGCGTCCAATCGGAAGAAGAGCTGTCGGCGTCGCAGGCGTCATCGGACTTTGACATTCCGTGCACGCCGGAGTCCCAAGCCCCGCCCATAGAGGAACTGGCAAAAATCTACAGGAAGTTGGCGTCCGGAGAGGAAGTAGTCGTTAGGAAAGGAAGTCAGGGTTCCACGTGACGGTGATTCTCAAAGTGTGGCCATGGGGACCCCACACCTGTTGAAATCCTTTGAAATATTGTAGGAAATGGAACAAAACCATTGAGAGACAAGGCAACACACAGTGAGACAGTCTGTCAGAGTTTGACAGACTGGCATAAATGTTTACACATACATACACAGGGACGTGCACAGATAGACTCTACGTGGTGCTAGAGCACCTGCCCTTTGTCCTCTTGACCAGAAGTGCCCTTTTTTTCCCAGTTTACAGCAGGGGTCTTCAACAGAGGGTCCGGGACCCCTAGGGGGTCCTCAGAGTTACTACAGGGGGTCCGCCAAATCTTTATGTGATATGATTTTTCTTTTTACCATAACCACTCGAAACCTAGCATCCCTTTTCTGAGGAGAACTTTAGCCAAAAATAGCAGATCTACAAGCTCACAACGCCTCGCACTGCGAGGCGTTGTGGGCTTGTAGATCGGCTATTTTTGGCAAAGAGGTATAGGTGTAGAGGGAAAAAAAGAGCAGACCAAGTAAAAAAAAAGAAAGTATAATTTACTTGAGCACCCGCCCCTCAAAATGTCTGTGCACGCCACTGTACATACACAGCGTTCTCTGAAAGAACGGTTCTTTGTTGCAGGTGTTTCTATAAAGAACGTTGTTTTTTTGTTACAGGGGGGGTGTTTCTATGAAGAACGGTTCTTTGTGCTATAAAGTTAAGTTCATTATGGTCATGGTTTTGTAGTCTCTCTCTGACGTGATGTCAAACGACCTTATAGTTGTTGTCATTCACACCAATTTGAAGAGCAGGCCAAGTTGATGACATCACGGTGTGATGTCACGGACTGTACCAAGGTCGTTTATATGTACATTATGTTGATTATCCTGATTTATTTATTTTCAGTGTATCTGTATTATTTTTTGTATTTGTTGACGTTCTAGGTATTGAGTCAAATAACAACACTCTCCAGTGTGTTAGTTCAGTTAGTGATGGACATCTCCTCATTTAAACCTAATGGTTCAGTTTGATCTTTGGTAAAAGGAAAATAAACCTTACACATGACAAGTGGTAAGTATAAATGTTCTTGTTGTTTTCTCGTTGACATATTTTATTGCCTTTTATAATAAAATAAAGTGTAAAAAAAAAAAGAGCCTTGTAGGCCCTGAACAGTGTTTGTGGCAGGTTTGGTGTGGATTGGAGTAATGCTGTGCCCTCGGATGTTAGGTTTGTGACGTCCACCGTCGGCCCACCTACCTCACTCTCTAGGCAACTTTAATATACTTATTAGGCTACTTTATTGTTTTATGTATTATATGTGTAGGCTTGTTTCTCTGTCAGGCTTCTCAAAACTAATAGGCTCTATGCACAGCAGCCATATTGGGAATTAATTGGGCCTCTTCTTACTTCCTTCACAGGTGTTACCAATGATACTAATTAAGGCTCTGTTCCATTTAGTGTGGCATAGTGGTTGTCTTATTTTCAAGGACCCCCATAACTCTGAGAGTGTACAAATGGAACCAAATGGACCCTCACAGGTCCATTTGGTTCCATTTGTACACTCTCAGAGTTACACACCCACCATAAGGGGCCATTTGGGGACCAAAATGGAGTGTTTCTAGTGAGCCAACATGCACAATATCAGCACCCTGACCAGAATGGAACAGAGCCTTCGTTAGTATCATTGGTAACACCTGTGAAGGAAGTAAGAGAGAGGCCCAATTTCTTTCCAATATGGCTGCTGTGCATAGAGCCTATTGGCGCTAGAGTGGGATTAATGAGGTAGAATCAATGCATTGTGAAAATTAACCCGTTTCTGATCTTTTCTTCTAGAAACCGTATTACAGTGTGTCCAAATGGAACCAAATGTTTGGACATGTAAGGGGCCATTTGGTTCCTAACTATCAATAATTTAACTGAGGACCCCCTGGAAACCCCCCCAAGGACCCCTGGAGTTCCCCAGGCCCCACGGTGTGAACCACTGGCAGTAGGCCTACGTTGACATACAGTAGGCCCATTTTTATGATCTTTGGTATGACCAGGCCGGGGAATCGAACACCTACCTCCCAAACTCAAGGCAGATATTCTAACCACAAGGGCACTTGGAACTGCTGAATATATTGCACGATCTACAGTTCTCATAGTAGAATAGGCTCTATGCACAGCAGCCATATTGGAAACAAATTGGGCCTCTTCTTACTTCCTTCACAGGTGTTACCAATGATACTAATGAAGGCTCTGTTCAGGGTGCTGATATTGTGCATGTTGGCTCACTGGAAACACTCCATTTTGGTTCCCAAATGGCCCCTTATGGTGGGTGTGTAACTCTGAGAGTGTACAAATGGAACCATTTGGTTCCATTTGTACACTCTCAGAGTTATGGGGGTCCTTGAAAATAAGAGACCACTGTGCCACACTGAATGGAACAGAGCCTTAATTAGTATTATATTGGTAACACCTGTGAAGGAAGAAAGGAAGCGGCCCAATTCATTCCCAATATGGCTGCTGTGCATAGAGCCTATTCTTGCAGTTGCAAGTGAAACAAATAAAGCATGATCTAAGCTGACACACATTGACTCATCATGAAAGTGATGTAAACCCCCCTACGGAATACACTGCTTGCTTTTAATTCAGTCCTAGTTTGAGCCCATAAGCACCAAACCACAAATAGCTCAACGTTCATGGCATATCAACAGTCATTTCTTACTGAATGCACCTGTGTATGACACCTGCGTCCTATATTTGTACTTTGGTGACACACTGCTTTAGTCTGTTGATTCCTTTGTTATTGAGCAAGATTGCATCAGAGGTTTGTTTCTTGTAACAGAAATAGGGCTGAAATAGTGAATATTGTTGCTTTCAGTCGGAAACCTAGTTTTGTGAATGTTTATTATTTTTTATTTATTTTTCCAATCGATTTGAGTTGACATGATTATGACCAGCAGGTGCCATGTCCGCTTATTATACGTGACTTTGCGCTTGTTTTTATGTTTAGTCGCTTGTCAATATTGGTAGTTGCGGGTTGCATTTTATTTGGGGCTTGTTTCTCAAGTGTGATTGTTTCCCAATGCTGTTAAACCAGTGGTTCTGAAATATTTTCATGGCAAGAACCTCCAGAATATGTTTATCCGGCCCACCATCTGAACATATTTTGTGCCAGGGCCCACCATACAAGATTTGTGTTGTTAAAATGTTTAAAAGATATTCCAAGATCACCCCAAAAAGAATGTATTTTTTTTTTATTACAAGATTCTTTTGAAAATAGCAGATCTACAAGCTCACATCAAAATCTGGCAACACTGGATATAACTTGAGGTTCTTCACCTTCTGTAGGCGAAGACTGATGTACACTGGTGGAATGAATGGACTAAATGGTGGTCCTGATGAGATACTGTAGTACCCAGCTGGTTAACCACATGAACCCTAGCATCCCTATTCTGGCACCAACATTCAGAAGATCTACACGCTCGCTTGTAGATCTGCTATTTTCAATTAATATATTTAGGGGATGAAACCTGATGTTTTTGTATACCTCATGTGCTGAGTACAACACCCTTTCTTTCTTTCTTTTTAATGAGTAATTTCTTGGGCATTTCTGAGCCTTTATTTGATAGGTACCATGGAGAAGCAGGAAACAAAGGGAGAGAATAGGGGAGCAACCTGCAGCAAATGGCCCGTCCGCCCCGGGAATCGAACCGGGGACTCTCTGTCACAGTGGTTCCCAAACTTTTTAGCTCAAGACCCAAAAGAGAAATTGCCCGGGACCCAAACTAGTGAGAATAGTGACCCAAACAAGCTCATTGTGAGCTTGTAGATCGTCTATTTGCACTCCTTAAAAGTAAAATCTGTTTAATTTATGGATTTTCTTAAAAAAAAAAAAGATTGTCTCTGCCAGGGCCAAGGCATAGCCGAGACTAGGTTTTGCACCCCGTCCGTCCGTTCCTCTGTGATCAGCTAATCTCCGGCACCGTTGGCTTGATCGCAGCGGAACTATGGACACACACTCCCTGGATGCCAGAGCTGAACCTCTGACCCAAAGTTTTCACATGGGCCTGTTATAGCGCCACCAGGAGGCCGATTTTTGCAAAAAAAAAATTATTGACAGTACTACTACAACTTTTGTCCAAAAATCACGCAAATCGGTACACAGTATCTTGATTGGTTAAGATTGCCTCAGATCAAATGTACACAACGTGCAATTTACGTGAAATTTTGCACGCGCATTCCCACTAGGCCGGGGAAGAAAAGCCACTTGAAATATTTCAATTCAGCCTCATGGTGGCGCTATAACAGGCCAATTCGTGTTTTTACCTTTAACTGCACCGATCTGTGTAAAACTTTGTATGCGCACTCCTTAGAGGCCAAGGAAAAAAACCTTTGCCCTCCATTTTTCACACCTGCCTTTGCAGATATAGGAGTTTATGTCATGTTTCTGGACATTATTTCCAACCTCTGGACATTCATGGCGTTCTTAGTTTTGTCTTTGTTCTTCAGTCTTTGGACATTTAGTTACATCATCTGTTCATCATGTCCCTTGTTTGGTTTGGCTTTAGTCTTGTTTTCCTGGTTAGTTGTGTGTTATGTAAAGTATTTTTATATGTTCTGCCTAGTTTCTGTGGTTCTATGTTAAGTTTGTGTTTTGGTCTTACAGTTTTGCACTAGTTTCCCCAGGTGTTGTGTATCTTATGATCCTGTGATTTGTCAGTGTTTTCCACCTGTGTTCTGTTGACTTGAGCACCTCTGTCTAGATGTAACCCCTGCGTTCAAATCCATAAGATTCAACCATAATTCCCTCAAACAAACCGAAAAAAAGACATTGAAAAAACGCCAACAGCAAACACAGCGTGAGTCATGACACAGTACGGTCAAAACCGTGTGTGTGTGTGTGTGTGTGTGTGTGTGTGTGTGTGTGTGTGTGTGCTGGAGATCAGCTAATTTCACAGTTTTATTTAGAAAATGATAATAATGAAAAAAGAAACGGATTTGGACGTACAAGGTTTCCGCCTGACGGTGATGTTATGTTGTCCTTACTTACGTATCTCACTTCCTGTATATTGTGTATGCGCGTGTGTGTGTGTGTGTGTGTGTGTGTGTGTGTGTGTGTGTGTGTGTGTGTGTGTGTAAAACAAAAAAACAAAGAAACAAAGCAATAAATCAGAAGCAAAGTCCACACACACACACACAACCAGGTGTGTCATGTTGCATTATTAGAGTGACAGTTTGTTCAAGCTCAATTTTGACTCGACGCTGGAAAGAGAAGAACCTGCCTAGTAAGAGTAAGAGTTTATATATATCTGTTTTAATGTTTTGTGTTTGTTATGGGGGGGGGGGGGGGGGTGTACAGTCAGATCTGGTGGTGGTGGGGGCAGTCAGCAAATTCTTGAAATTAGATTATTGTTATTATAAAAAAAAGAAAATAATTTGAAATAGTGAAAATGTATTATTTGTAAAGCAAAATGGCAATACTAAGGTGTGAATGGCCATCCCGCTGCGGTGAAGGTGATGCAAATTGTCGCTTTGGCACTGTTCCTGCCAAAGGAGTGCTTAGATTCAACTTTATTGGCTCGGAGACTCATTCTAATTAATTGGAAATCACCTACTTCCCCCTCACACAGACATCTTGTATTGTCTAAAATTAGAAAAGATAAGATTCTCATTGAATGGCTCCTCCAGTAGGTTTGAGAAAGTATGGGGTCCATTCTTTCAATTTGTGCGGAATTTGAATCCATCTCTGATCAGGGATACAGATATATGAGGTCTGGTGGAGCATTGATATGTTGGGTTTGCTGTGGTGGGGCGGTGCTGTAAAGCGGATTTTGAATGTGATGTGGATATGTATTGTTTGACTGGTATTTTTGTTTTGTTTTTGTCTTGTTCGGTCTGTGTTTGTTTATATATCCTTTTATATGTTTATATATTTTGTATTCATTTTGTATTTTTAATTTTATGTCTTCATGTCTTGGGGTGATAATGGAATCCGTATTGAGCTTTTTTATTTTATTGGTTACTTTAAAAAGCTTTTCTGTATCCTGCTATATGCATTTAATGCTGAAAACTGCTATGTAAAAACCCAATAAACAAAGTAAAAAAAAAAAAAAAAAAAAAAAGATTCACAACTTACAATTGTTTCATTATTACAGACAGACACAATGGCTGAAAATGATGTTGACCACGAGCCGCTCGACTATTCAGAACCAGAAGATGAGGAGCCTCAAGGACCCCCCACAGAAAGCGCCACTCCGGCCGGCAAGAAGGAAGTGAAGGGTTCATACGTCTCCATCCACAGCTCTGGCTTCAGAGACTTCCTGCTTAAACCAGAGCTGCTCCGGGCCATTGTCGACTGTGGGTTCGAGCATCCGTCTGAGGGTGAGGCTGGTTTAATAGCTTGTGCTTTTACCAAGTCGATTGATAGGATAAGATGTCCAGTGACATGCTGAGGAATTGGCTCTGGTCCATAGCGTTAGGAGTTCTCCTTAAAGGACAACTAGGGTAAATATTGGTAGTTGCGGGTTGCAAGGGTTATTTTATTAGTTTGTAATGATAATAATTAAAAGAGCGAGTGAGTGAGTTTAAAAAAAAAATCATGTATTGCTTTCTATAGTTTTTTAATGATTTAGTGAAATTTAACTGGGGTGAGGGGGCATTTGATCCATTGGTAAATAGTCATGAACGCAGCCTCTGATTTCCGTGAAACTTTGTACACACATCCCCATTAGGCCAAGGAAGAAATGCCAACCTACATTTTTCAAATCAGCCTCATGGTGGCGCTGTAACAGGCAGATTCACGTGTTGGCCTATTTCTAGGCCTATTTTTTGGCCAAAACGTGAATCTGCCTGTTACGGTGCCACCATGAGGCTGATTTGAAAAATGTAGGGTGGCATTTTTTCCTTGTTGTAAAAAAACAAAGTTGTCCTTTAACTCTATGATAATGTGACTCTTAGGGCATTCTTCTCGTACCGCCGATAGCGCAGTCTCTCGACTAGTACAGATAAAGAATACACTTCCGCTACTCACCAAAATAAAGAATACACTTCCGCTGCTCACCAAAAAAAAGGCGGTTTTACGGTGTTGAAAGCCTACTCTCCTCTGTGGTAAAACTCTGAGCCCCCCACCTTCTGTCTAAAATATACTTCTTGGCCAGAAAATGAAATATTCCACCACGGAAAAAAATGTTTTAGTTAGTGTTTTTGTGAGTAGAGAAAGTGTATTCTTTATTTTTGCTAAAGTTGAGAGACCGGGCAACCGGCGGTATGAAAAGAACGCCCGTTGTCTGCCTTGTGTATTCACAGACAAAATGTTTTTGTCTGTGAATAATCATTAAAATAGTGCTGACCTAGCATAAGCTGCTGTCTTGTACTACTACAGCACTGAATGCGATTGTCATCGTTGTGTAGGCAGTTAAATGCAGTAACCTGTTTTCTTTGCCTGTGTCACAGTCCAGCATGAATGCATCCCGCAGGCCGTCCTTGGCATGGACATCCTCTGCCAGGCCAAGTCTGGTATGGGCAAGACGGCTGTGTTTGTGCTGGCCACACTGCAGCAGATTGAGCCGGTCGACGGACAGGTCGGTACCTATGTTTAAAAGGTTCACTGTCTGTGCTGGTTTTTCTTTTTTATATTTTTTCTTTTTTTACATTGTCTTCTTATTCAACCAATTGAGCCCTTGAAATAGCATCCCTATTCTGGGGGGGACATTTGCTGAAAGTAGCTGACTTAGATGACGCTCTTAGATTACTATTTCTATGCATTTGATGTATTACCCCGTGTTTACCTTGCTTACTGTAAATCGCTCTGGATTAAGAGCGTCTGCTAAATTGTAAATAGGCTCTATGCACAGCAGCCATATTGGAAAGAAATTGGGCCTCTTCTTACTTCCTTCACAGGTGTTACCAATGATACTAATGAAGGCTCTGTTCCATTCTGGTCAGGGTGCTGATATTGTGCATGTTGGCTCACTAGAAACACTCCATTTTGGTTCCCAAATGGCCCCTTATGGTGGGTGTGTAACTCTGAGAGTTATGGGGGTCCATAAAAATAAGACAACCACTATGCCACACTAAATGGAACAGAGCCTTAATTAGTATCATTGGTAACACCTGTGAAGGAAGTAAGGAAGGGGCCCAATTAATTCCCAATATGGCTGCTGTGCATAGAGCCTATTGTACTTACAAGATCACAGTACGCTGCCCACCTTGTGAGCTCGTAGATGGGCTATTTTTGGTGGACAAATTTGGTATAGAGGGGGGAAAAAAGACCATGGCAGCTTTTGAAGATGCTGGGGCCGACTGAAACATGCATCATTCAACAAACAGTCAGTGGAGTCTAATGTGTGTTGAGTGTAAAAACTTTCTAGCATGCTGGTCTCATTTTAATCAGTTTCATGACTGAAAACCTGATTCCACACTATTGTATTAGGCAGGGGTGGGCAGCATTTATTTAACAGCTGTACTGTACTGTATCACTCTGGTGTACTCTGGACTCTACATAAAACAATCCACGTCAATGTCGTATCAACTTTTAAATTAGCCTATAAATGTATACAGGATCTTATCTTATCTGATATGCACCACTCCATAGGTCACTGATACAACACTGCATTATGTTATAAATATGGACTCAAGGCTGTCTGTTTCACAGTTACATTATAAACATAAAACATTTGAGTACATACGGATGGAGGAATGCAGGTACAGTATAGTACTCAAATGGTAAATATGAATTACTATTAATTGGAGTCGAGTTAAATTCATTCGTCTCAAAGCCATTAACATGGCAGCCTTTTAGAATGTAGATTTATTTTGGGGGGGGGGGGTCATTTTGTTTTTCTTTGAGGACTTGGCAGGTCGGATTGAGGCCCCCGGGTCCGGCCCCCGGGCCGTATGTTGCCCATGTGTGGTATTAGGACTAGCAAATACCTACGCACAGGGAGTGTCTCTGAATCACGGGATGTTTACATGACACTTAAATTGCTTATTGATTAATAGAACACTATGTTGGTCAGAAAGAAGGCACACATAATTCATGCTTAAATAATGTAAAAATTGCCAGAACATTTTACGTAATTATTTATCACATGTGGAATATGAATTTTTACAGATACATTGACTAGCTGTGCCCCAAATGCTTCAGTTAATTTCGATATGTCAAGTGAGACCTTCTGGCACAATGTCTGTAGTGCTCTAAAGTAACACACCCCCCCCCCCAATCTCTTCCCCAGGTATCGGTGTTAGTCATGTGTCACACAAGAGAGCTGGCTTTCCAGATCAGCAAAGAGTACGAGCGTTTCTCCAAGTACATGCCCACCGTGAAGGCGGCGGTGTTCTTCGGTGGCCTGGCCATCAAGAAGGACGAGGATGTGCTAAAGACGAACTGCCCCCACATCGTGGTGGGGACGCCAGGTCGCATCCTGGCCCTAATCCGCAACAAGACCCTCAACTTGAAGAACGTCAAGCACTTTGTCCTGGATGAGTGCGACAAGATGCTGGAGCAGCTAGGTACAGTATGCAGTCGCTGTTCGATGCCGAGTCTTATTGATGATGTAGATCAGTGGTTCTCAAACTGTTTCATGTGAAGGACCCTCAGATTAATATGTATTTTGCCACAGATCCCCATCTGAAAAGAATTGGTACCACAGACCGCCGAAGAGATTTGTGGTGTTACAATGTTGTTGTTTTTTTAAGCGCAAGTTCAAGATTTTTCAAAAAATCCAAAAATAGCTGATCTAAAAGCTCTCAACTCTTCGAATTGTGAGTTTGTAGATCGACTATTTTCAAATAGACAAAGTGTAAAATAGGGTCCAAGTGACATGAGCTTGAAGCCTACTGAAACCGTTTCCTCCGCCATATTCCTGGGCTGCGTTCTTTTGCAAGGCACTTAATCGCCAGCTGCTCCCTCAACTAGGTAATGCTGAAACTGAATTTCCCCCATGGGAATAATAAGGTCTACAAATAAATAATAAGATAAAGAATCGCAGCCCCATGCTGTATAATTGTATGTGTAATGACCGATTTAAATATTAGTCGTAAAATATTCTTCTACGGGTGCATGCACGTCAGTTTCTTTGAATGCAATCTTCAGTAGTGGTTCTACTTGTTTGTAACTCGACTTGCACTGTGTGTGTTTGTGTCAGACATGAGACGTGACGTGCAAGACATCTTTAGGCTTACCCCCCACGAGAAGCAGTGTATGATGTTCAGCGCTACCCTGAGCAAAGAGATCCGGCCAGTCTGCCGGAAGTTCATGCAGGATGTGAGTATGCTGATTGGTTTAGCAAGGCAGTGGTTATCAGAGTGGGGTCCGAGGGACCCCCAGGTGTCTTTGAGGGGTGTTCCAAGAGGTCCCCAGCTAAATAATGATTAGCCTGTAACTCTGCGGGTTTCCAAATAGAACAAAATGGACCCCTAAGGATCCACTTGGTTACATTTGTACACTCAGAGTTACAGGGGTCCATGGCGTAATGCCAACCAAACTAGGGGTCCTTGACGTCAGAAGTTTGAGGATCACTGCTGTTTTTCCATCCTACCAGGTGTAGGATGGTCCCTTGATCACATGTAAGCTAGTAAGTCTGAGAAACTGACTCAACAAAGTATTGAAGCTGTATTATGAAATAATATAGAGCAGAAGAACTCGGCAATGCTGCGCATGAAATCAAGTGAAGTGCTGGTGTACTTCGTAGAGTGTCTGTGCAAGGACAGTAGATAATGCAATTGATGTCCTAGTAGCATGGAAAACCAGCAGTACTTTATGTCCTTAGGGCTGTAGTTTAGGAAACTCTATAGGCCTGTCATCTCTAATGACTTTGTGGCAGCTCTGTTTGAGCAAGATAGACTTATTTTTAATTTCCTTAAGAGCGGAGCCATCCGTGCCATGTGTAACTCTATTCTATTTGTGCCAATAGTTGGTTAAATCTATGAGTCTTCCTGACTGACATAGAAAACTGAATGTCCAGAACCAAATAATGCAAAGTTTGTTTCTCCAAGTAATTCCTTGTAGTTTGTTAATGTGTGTTCTCCTTCTCTTACAGTCCATGGAGGTGTTTGTGGACGATGAGACGAAGCTAACACTCCACGGCCTCCAGCAGTACTACTGCAAGCTGAAGGACAGCGAGAAGAACCGCAAACTATTTGACCTGCTTGATGTCTTGGAATTCAACCAGGTAGATTTCTGGGCTTATTTTGGTCCAGGCCTGTATTAGTATTATTTTAAAAAAAATGTTGTTGGCTTTTTGCCTTTATTGATAGATTACAGTAGGCTGACAGGAAATGGGGAGAGAGATGAGGGGGGGGGGGGGTGGGGGGGTGTGACACGCAGCAAAGGTCCCGCGACACACTGTCAGGCTGGCATTGCAGCCTAGGGTGCCTGGACCTGTATTTTCTTTTTCGATAATTAGCACAGTGCCCTACTCTAAATATTGAAAAATCAAATGTTCTTGCCTTGGGTAGATGTTTAAAAGGCAATGTTGTGGAATTGTGTTAATAAAAAAAGTATGAAGTGAAAAATGGTACACAATAAACCTACCACATCGGTACGGTCATAATCGCATCAAGGAGTTCAAGCTTGTCTTGGCATTTCCTCATGCCTTCCTGTCATTCTTCACTGTATTGTCTGATATGTTTAGACCTTTTAATAAGTCTTGAATCCTCTTTCTACTACTGCTACCAGGGAGCTTACACTACACACTGTTATCTGTTTGCTTTGTGTGGTGGGTAGTCCTGTAATGTGTTCTGTGTGCCACTAGGTGGTGATCTTTGTCAAGTCAGTCCAGCGCTGCGTGGCGTTGTCCCAGCTTCTAGTGGAACAGAATTTCCCTGCCGTTGCCATCCACAGAGGAATGGCCCAGGAGGAGAGGTCAGTCTTGCACACACACACACACACACACACACACACACACACACACACACACACACACACACACACACACACACACACACACACACACACACACACACACACACACACACACACACACACACACACACACACATACATGTTCCTCTTACACCCACACATGCTTCCCCTCCCTCGTAAACACACATTCTATTGAGCTCCAAATGCTGGGTATGTTTACGGAGCACGAAGCCTCATCAATAGGCTCTATGCACAGCAGCCATATTGGGAATTAATTGGGCCCCTTCCTTACTTCCTTCACAGGTGTTACCAATAATACTAATTACGGCTCTGTTCCATTTAGTGTGGCACAGTGGTCTCTTATTTTTAAGGACCCCCATAACTCTGAGAGTGTACAAATGGAACCAAATGGACCCTCACGGGTCCATTTGGTTCCATTTGTACACTCTCAGAGTTACACACCCACCATAAAGGGGCCATTTGGGAACCAAAATGGAGTGTTTCTAGTGAACCATCATGCACAATATCAGCACCCTGACCAGAAATGGAACAGAGCCTTCATTAGTGTCATTGGTAACACCCGTGAAGGAAGTAAGAAGAGGCCCAATTTCTTTCCAATATGGCTGCTGTGCATAGAGCCTATTAACTCAGCACATCATTTGCCTTCAAAGGCAGGAGGGGAGGTTGGACTGTGGCAGCTGTGTTGATAATCTCTTTTCGCTCCTCCTCAGGCTGTCCCGCTATCAGCAGTTCAAGGATTTCCAGAGGCGGCTCCTGGTGGCCACCAACCTCTTCGGCAGAGGGATGGACATTGAGCGGGTCAACATCGTATTCAACTACGACATGCCAGAAGATTCCGACACATATCTGCACAGGGTGAGGAAAAAAACACAAGAGTACCTGTTTGTTTGTGCCCCATTTGTTTTGATTGAAATTGATTGAAATTTTTATTAGGCAAAAAAATGAAAAAACATCACAATTACATTTATAATACTTTGTCTAAAAGGTCCGTCCAAAAAAGTCCTTGCGGTCTTGTTTCCACTGAGGTCCTTGGTATTCATTTCATAGACATATATAGTAGCAACCAAACAGTTCAAATATCAACACAAAAATACAGAGAAAATAACACTGTATTTACAAAAAAACTAAAAAGCATGAAAAACTAAAACAAAAAGAAAATATGTACAAAAAAGGGGGTGGGGGGTTCATCTGTCTAACGGGAAAATACTACCTCATTTGGCCTCCAGAAAGGTGAGTTTTAGGGCTGTTTTAAATTAGCCCAGTGAACTGCATTTTTGAGGGATGGGGTTAGACTATGATTGTTTTATGGGTGGGCGGTACCAGATTGTTGTTTACGCTCCCTCTAGTTTCGTGACTGTGTCACTAACTTTTTGGAGGTATTTAGACAGATATATGGGTATAGGGGGCATTTCGGGCAAATCTGCATTTACAATTTTGAAGACCAGTCCCATTTTTAGTTGTTTAACCCTGTCTTCCACCCTGAGCCAGCCTAGGCTGGCAAAATGAGTGGGAGAGAGGTGGGTCATGGGCCCCAGTCTGAGAAGTAGTCGAATCAGTTTGTTTTGGGAGGTTTGTCTTCCATGTGGTTAGTATGTCATTTGGCTCGCAGAAGTATTGCGAATTGCTTATTGGACTATCATGAACTTATCCCAGAAATTAAAGATCAGTTGCATACATAAAGACGCATCATTCAATTCGATATCATACAAGCTCATGAAGGCAACCAGTCTAGATGATCAAACAACACAAAGACACAATGGAATGACCAATGGAGTCACAGGTAGAGTAAATTCCCCTAAAATCAGTCTCATGTGATGTTCTCTTGTCCTCCCTGGCATACAGGTGGCCCGTGCGGGTAGGTTCGGTACCAAAGGCCTGGCCATCACTTTTGTGTCTGACGAGACAGACGCCAAAACATTGAACGACGTGCAGGACCGCTTTGAGGTCAACGTGGCTGAACTTCCAGAGGAGATTGACATCTCCACCTACATACAGTAAGTCTACTTTGCCCTAAATGTCTGCCGTCTCCAGATTCAGGGTACAATTGACGAAGTAAACCTTTACTCACATTAATCCTGGCTTCCCTATTTTGGGAATGTCATTATCGTCAATCATTTTCAAATCTTTTCACACAAATAAAAATTAAATGGCATGAATTTTCAGTATTTCCTAGGGCATTGTGGGCATCACTTCCTGTCGATTTGATCCCTGATACCTGATCAAATCGACAGGAAGTGATGCCCACAACGCCCTAGGAAACTTGTGGATAAATGGTTCTTAAATGTTTGACACAGTCCTTGTTTGTAAGACTTGGTAGACATGTTGGCATTGTGATATTTGCACCATGTTGGCACAAATGTGATATGTGCATCAAAGAGGTTAAAGCTGCTTCACTATCACAATAACATGGCCCATGTTCTTAGAGTATCCTATGACAGCTAATCGTTAGTGCTTCATACTGCTAGTCCGAAAAGGCCAGTGGGATTATGTCAGCTCACAATCGCACTCCAAATAATGAGCTGATGTTATGACTCATTGAGAAAGGCTGGCAGTGTAATTGGAGAGGCCTGGGCAAATAGTGTCCTTATGCATTTAACCTGGTGGTGAAAAGTCTGAATGCTCAGCTGTTGCTCATCATAGAAGCGGTGATCTCTATGAATGCTGGACTCATATGTTTTCTCCTATATTCCTTTCTCTTTCCTTTTTAGTTGAGTAGTCCAGATGAGTAGTCAGTCCAGGGAAAAGACTTCTCCTTCCTGTGAATCTCTTGGTGTCTTCTTGTGTTTGGAAGGAAAATCCACTTCACTGTTCAAGGCTCCTGCTTGTCAATTATGTTCACCAAACCTTTTTATTTTAATGTTGTTTTTTGGGGGGGAAGGTGTTGTCAAGTTTTAATTTCTCATTACTGTGACTATTTTTGTGGGTCTAAAATTAAACCTATATATAAATAAAATGGCAGTTAACTGTCTGTGATGCTATGCTTTCCTTAATTTTAACGTTTGTCAGAATCTCAAGTAGAGCTTTAGAAAATCCAGAGAAACTGTAGTTTTGGGAAAATACTTGTTTTTTAGCTTCTACACATGTGTGCGGTCAAAACATGTTCAGACTAGCGCATTGACTTATTATTTTATTTTATTTATAATTGTTTATCACTGCACAGTTTTGTTTTTATATATTTCTGATGGTAATACATTGAAATAATGACTCCTGTAAAAAGTATATTTTGGCTTACAAGGCAGCTCTGTGTTTGGGACGCTCATAAATTGTTAATCCCACCAGTGAATTCTGTCCTTAATGTTAGCGGGGTAGAAAAGTATATTACGCAAACATTTGAAATACTCAAGTAAAAGTAGGCCTACCTCACAATTGTGGTTAAGTACAATACTTGAGTACTTAAGTGCACTGTAAAATCCTGAGTTCATCACAATTTACAATGTAGGCATTATTATCAGACGCTCTTTATCCAGAGCGACTTATATATAATAATCATGGTAAACGCATACATAGGATACACGAACAAAACAACCAGACTTCCGTTTCCTGGCAGACTCCGGGGAGCGTCTCCCCCCAGTGTCCAGACAGCAGACCTCAGACCAGTAAAACAGACAGAGGACCCAGCCAGCTGCTTGATTGAGAGAGCACTTAAAGGAAGATAATCAGTTAAAAAGGAGTTCTCTTTCTATCTCTGACTGGCTGGGGGGGAGGGGGCATGGTAAAATAGTGAGTCCAACTATAGTAGTGGTTCTCAAAGGTTTTATTTGCAAGGACCCCCCCTTTAACTCACAGAGTTACAGACCTGCTATGGTCCTTCTGTGCTATAGCTCTTTATGTGTTTCTCGTAATATTATTGTCCACTCATGTGTATGTCCATGGCAAAAAAAATGAATTTTGACAAAAAATATCCATCACAAGCCAGCATGGCGATTACCCCTGATCTTTCTTTCTTTCTTTCTTGCTTTTTCCTTTATTTATTCAGGGAAACCCATTGAGATCAAGCTCTCTTCTTCAAGGACGCCCTGATAACAAACATTTGAATCACAATACAATGTCACAACTAATTTAACAATAAAGCAAAAAAGAAAAGCAGAAGCATAAAACAACATTAAAATAATCGCAAAAGGCGAATCAGACAGTACAGTGAGGACATGGATAACAACACAGAGATTTAAAAATCAGATGCAAATAAACATAGTGTTACATGAAACAGGTACAGTCACTATGTATACAGTAGTGTGTCCTCAAGAAGCACCCTGAATGTCTCTATGTAGTGTGTCCTCAAGAAGCACCCTGAATGTCTCTATGTAGTGTGTCCTCAAGAAGCACCCTGAATGTCTCTATGTAGTGTGTCCTCAAGAAGCACCCTGAATGTCTCTATGTAGTGTGTCCTCAAGAAGCACCCTGAATGAAAGGGGGGGGGGGGGGCACTGTGGTTTTCAGGACTTCCTGTCCTTCTCTTAATCAAATTTTCACCCAGAAGATCTTGATGGTTCAGGGAAGGTTGTGTGAAAGTCAGGCCCCCTGGACGAAGTGGAGGGCCTGGTACAACAACGTGATGCATTTGATTAGGTCAAAGCCTGTAGGACTTCCTGCTTCTTGGCAAGAGGGGCAATTTAATTGGATGACACAGACGTGATTACGAGAAGCGCTGATTAAATGATAGACGAAGCCATGGCCATCTCTCTCTCTCTCTCTCTCTCTCTCTCTCTCTCTCTCTCTCTCTCTCTCTCTCTCTCTCTCTCTTTGCCTTTTTAGTTTAAAGTAGTGATTAGAATCACAACAAGCGAGATGGTTTTCCATGATTAAAAGAATAGCGGGTTATTTTTTAACAAGCAGCGGCATGCAGGGACCCTGGACTAGACTAGACTGGGCCATGATGGGAAGAATAAAGTCTTTGGGGGTGGGGTTTAATTGTTGCTCATTTGCTGTACAATGCTGCTCTACAGTACGTGAAGCCAGGATGTACAGGATGTTTTCTTTGATGGGGTTCCAGGGGGCCCCCAGGGGTCCTTGGGGGGGTTCCAGGGGGTCCCAAGGCTAAATGATTGATAGGAAGGACATACTACTTCATAAAATGGCTACGATAGTCTCAGGCAGTGGTGGATTTTTTTTTTGTTGTAAATAGCAATACCACATTAAGTAGCAATACCACATTATAAAAAATATTCTGTTACAAGTAAAAGGCCTTTGTTCAAAGTGTTGAGTAAAAGTTCAAAAGTACTGGCATCAAAATATACTTAGAGAAGGCTACCAAAAGTAAAAGTATAAAATGTTTGAAAATAGCAGATCTACAAGCTCTATGCGACGCGTTGTTGTGAGCTTGTAGATCGGCTATTTTCAAATAGCCTATGTATAAAATAGGGCTTAAGTGGCTATTTATGTATAATAATTTATATCTGCAAAGTAACTAGTAACTAAAGTAAGCTTGAACTGTTAAACTAAAACTAACTAAACTAACTGTTAAACTGAACCGCTGTATATAGAATATAGGCTACTGTGAAGTTGTTTACAAAAGTAAAGTGGCAGCCGATGTTTCTTTTAATGTTTTTATTCTTATCATCCTATAAGTATAAAACTACTGACTTTTTTTCCCCTCTTGTGTTTTCCCTCTTTTTTGTTCTTGATGCTGCTGCATTGTCTGATGTCTGATACAGGCTTCACCTCCTGTATACAAGATGAAAAACACAACCTTGAACCTTGAACAACACTTGTTGGTCTGAGAGCGTAGGAATAGAAATGGAACGGGTCCATTATTGCTTCCATTTGTAACTAACTATAAACTAACTAACTAAATAACGAAATAACTAACTAAATAACGAAATAACTAACTAACTATTTACTAACTGACTGTAATCACTTTGCAAACATCTGACTCCGTCCATCTGTCTATATTCAAGGGCCTTTGTCGCCCTCATGTGGACAAAATGAGTAAATACAAGTGGAAGTCGTCTATAAATCTCTCTGTTTATAAAACATTAAAACTAGATAAATAAATCTACAAGCTCACAATGAGACGCATTGTGAGCTTGTAGATCTGTTTATAACACATTAAACTAGATGAAAACAACATGACACCAGTTTATACATGAATAAATCTACAAGCTCACATTGAGACGCATTGTGAGCTTGTAGATCGGCTATTTTCGGCGCGAGACACCGTCGTAGAAATGGACTAAATATCCATAAATAGTGTTTGTTGAGTCACAGCGTCACAGTTATAAATAATATACACCTAGTGTAGACGAGAGTAGAGTTTGTCCACTAGAGGGTGACACAGTCCGTAGAATAGAATTAAAGGCATCATAACCTTTGGTCTTTATTCTATTCCATACATTGGCAACTGGCGGCCCCCACCTTCACTTAATGTGGCCCACAGGTTAATATCAGAATACTGATATATTATTGATTTCAGCTGTTATGATTCCAAACATACAAACATGACCCGCTTTAATTACTTCAGTCTATATTAGTAGCTTAATGACTAGTATTAACATTCTGTTGTCTATTTTATGTCCAATGTATTTGTATTTAAGTTCATACAGTGTAAGTATAACTAAATGCATTTGAAATTAAATATAAATTTTACTTTTCAGGATTCCAATAAAAACATAGCAAAGACTGGATTCCAATTCAAAAATAGCAAAAATAGCAGATCTACAAGCTCAAAACGCGTCCCACTGCGACGCGTTTTGAGCTTGTGGATCGGCTATTTTTGCTACTTTTGTGTGATTGATTGATTGATTGATTGATGTACTTTATTTAGTAAGACATGAGAACAACAGTACATGGAAGTACAAATTCACAATACGAGGTCTACTAAACTGGAAGACTCATAAAAGCACTGAGCTTGTTTCAAATGAGTTCCCCATGCACACAAATCATGGTGACATAGAATGGCCCGACAGTATATGCGATGTGGCCCTCTGGAGTGAGTGTGGAAATATAGTGGCCCTCTATATCATCACAGTTGCTCACCGCTGTTTTATTCTATGGTATTTTTCTTTTCTTTTTTTATTGTATTATATCAAGTCAAAATGTCCTCTTGTTTCAGCATGACAACATTTTTCATGACAAAATATTGTTGTATAAATTGTAACATTGTTGCATAAAGTGTAAATATTATCTGCCAATATGTATGTTTTTCTACCGACAGCATTGATGGACATTTAAGTTAAAGCTGTCATAAGATAAATGCGAAAGAAAGAGATTGTTTATTTTACACCCAACTGTAAATAGTGTAGATTACATCAGTCATATTAAACAAGACAAACCATATACAAGGAAATATTGGAAACAATTAGAAGTTATTGTAAAAACACTGATTTGTGTATCAATGGTGATTGTGCAGAATTGTAACCTGTGAATTTAAGCACAATGTCAGTGTGTGTGTGTGTGTGTGTGTGTGTGCGTGTGCGTGTGCGTGTGCGTGCGCGTGCGCGTGCGTGCGTGCGTGCGTGTGTGTGTGTGTGTGTGTGTGTGTGTGTGTGTGTGTGTGTGAATAATAGATGCATTCCATTTTATTCTATTTTATTTTAGGCAGCTCTTCTCCTCTGTGCCTTGTCTGAAATTGCACCCTTCTACCATAATGGTATTCATTTAATTCTTATATGAATCTGTCAATCATATTTATTAATGTAATTCACATTTTCACCCTTTATTCGCAGTAAAATATTTTATATGTCAAAAATATGTAGGTATTTTTTTTTCTTTACTGGAGTATTTGCAATTTACAGTACTTTTACTTCTACTCCATTACATCTCAGAGGCAAATATTATATTTTTACTCCACTACAATTATTTGAAAACTTTAGTTACTAGTTACTTTGTAGATTTGGTTTATTATTACAAACCCTACATTAACCACTTCAGCCCTATACACATTTCCATTGCCATTTGAAAATATCAGATCTACAAGCTCACAATGCGTCGCAGTGCGACGCATTGTGAGCTTGCAGATCTGCTATTTTCAGTGCCCAGCCCACTCTTCCTGTGACGTCGACGCGCGCGCGCCCATCGGCAAGATCAAAGGACCGGCGCGAGCAGGGAACCTCAGCCTGTCTGTTTGTCACAAGTCTCTGTTCAATTGTTTAGAAGTAAAAAAGACGGTTAAAAAGTGAACTAAACAACTAATAATGTAACATTATTCCACATGGACGTCGAGTAGAGTTAACCAGGGAGGTGGAATAAGCTGTTAAAACCCTAAAACCAGAGAATTGTCTCCAAACAAACAGGTGCGTTCTCTACAAGTTGGTAGCCTCCCTGGCTAATTAAGTGCTTAGAATTAAAGGTATCGTTGGTAATTGTTCAGGATGTAACTAGTAGGATGTGTGAAGTGAATATATAATATATATGTGTTTTATTGAGCTATGTTTGTGTGTTGCTGACACACACATTGTTTGATTGAAATTTGTATTAGGCAAAAACATGCAAAACATCACAATTACATTTATAATACTTTGTCTAAAAGGTCCAAAAAAGTTGTTTCCATTGAGGTCCTTGGTATTCATTTCATGCATGACAGGAATAGTCAGTGCTGGAAAGTAACTGAGTACATGTACTCAAGTACTGTAGCCTACTTTGAGTACAATGTTGAGTTATTTCTTTTTACTTTACTGGAGTATTTCCAAATTGCGGTACTTTTACTTCTACTCCACTACATCTCAGAGAGAAATATTGTACTTTTACTCCACTACAATTATTTGAAAACTTTAGTTAGGCCTACTAGTTACTTTGTAGATTTACATTATTATTACAAAACCTACATTAACCACCACACACACACACACACACACACACACACACACACACACACACACACACACACACACACACACACACACACACACACACACACACACACACACACACACACACAGCTGAGTCAAATGACTAATTGTAATTGACATCAGCAGCAGGATTGAAAGTGACAGATCTATTGTGTTGTGTCTCATGTTCCCTCTCTGAACACATATGACATTTTTAAAGCAACACACAAGGACTAAAGGGGTTTTAAATCTGTTTATTGGGGCTGTTGACCCTGTGAGGAAGTTAAATGATGTGTGGGTCACGTGTCTCTCCAAGCGCTGTAGAGGAGGAGAGGAGGGATGTTCATATTTGTATCATGTTTTGTCTTTTTATAATGTGTGAATGAATTGGGTCTGTGTGTGTGTGTGTGTGTGTGTGTGTGTGTGTGTGTGTGTGTGTGTGTGTGTGTGTGTGTGTGTGTGTGTGTGTGTGTGTGTGTGTGTGTGTGTGTGTGAGACATACAGTGGAATCTATTCTAAAAATGTGTTCTAAATCCTAACAGTATGTTGCTATAATATCAGTGGTGCGTCACTCTGAGTTACAGACCTTTAAGGGTTCATTTGGTTCCATTTGTACACTCTGAGTTACAGACCTTTAAGGGTTCATTTGGTTCCATTTGTACACTCTGAGTTACAGATCTTTAAGGGTTCATTTGGTTCCATTTGTACACTCTGAGTTACAGACCTTTAAGGGTCCATTTGGTTCCATTTGTACACTCTGAGTTACTGATCTTTAAGGGTTCATTTGGTTCCATTTGTACACTCTTAGTTACAGACCTTTAAGGGTTCATTTGGTTCCATTTGTACACTCTGAGTTACAGATCTTTAAGGGTCCATTTGGAATTGCGATTAATATGATTGACTTGTGTTTTGGGCATTGAACACATTTCTGTTTGCCTTTCAGGCTTCCTAATCAATAAGTTGCACAGGGCAGCTATGACAAATATTACATTACATTACATTACATTACAGTCATTTAGCAGACGCTTTTATCCAAAGCGACTTACAATAAGTGTATTCAACATAGGTAGGGAACGAAAACTACTAATCACCAGAAGTTTTAAGTACATTTCCTGCAAAAACAAGCAACCAAGAGTATACCTAGCGCTAAGGTAAAAGTGCAATATATCAGCTACCTACTTTCTTAAACAGATGAGACAAAAATGGCAAAATCAAATGAGCACGAGCTAAAACAAATAAGTGTATCGACTAAACAAGATCCAATAAAACAATACAAAAATAAAACAAGAGTTCGTACAACTAGTTAACAACAAGTAGGCCAGGCAAAGAGGAAGGATACAAATACATTACTGGTTTATTCATTTTAGAGGTATTGAAAAGGTCTTAACAGTCCTTAAATTGTTACTTTATAAATCTGCAAATACCCTGTATACACTTATACTGTATGTTGGTTTGTTTACTGTTGAGTGAGACATTAAGCTTATCATCTGGGGACCCCCAAAATAATTTGTGGGGTCTCCCCCTGGGGGTCCTAACCCCCAGTTTGGGAACCATTGTTCTACTACTCAATGCTCAATCTATGCATTATCATTGTATTTTGTAGTAAAATGGAATCATTTACAGTTATACAAATGTTTAAGACAATTAAAAAAATATCTTATGATGAATCTGAATGCCCCGCCCCCTGCACAATAGCTTAAATTTGCTCTAAAAATAAAGTTTGACTTGATACACTAGACCAGTGGTTCTCAAACCTTTTCATGTGAAGGACCCCAAAATTGACACTTATTAGCCCGCAGACCCCCATTTGAAAAGATATGCCACGGGACCCCCATTATAAGAGAAGATTTTTTACGGCTCTAGCAGTGATTCTCAACCATTTCAATTTCAAGGACCCCCAGTTTGACATGCATTAGGGCTACGGACCCCCATTTAAAGGCATTTCTATCTCTGGGACCCCAATATTGTAAAATCTATGTTAATGTAACTCTGAGAGTGTACAAATGGAACCAAAT
Source organism: Gymnoscopelus microlampas (assembly GCF_963454915.1). Lineage (NCBI taxonomy): Eukaryota > Metazoa > Chordata > Actinopteri > Myctophiformes > Myctophidae > Gymnoscopelus > Gymnoscopelus microlampas. The sequence goes on from NC_139960.1 coordinate 2,887,801, forward strand.
GGACCCGTCAGGGTCCATTTGGTTCCATAGGTCGCGTTAAAACGTGTGAGTATTTATTCAAAGATTTGCACACATTTTCCACGATTCAAAAAATAAATAGAAGATCTATAAACTCTGTGTGCAAATCACGGGTCCATTTGGTTCCATTTGTACACTCTGAGTTACAGATCTATAAGGGTCCATTTGGTTCCATTTGTACACTCTGAGTTACAGAGCTTTAAGGGTCCATTTGGAATTGTGATTGATATGATTTCCTTGTGTTTTGGGCATTGAACACATTTCTGTTTGACTTTCAGGCTTTGTTATCAATAAGTTGCACAGGGCAGCTATGACAAATAACCTTAAAAAACAAGCTCATAGCGCAGCACAGAGTGCCGTGCTATGAGCTTGTAGATCTGCTATTTTTGAATAGCCAAAGTGTAAAATATTGCTTTTTAGCTCAAATCTAAAAATGGCACAGATGCATTCTACATGTCTCATTCTACAAATCCCAACAGAATTCTGAAAAACGCATGTTTCTATATCAGTGGTGCTCAATCTTTTTCATGTCAAGGACCCCCAAAATTATATGCATTTGGCTGCGGACCCCCATCAAAATATTTTGTTCCAGGGACCCCCAGAAGCAAAGATTTGAGTTAAAAATGTAAAAAATGTTCGCTTTAAAAAAATATATATTCAAAGATTTGCACACACACACACACACACACACACACACACACACACAGCTGAGTCAAATGACTAATTGTAATTGGCAGCAGGATTGGAATTGACAGATCAGATTGTGTTGTGTCTCATCATGTTCTCTCTCTGTACACATTATGACATTTTTAAAGCAACACACAAGGACTAAAAGTGTTTTAAATATGTTTATTGAGGCTGTTGACCCTGTGAGGAAGTTAAATGATGTGTGGGTCACGTGTCTCTCCTCTGCAGAGCTGGTAAGGTCCCCAGAAAAATGTGTTGATATAGAATCACAATAATTGTATTTGTAACCACTTTAACCTTTTATACTTTGGCTATTCAAAAATAGCATATATACAAGCTCATAGCGCGGCACCGAGTGCCGCGCTATGAGCTTGTAGATCTGCTATTTTAGAAAATGATATTGAATATGATAATTTTTTAAAGCGAACATTTGTAACTCAAATCTTTGCTTCTGGGGGGTCCCTGGAACCAAATATTTTGAGATGGGGCTCCGCGGCCAAATACATATCATTTTGGGGTCCTTGACATGAAAAAGTTTGAGAACCACTGCTGTAGAGGAGGAGGGATGTTCATATTTCTATTTGTATCATGTTGTGTCTTGTTAAAATGTGTGAATGAATTGGACCTGTGTGTGACATATAGTGGAATCTGTTTGGAAATTCCTTTATTATTAAGACAGAGTCATTGTGTAGATAACATAATAGTTGAGTTAACCCATTCAAGCCGGGAACGCATCTGTGTCGTTATAAGATTTCTTTGGCTATTCAAAAACAGCAGATCTACAAGCTCATAGCGCGGCACCGAGTGCCACACTATGACCTTGTAGATCTGCTATTTTTTTTAAATAAATTGTGAAAATGTGTCAAATCTTTGAATATGTATATTTTTTTAAAGCGAAAAGTCAAATCTTTGCTTCTGGGGGTCCCTGGAACAACACGGTTTGAGATGGAGGTCCGCGGCCAAATACATATCATTTTGCGGGTTCTTGAGAACCACTGATATAGAAACATATTTTTTTTCAAAAAACTGTTAGGATTTAGAAGTCATTTGTAGAATCCCCCAGAAGCAAAGACTTGAGTTACAAATGTTTGCTTAAAAAATATATATTCAAAGATTTGCTCAAATTTTCAAGATTTTTCAAAAACAGCAGATCTAGAAGCTCGTAGTGCGCACTCGGTGCCGCGCTATGTTTGATTGATTGAATACTTTATTTAGAAAGACATGATAAAAGTACATGGAAGTACAATTCACAATACAAGGTCCTCTAAACTTTATCGCTCATAAAAGCACAATGGCTTATTTAAAATGAGATCCGCACGCACTCAAATCATGATGACATTTAAGAAGACATACAAATATACTGTACACTACTATGCAGAACGTCATACAATCAGCTTACAGGTTACTGGTATGAAAAGTGGTATGAGCTTGTAGATCTGCTATTTTTGAATAGCCAAAACAATCTGAAATGAGAGAGACACGTTTCCGGATTACATGGGTTCCCAACCATTTTAATTTCAAGGACCCCCCTGTTGGACATGCATTAGGGCTACGGACCCCTATTTAATGGCATTTCTATCTCTGGGACCCCAATATTGTAAAATCTATGTTAATGTAACTCTGAGAGTGTACAAATGGAACCAAATGGACCCTAACGGGTCCATTTGGTTCCATTTGTACACTCTCAGAGTTGCAGACCTGTAAGGGTCCATTTGGTTCCATTTGTAAACTCTGAGTTACAGACCTATAAGGGTCCATTTGGTTACATTTGTACACTCTCAGAGTTACAGACCCATAAGGGTCCATTTGTTCCTAATCTATCATTTAGCTGGGGACCCCCTGGAACTCCCTGAAGGACCCCTGGGGGTCCCCGGACCCCACTTTGAGAACCAATGCACTAGGCTGTGTATATTGTGACAGGATACAATATACTGTACGTATTTATGGCTCTCGGTCACTTGAATTAATATTTGTTTTTTCTTTCTTTCTTTGTTTCTTTCTGTCTTTCTTTGTTTCTCAGTGGAGACACAGACTGTGCTGAGGTCGTCCTTGTGTCCTAAATGTCCAGAAGACTGAGGTTCTCACAGTACATCTCAGCTCTAATGACTACACAGAGGTTATCTGGTGACGCTACCTGAGGGAGAGGAGAGATGGTGGGAGATGCTGCTGGAAGGCTCAACCCGAGGGATGCCCCTTAGATCTGGAGATCTCGCTCTATCCATGGATCTGTCTGCATGGGGGGGGATTCCTCCGTGCTGTTGACCCTGGTCTTTGGTGGACCTCCACTGTGGCTCGATTGCTGCTTGATCAGATTTCTGGTCGACTACGGTGGTCTTCTGGGGAAAAAAAAGAGTAATGTAATGAGACTGGTGGTCTGCGCCAAAGACCTTGGGTCCGCCGGGGGTTTCCTCTGAAGACACCTCAAAGTAGGAACCTCTTTAGGCCTGTCACGATTAACTTGACGCTTGATTAATTGTCGCTCAAATAACTGCGATTAACCATTTAATTGTGTCGCACTAACATTATGAATAAAACTTTGTCTGGATTTTTTAAGCTTTGTAAACAAAGCTGCACAGGGCAGATATGATGCAGATATATTGCATCATTCAATAATTATCTATACTTAAACAAAAAACACGAATTGCGGAAATAAGCTCAAGCTCAAACGAGCTCAAAACGTGTCACGATGTGACACGTTTTGAGCTCGTAGATCGTCTATTTCCAAAAGTTTTCAGCATGGAAACGATTATGACTATTATCCCCCAAAAAGTATATTGCGACTATCTCAAATACTTGCGATTATGTAATAATTGTGACAGGCCTAATTCAGGCCTAATTTTTCCTTTTTCTTTGCTGGATGCTGCAGTTGCTTCATGCTGCAGTCTGTTGGATGGTGCTTGTGGCGTATGCTTGTTGGATGCTGTGCTTGTGGCGTATGCGTGCTGATGTGGTTAAAGATGTTGCTATGCTGCTTTTTTTCCAGGTTGTTGTGGAATCTACGACTATGTTGGTAGTGTAACCCTAACCCTAACACGTTTTTGTTCAGGTTGTAGTACGACTATGTTGGTAGTGTAACCCTAACGTTTTTTTCAGGTTGTAGTACGACTATGTTGGTAGTGTAACCCTAACACGTTTTTTTCAGGTTTTAGTACGACTATGTTGGTAGTGTAACCCTAACACGTTTTTTTCAGGTTGTAGTACGACTATGTTGGTAGTGTAACCCTAACACGTTTTTTTCAGGTTGTAGTACGACTATGTTGGTAGTGTTCTGGCTGTTATTTTGTGTGTGTGTGTGTGAGAGAGAGAGAGAATTTGCATTCAATATATTTTTTAGACATAAGCCTCTGTAAATCCAGGTCTGGACCTGGTCATTTCATTTGTGTTCACACTAATCACATGACGCTGCTGCATTTTAATCAAGACAATCTACGTTTTTCATTCGCCCACATTTGGAGTTACATCATGGCAAGGTAACTATACAATCCAAAATCAGAACGTGGTACTTATAATCATATTATTTTATGAACAATCTAATGAACATGTTTCTTTTCTTTCTTTCTTGACCCAGATCTTCAACACGAAGGCCAACACCAGAGTAGGCACCTGAAACGTCCGAATACTCTTCCAGTGTGGTCGTATGGACCAGGACACACAGACAAAGTCAGATATAGGAGTGGTTGGCACCACTCAAAAAGAGACTTGCTCACAACACGAGGCGTCGTGAGCATAGATCGTCTATTTTCACAATATTTATCTGTGGAACCGAGTCAAACTAAATGTAATGTCTCAACTCCTACAATTCCAAGTACTTGTCAGGGTGGGGGTCCCCAGTTCAAATACGATTATTTTGGTGGGTCCCCAGTTCAAATACGATTATTTTGGTGGGTCCCCAGTTCAAATACGATTATTTTGGGGGGTCCCCAGTTCAAATACGATTATTTTGGAGGGTTGCGGCCTGAAAAGTTTGGGAACCCCTGCACTAGTCTATAGAAGTGTGAAGTCATTGCTAAAATATTCAAACATTAAACGACATTCTAAAAACGTACACCAAATTTTATTTCTAGAAAACAAGGACAAAATCATACGTTAATTAACAATGAGGAGGAAAAAGGACTGTTTCTTGCAACAACAAAAAAAAGAAAAAAAGAAAGCATATCCTGACCTCCTCCTGAACTCATTACAAAAGTCACTGAAACAGAAAAAAAACCAACTAACAAATAAAAATGTTTAAAAAAAAACAGCACCTGCAGTTCACTGAATGGGGGATTCCAAATCAACATACAGTTTATTACAGTTTATTTGATATCGACGCTGTCGAGTGGAAACCTCTTATGTATAAAACCGTTACTTTTCTAGGAAATGGTACGAAAGTTTTCAGAAACAGTGAAAATAGCCGATCTACAAGCTCACAATGCGTCGCGTCACATTGTGAGCTCATAGATCAGCTATTTTCACTACCTTCGCTCGACACTTTCGTATGACGAAGTAGAGCATTAAATGACGAAAAAGTTGACATTTGGAGATACAAGGTTTCTGCCTGACAACAGCGATATGATGCAGACTGAACTGGGAACGTCCTGCAAAAAAACACAGACTATACAGTTAAAAAAAACTAAAACAAACGCCTCATCTTGAAAATCATCCTTTTTTCGTCCTGAAGGTAGAGTGGTAGAGCGATAAGATTTAAATGGTCAAATCGAAAATTAAAAAAAACAACAACATATATATATATATATACAGTATATAATATCAACAGAGATCCAAGGGTTAAGTGATTTCAAAATCTCATGAAAATATATATATATATTTTTTTTTTATAAAATCATGTGAAATTCATAAGGATCCTACCTGGATCAGACACAAAATTACAGTACGTTAACCAGCTGTTCTCGTAGAGGTCAAATATTTGTGTTTGATTTTGTGCTGTCAGACATTTGAGGAGCCATCATCATGGAACTTATTATTGCAGACCTGGTGGAAACCTTGTACTGTATGTCCAAAACCGTTTGTCACATTTTAAAATAGTGAAAGTAGCCGATCTACAAGCTCACAATTGGCTATTTATATAGAGTTTATATGTATATCTATTTATAGCTATTTATATAGAGTTTGACGTTAAACCTTTTCTTTAATTGCTTTGTTTTTTACCTTTTTGTTTGTTTAAAAAATGTGTTTTTCTCTTTTTCCCTTGTATTATATTGTCTTTGTCTATGCCTTCCCTGTGCATCTAGGCCTTGAGTGATATCCTTTTGGAGTTGCTAAACTATTGCTCTATTCCTAATGTGTCTTTTTTTGGGATCCCAAAACACACCCATGTACTGCTTCTAATTAGTCCATTGGCTATTTTGCCTCTTAAAACTGTATTGTGCTGCATTATGTCACTACATGTCACAAATTAATGATTTTCTATTTTTCTCTAAAAATGAATTAGAATTACAGAATTTCTATTCTTCTATTTTCCCAAAAAAATTGAATGATTTTTTTTCTAAAGATGATTTTTTTTCTAAAGATAATTTTTTTCTAAAGATGAACCGAATGTCTATTTTTCTAAAAAACAACTGTTTTTATAAATGAACTGGTTTTCTCATGATACTGGTGTAGCCTGTCCCCTTAAGAGGGGGAGGGTGTGTCTATTATCCCCGACACAGCTGGGACTTTGATTATTTGCTCCCTATTTTAACCTGCCTACCTCTGCACTCCTCATACCTGACGAAGACCCGAAGGGGTCGAAACGTTGTAAAGCTGTAAGCTGTGAGCCTTGAAATAAAACTGGTCGCTGGAGCTTCAATAGTGTGCGGACTTCCTCTTCTTTCCACGATTGGCTATTCTCACAACTTTTGAGTGACACTCTTGTATGATGAAGTAGGGCATTCATTTACGGAGTAAAAAAAACAACAATTCGAAACATGGAGATACAAGGTTTCTGCCTGACAGCAACGTAATGTTGTTGTTTTTTATTTTTATTTGCCATTATTGTCACTCAACTCTCATTCTACCTTTCAGAAGTCCATGATTGGATCACCGAGTTGTTGATCTGGGAATGACCAGCAAAGCGGGATCTAAATCCGTTCGTTCGTCCATTCGTTGCATCGCCCACTGTGCTCTCACCGGTCGTGTAAAGCCTGACTTGTACTCCGTCATACGACGGTGTCGGCGCGCCGAAAATAAACCCATCTACAAGCTGCCATGATGCGTTGTGAGTTTGTGTGACTTGAATTTTTCCTGTAGGCTCCTATAGGTGGAGCATTTAGGGGCTGCAATTGTTGGGCCGTTTTCTTCAGCTGGGCCCATGTTAGTCCAGTTGTCTTTGTCTCAGTCTTTCTTTTTTATGGAAATAACAAAAACGATGGAGCTTGTTGAACAAAAATGTTTTTTTTTTCACCCACAGTTTTTTTTACACCTGTAAACCTGTGATGTGACAATAAAGTTGATTCCGGATAATCTTCTCCGTGTCTGTTTTGGCCTTCCCACACTTTTCCTTTCGTCCGGTGGATTGCAGTCCAATGCTTGCCTTGCGTTGTCGTCGGCTGGTTTAGCAGAGGGGTTTGTGAGCTTGTAGATGGGCTTATAAATCGGCGCGCGACACCGTCGCACGACAGGGTACAAACGAAGCGTATAAATCTCCCGCCGTTCTGCTTTGGCGTACAGTTTTACATCTCCTCCACCTCCTCCTCCTAACTCAGCCTGATGATCTCAAACTGTTTGGGCCTCCTGTCTCTCAGATGCGCCGAAAGCCGCTCGCCGTCTCCGTCGTCCGTCTCCCCGGCCACCTCCTGTGCCTCTCTGTCCGCCGCCCCCCCGCCCTGTCCCGTGTCCGCGGCGGACCGGTCCTTGGGACACTCGCCGTTGTAGGTCTTGACGTAGTCCTCGACGGGCCAGCCCCGGAACTCCTGGGGGTCGGAGCAGACCAGGCCGCTGTAGGAGACCCCCGGGTGGTGCTTCAGCCAGTAGATCAGGTAGTGGATGTTGTAGTCACAGATCCAGGGGTTGTTGGCCAGCGAGAGGCGGCGCAGGAAGTACAGGTCCTCCAGCACGCCGTACTGGAAGTACTGCAGGCTGTTGTTGGACAGGTCCAGCTCACGGAGGTACAGCAGGCCGGCGAACGCAGCTGCAAGGGAGGGAGCACACAGAGGGAAGAAATGAAACATCTTTAAAACCCATTGAGACCTGAAGCCGATTCTACATGTCTCCTAAATCTCAACAGTATTCTGAAAAAACGTATGTTTCTATATCAGTGGTGCTCAATCTTTTTCATGTCAAGGACCCCCAAAATGATATGCATTTGGCCGCGGACCCCCATCAAAATATTTTGTTCCGGGGACCCCCAGAAGCAAAGAGTTAAAAATGTTCGCTTTAAAAAAATATATATTCAGAAGATTTGCACACATTTTCACGATTTTTCAAAAATAGCAGATCTACAAGCTCGTAGCGCGGCACTCGGTGCCGCGCTATGAGCTTGTACATCTGCTATTTTTGAATAGCCCAAAGTGTAAAATAATGCTTTTTAGCTCAAATCTAAAAATGACACAGTTCCAGGTCTTAATGGGTTAACAGTTACGTTGTTTTACTTAAGGAAAAGTAACACAATGTAAAAAATACTCTGTTACAAGCAAAAGTCTGGTATCCAAAATGTACTTGAGTAAAAGTACAAAAGTATTGGAATCAAAATGTATTTCAAGTACCAAAAGTAAAAGTAGTCATTGTGCCGAAATGTCCCATTTCACTAGTTTTCAAATGTATACACATATAAAAGAAATTGCAGATCTACAAGCTCACAACGTGTTGCAATGCGACGCGTTGTGAGCTTGTATATAATTAACCCTAAGGGGCACCATCCGAAAACCACATAAACCTCATATGGGTGACCGGAGTCCCTCAGGACTCTATGCTAGTGTATTTTCTGTTTTCTGTTACGAAAGCTTTCGCTGAAAATAGCCGATCCGTCAATGCGGCGCGGTACGTTGTGAACTCGTCGATCTGCTATTTTCTGTGAAAGCTTTCCCCACAATAAGGATGCTGGGGTTTAAGTGGTTTTAAAGGATGTGAATCACTGTTTGAAAAATAAACAGAGTAAAAAGAGTGGCCTGAAAAACCATCAGGAGACCACAAGGGTAATTTCCCCATCTCTTTTGCACATACAGTAATAGTGTTTGTATTCGTTGATGACATGTATTATTGTGTTCATTTGTGTATGCTATGTTGATGAATTGAATATAGGACCACAATGGAAACATTTGTTTTGTGTTATCCTTTTAGCTTTAGTAGGCTCTATGCACAGCAGCCATATTGGAAAGAAATTGGGCCTCTTCTTACTTCCTTCACAGGTGTTACCAATGATACTAATGAAGGCTCTGTTCCATTCTGGTCAGGGTGCTGATAACGTGCATGTTGGCTCACTAGAAACACTCGGCCCCTTAAGGTGGGTGTGTAACTCTGAGAGTGTACAAATGGAACCAAATGGACCCGTGAGGGTCCATTTGGTTCCATTTGTACACTCTCAGAGTTATGGGGGTCCTTGAAAATAAGACAACCACTATGCCACACTAAATGGAACGGAGCCTTAATTAGCATCATTGGTAACACCTGTGAAGGAAGTGATAACATGGCTGCTGTGCATAGAGCCTATAAAGCATTCACTTCAGTACTTCCAGTCAAATTCCAATCTGTATCCCACCAGGCAAGCAGACACCACCAGGGGGCAGTACTCCCATCAAACACAGAGGTGTCTCAATGTGGAATGTCCATTTCCACCATAGTGGAGCTACCACATCCTCCCTATCTACTTTAAAAAAAGTAAGCTAATAATTAAATTGAATACCCAAGTGGGTAATTATACGACAAGCATCCATACTGCTGTTATATGTATGGGCATTTTATAACACTTTCTCCATTTCTGTTTTCATACATATAGTGTCTTGTCTTTGTTTGTTTTTTGTAAAACAAATTGTACACCTGACCTACTGGCTACTTACTTACTAATAAATACCCTATACCCCACCAGTAGACCACCAGACCACGGATATCAATGCATTGACCTCATTAACCCTTCACAAAAAAACAACACGATGGTTAATAGGGATTCATGGAAGGTGTTGTCAAAAACCAAAAGGAATTGATTGATTACTCAAAATTCCCAAATCCCAAGAAAAATCCCAGAGGTCGGGACCCCGGAGTCCTCAGTGGTACCTATGAACTCCTACTTATAACCACCCATTTCAGCCTAGATTTTACACTTTGATCTCATGTCCATATCAGTGTGTGTGTGTGTGTGTGTGTGTGTGTGTGTGAGAGGAGCCCCCCCTTTAATGAAATACACAAACACAGGATGAAAAGGGATTGTGGAAGAGCCTAATAGATTGCAGAAACGTGTGGGTGTGTGCTTGTGGATGCGTGCATGTATGCATGCGTGCGTCCGTGCGTGCGTGCGTACGTGCATGTGTACTGTGTGTGTGTGTGTGTGTGTGTGTGTGTGTGTGTGTGTGTGTGTGTGTGTGTGTGTGAGAGTGAGAGAGAGTAATTGGGCAGTGGAATATGTTTCATGCTGTCCACTAGCTTTGGGCTTTGCTTTGATCTCCAGAGCGGAAGAGAAGAGAGGGAGTTAGAGAAGAGAGGGAGTTAGAGAAGAGAGGGAGTTAGAGAAGAGAGGGAGTTAGAGGTCTAGTGAGAGAGGAAAATAGACCCAAGGATGAAAGGGAAAGAGACCCTGAATGGTGGCCAGCCACGGATGTCTGCTGTTTGTTCCAATCACATAACAAATGACACTTTGTTTGTCTGCTCAATATAAACCCGAGGAGGGCATTTATTTTTCATCCAATATTTAACCTGCATTCTCTTTCTATAATAGCTTAGTGTGCACACGCACTCCACTATGCTCAATATGTGCAAAAAGTATATGTGCACACTTCATCAGCTCAGGGACGGAACTCCTGATAGAATAACACACCGTCTTCACTTGCTCAATAGAGAAGACTTTTTTCAACTCAGGCATAGTGTAGGACAGCCGAGAAGGAGACAGTGTAGGAGAGACATATAGCAGGGAAGCTAAGAGGGAAGCTATCTGTAAAAAGCTAGCCTGGGATCAATACCTTTTTCAGGTTTATGATCCGGTCGGGAGCGGAAGCCATAGACATAAAGGTATAGACGGGCGCCATTTTAGAGGAGGCAAGCTTCCGTGTGTGTCACAGAAGGGGGCGTTCGGTAGGCCAATCAGAGGCAGGTGGGGGTGGGTCTTTTCGTAACCCAGCCCTTATCCCTTTAAGAGGCAGCCACGCAGCAACTAGTCAGTTGGACGCGCTGTGATTGGCCAGTGGTCACCGTGCTGTGATTGGCCAGTAGTCACTTTGAATGGCAGCGTGCCTCCTCTAAAATGGCGGCCACGATACAGGTCGCTCCAACAAACTGCAGAGGCCAATGAGGTGTCTAGGTTTCTATATCTATGGCGGAAGCAACCCTACGTCACCAGGTGTGTCATCCGCGTCATCAGGCGGCCGGAACCCACAAGCCAATAACTCCGGCCGCGACCAAGGACATTGTAATAGGGAATACCTTATAAAATCCTTGATGCGGCCGCGTAGTTTAGCTTATTTTAAAAATACAAAATAAATATAAATGTGAGTACTTGAGTGTACTTTCCGGAGACTATTTTGCGTCTGTACTGTACTGTACTGTACTGTAGTATTTCCAATTTCCAATACTTTGACTTCTACTCCACTACATTTCAGAGGAAAATATTGTACTTTTGCTCCACTACAATTACTTGAAAACTTTAGTTACTAGTTACTTTTCAGATATAAATTATGATATAATGAAACATACATTAACCACTTTAAACCTATTTGAAACTTAGGCTATTTTCAAACATTTAGTACTTTTACTTTTGGTACTTTAAGTACATTTTTATGCCAATACTTTTGTACTTTTACTCAAGTAAATTTTTAATTCTGGACTTTTACTTGTAACAGAGTATTTTTATTTTGCAGTATTGGTACTTTTACTTAAGTAAAGAATTTGAGTACTTTTTCCACCAGTGCCGCACGGTGGGAATCAAGACTCGCATTGCTTTGTTTTCATGACATTCTCATAGTTACAAAAAAGATGGACTGAAAGCAACATGTGGGAGTCATTCAACTTTTCCAGACAAAATCTCAAACTCCTCTGTTAGATTTGTTATAATCCAGACGTTACCGTGTTTATTGTAAGTAGTCGTCGTGACAAATGGCCTTACATGGCAGTAGAGGGGGCGTGGCAACAAACAATGAACAATCATCTAGTCAAGTTGCTACAACCAGGGACTTATTTGAATGAATAAACTGTCATTTTGAGCATGTTAATACAATATAACTAACACATCTGCTGTGTTTGGAGGCGGTTTATGTTTTCCAAGTTGTTTTTCCTCTTTTCTGTTGATGTCTCAACAATAGAACACAATTTCCAATGGAAACTGAACCGATTATTTCAGATTTCAGAGCAGAGCCTTTTTTGTCTCCATCATGTACACCAAGGGTTCCCAAACTGTTCAGGCCGCGACCGTCCAAAATAATCCTATTTGAACTGGGGACTCCCCGCCCTGACAAAGCACTTGTAGGAGTTTGAGGCATTATATTCAGTTTAACTTAGTTCCACAGATAAACATTGAGAAAATAGCCTTTTGGCTATTTTCACAATTTTTGCCTCTTTCTTATGTAATCTTTTACCAATTTGGTATTAAAAAGGTCTTAAAAGCCATTAAATTGAAACTTTATAAATGTGCATATACCCTGTATACACTTATACTGTATGTTGGTTTGTTCACTGTTGAGCGAGAAAACAATGTGGCCTGAAACGCATCTGTGTCACTTTAGATTTCTTTGGCTATTAAAAAATAGCAGATATACAAGCTCGTAGCGCGGCACCGAGTGCCGCGCTACGAGCTTGTAGATCTGCTATTTTTGAAAAATCGTGAAAAAATATTTTTTATATAAAAAAAAATAACTGTTAGGATTTAGTTTTTTTTAAAGAATCGCCTCAGGTCTTAATGGGTTAAGCTAATCATCTGGGCACTATTTGGACCCCCCCCCCCAGTTTGGGAACCACTGATGTACACTGCAAATGAACATAGAATAATACTGCATTCCATCAGGACTCTGTACAGGGCTACAGCTACAACCACAGCTCTAGGACCGGTGTGATTAAGACCACAGGATATTGGACATCGGAACCATTTGCAATTAACTGAGAAAGTCCAGCTGCTGCTGCCAGCCGCAGTAGGACGCTCAACTAATGAGTTGTACAGTCGATTGTTTACACATGTTTCTGTGGGATAATGAGTCGACAATAAGGAGAGGTCTGCGTCGGCAGAGCCCCTCCACGTGTCATTAGACCAGAGAGAGAGCCATGAGTCTGCACGTTTTAAACCAGTGCTTCTCAACCTGTGGACCAAGGCCCACTGCTGTGCCTCGAGGGCATTTCAAGTATTTAAAAAAAAAAAAAGCAAAATACTAAGATTTTAAAGGTTTCACAACATCAAATGGGGGGGGGGGGGGGGGTTCTGACCTCAATTACACCCAAAGAAAATTGACTTTGAACATTAAGTGGATTTTCTGTGGTCTTGGGTTTTCTGAATAATTAGGCTGAGAAAAGTGCTGTGATTTGCCATGGCTCGCTGGAGTGGATTTTTCAGTTGAAACCTTTTAATACACGTTTGAAGGACCATGATAAAGACTTTGATGTTTCGTAAAACCAGCATGTCATGAAACCTTTAATGGTAATATACAGCATAGCTCTGCTGTCGGGCAGAAACCAACTACTGTATGTCCAAAATATTAACTTTTCAGGAAATGAAAAAAACAAACAAAACAAAAAACAACACAACACTGCCTCATCAAAGTTGGTATGGTGACTTTATACACTGTCAGATACTTGAATGTGTCCTTATATTATCATCACTTTGCACAAATACAGCTCAAGTGGAGTTAGGAGGTTTTTTGACCATTATTGTGGAGATAGTTGTTTTGTCATCATTGATCATTGATTAGAATGATCAAGTCAGACAGAAAGAAAACCTGGGTTCGAGTTAGGAGGCTTGAATGACAGTTTAGTCAGAGGGACTTTTTAATACTTTTCATTGGTTCAATATTTGTAAATCCCACACCGGACGTAAAGGGTGTTCAATAGTACTGATGTATTACAAAAAAAGAAATGTTCGAGATAGTTGGTTTCTGACCGACAGCGACAATATTCATTCTTTAAAACCTTGAGAAAATGTATTTCCTGTTTGAAACAGATGAATAGGAACTTATACTACACTTATACTTATACAACAATACTATTGTTGTATTCTTGTACTGTTTTGTTGGATCTTGTTTAGTCGATACACTTTTTGTATTAGCTCGTGCTCACTTGATTTTTGCTATTTTGGCTCATCTGTTTAAGAAAGTAGGTAGCAGATATATATAGCACTTTCACCTTAGCGCTAGGTATACTCTTGGTTGCTTGTTTTTTACGGGAAATGCACTTAGGACTTCTGGTGATTACCTATGTTGAATGCACTTATTGTAAGTCGCTTTGGATAAAAGTGTCTGCTAAATGACTGTAATGTAATAATGTAATGTACTACACAACAGTGATCCAAGCTGGAACGCAATCCATTGATTTGTCATTAACCCATTGATACCTGAAGCCGATTCTACATGTCTCCTAAATCTCAACAGTTTTCTGAAAAACGTATGTTTCTATATCAGTGGTGTTCAATCTTTTTCATGTCAAGGACCCCCAAAATTATATGTATTTAGCCGCCGCGACCCCAATCAAAATATTTTGTTCCAGGGACCCCCCAGAAGCAAAGATTTGAGAATATTCGCTTTAAAAAAAATATATATTCAAAGATTTGTACACATTTTCACGATTTTTCAAAAATAGCAGATCTACAAGCTCGTAGCGCGGCACTCGTGCCGCGCTACGAGCTTGTATATCTGCTATTTTTGAATAGCCCAAAGTGTAAAATAATGCTTTTTAGTTCAAATCAAAAATGACACATTGCGAGGTCTTAATGGGTTAAAATAAACAATGATCTGATAATGCACGCGACGCACCCATGTGACCACGCGATGGGTGGTCAAGGCAAGACACTAGGTCTGTGCGTGTGCGTGCTCGCTCGCATATGTGTGCGCGCGTGTGTGTGTGTGTGTGTGAACCATGAACTCATACTAGCCTGTAAATGCGGTAGCAGAGGTTTTTATGGAAGCAGGACATTCTAACAACCTGGCTCTATCAGCACAACAACCTCATCAGCAGTAGTTTATGTTTGTAGACTCCAGCACCAGCGAGTAGCTCAATGAATGAATGCCTGGAAGGCAGACTGTCAATTTATATTTCTGTCTTCTGCTCCTGTTATTCTTTTTCGGTACTTTTGTCCTGTTCAGCTTTTTTATTTCCAACCACCAATGTCAAAACAATCAGTTCAGCTCTGAATCCCAGTCTCCATTTAACCCTTCCATTGTGTTTGGGTCATTTTTGACCCGTTTTCAAGTTTAAATAGGTAAAAAAGTACCCTTTACATTTCTTTATTGGAACAAGGCTTCATGATATCTTCAGAAAGAGCTATTTTAATGCAACAAGATTAATTACCACCATTTTAGTTCATTCTGATGGTCTCTATAAAAAAAAAAGTGGTGTTAAGGGTCAAATTTGACCCGGCAGAGAAGTGTGGGTTTATGGAAAATAAATGAATACATTTTCAGGCCAAGGACCCCCTAGCTGAGAGAGAGAGGAAGCAGGGACCCCCTACTCTTCATTGTATAAAATTGTGTTTCAGATTAAAGTTTTTTTTTTTACTTAGTCTGCTCTTTTTTCCCTCTACACCTATAGACTCTTTGCCAAAAATAGCAGATCTACAAGCTCTCAACGCCTCGCAGCGCGAGGCGTTGAGAGCTTGTAGATCTGCTATTTTCGGCTAATGTTCCCCTCAGAAAAGGAATTCTATGGTTCAAGTGGTTAATGTAAAAAAAACTAAATCCTATCACACAAAGGTTTGGCGGACCCCCTATAGTAGCTCTGAGGACCCCCTAAACACCACAGATGTCACTATTTTTATTATTGTGCGTGTGCGTGCGCGTGTGCGTGTGTCTCCTCCTCACCTGTATCTATGCGGTCCAGGCTGTTGCTGCTGAGGTTGAGCAGTTTGAGGTCTTTGGCATACAGGAAGTGTCTGGGCCTGAGCTGTGTGATGCTGTTGGCGGAGAGGTCCATCTTCACGATGTCTGAGGGAAGGTCCGACGGGATGTTCTTCAGATCTACACACAGCACACACACACACACACACACACACACACACACACACACACACACACACACACACACACACACACACACACACACACACACACACACACACACACACACACACACACACACACACACACACACACACACACACACACACACACACACACACACACACACACACACACACACAGAGAGGACAGGAAGAGAGGGAGATAAAAGAGGATTATAGGTCATGTGAAGGATGATGGATACATCTGACTCGTCGTACAGTAGTTTGCAGACTTTGTGATTGTTTTTTCCCTTTTAAATTCTGCTAGAGGAAGCGGCCCTCACACCTACACACACGTATGTCGCACTGCCGATCAGACCGATCGCATTTGACTCCATGCATCTGCATAATGTGTATATGTGCATTTGACAGGGCCTATGAGAGAGAGAGAGAGAGAGAGAGAGAGAGAGAGGAAGTATACATCAGACTACAGCAGGGGTCTTCAACAGGGGGTCCTCAGAGTTACTACAGGGGGTTACTACAGGGGGTCCTTTTTTTACCTTAACCACTTGAACCCTAACTTCCCTTTTCTGAGGAGAACTTTAGCCAAAAATAGCAGATCTACAAGCTCACAACGCCTCGCGCTGCGAGGCGTTGTGAGCTTGTAGATCTGCTATTTTTGGCAAAGAGGCATAGTTGTAGAGGGAAAAAAGAGCAGACCAAGTAAACAAAAAATGTTGAATCTGAAACACAATTTTATACGATATAGAGGGGGTCCCTGCTTCATCTCTCTCTCAGCTAGGGGGTCCTTGGCCTGAAAAGGTTGAAGACCCCTGGACTACAGTATGTCTCCATCTCATCACATGTTGCCTGCATGTCCGCCGCATATCGTGACCACGTTTTATAGCCATGTCAAGATTTCAACTAACTGCGATAAATATGTGTGTGTGTGCGTGTGTGTGTTTGTGCGCTCACATAGGGAATATACAATATGTCTGCATCTTTTTAAGCTTTTCAAGATGCTGAGGGCTGGATGTGTGTGTGTGTGTGTGTGTGTGTGTGTGTGTGTGTGTGTGTGTGTGTGTGTGCGATGAATGTTTAACGTTTTCAAGATGGAAGAAGCTGTGACAAAGTCTGTAACAATGTTTTACAGGAAAGGCTATTCACACACACACACACACACACACACACACACACACACACACACACACACACACACACACACACACACACACACACACACACACACACACACACACACACACATTTTCCATTCTGTAGGGTTCTTTGAAGAATCTAATGGCTGAAACAGAGTGTCCTACAGAACGTGTTCTCACTCCATTATGATGCCTTCTAGTGCCTTCTTAACCCCTTCAGCCCTGTGCATTTTGTTGTACAACAACAGCAAACATAGACGCTCTACGACAGGGGTTCAGACCGTTTTTCAGACCAAGGACAGAGAGGGAGATGAAGCAGGGACCTCCACTACATATTCTATAACATTGTGTTGCGGATTAAACGTTTTCATAGATTTCATAGATATATTCGTAGACTTATAGGTAGCGTTGTGTTGGGTTCATGTTAACGTGTACTTTCAGACCGTTAACCACTTGAACGCGCAATACTGGTCTGCTCTTTAACACCAAACCGCTTTGCCGAAAATAGTCGAGTTTGTAGATATGCTATTTTTAGATAATAGGCTCTATGCACAGCAGCCATATTGGAAAGAAATTGGGCCTTTTCTTACTTCCTTCACAGGTGTTACTAATGATGCTAATGAAGGCTCTGTTCCATTCTGGTCAGGGTGCTATCGTGCATCTCACTAGAAACACTCCATTTTGGTTCCCAAATGGCCCCTTATGGTGGGTGTGTAACTCTGAGAGTTATGGGGGTCCTTGAAAATAAGACAACCACTATGCTACACTAAATGGAACAGAGCCTTAATTAGTATCATTGGTAACACATGTGAAGGAAGTAAGGAAGGGGCCCAATTCATTCCCAATATGGCTGCTGTGCATAGAGCCTATTCCCTCAGAATAGGGATGCTAGGGTTCAAGTGTTTAATGTAAAAAAAAAAGAAAGGGTACCCATCATACAAAGACCCTTGCTCTACAAGCTCACAACGTGTTGCAGTTAAAACAGGGAAGCCGTCTGAACCTTCCCTAAAACGCTCCTCACGTCCCAGACTCTTCTCCCTCCTAGCTCCCAAACTGTGGAACAAACTCCCGACTGCAGTTAGAACCAGTGGTGGAAAAAGCACTCCATTTTTTTTTTTACTTAAGTATCAATACTGCAATATAGAAATACTCTGTTACAAATAAAAGTCTGTGTTGGGTTTTTGCACTGAAAACCGTAATACCTCTATATATATATATATCATATTTATGTTTGATATTTGTGATGCAGGAGTGACCTCTAGCGTTAGTGCGGGGCGCTCGCTAAACCCATTGTGCGCATGCGTTGCTGTTGTTGTGAAGAGCTTTTCCCGTTAGTCGGAGCCAAACATCTGTCGCGTGCAGATGTCCACTGGTAAGAGCTGGCGTCTATTGTGCATAAAAGTGTTTATATTTGTGTAATAAGCCCTGGTGGTTTATTTATGTATATCGCTTATGTATATAGCAACGTTTTTGTGTTATTGATGGTATATTTGTGTTCTGTTTTCTTTATTTACAGTTAAATTACCTACTGCTGCTGCTGCTACTGCTGCTCTGTGGAGCTCATGCTAACTTAAGCTACCTTAGCTCATAAAGCTTACGTGACCTAACGGTTGTAGGGATCGCGGGCTGGCTAAGTGAAATCCCATACTGTACCAGTGTTTTTTAGCTCATGTGTGTTTTTGTGTGAATGCGTGTGTGATAAATAAATTGACCTAAACGTCAGTAACGGTGTGGCCTGAGTTAACTGTGTCGCCTCCAGTCGAGTAGTTACACTGTAATCTACACGACGACTACCCTTGCAGAGGGAATTATTAGTGAATTGCTGAGTAGTTTATTAATATCTGTACAGTCTGGAATTCTACATTTACTTGAGTAATAGTACAAAAGTAATGGTATCAAAATGTACTTAAAGTACCAAAAGTAGAAAGTACTCATTATGCAGAATATCCCGTTTCAGGTTTTCCAATGTATAACAATCTTTTGAAAATAGCAGATCTACAAGCTGTGAGCTTGTAGATCGGCTATTTTCAATTGGCCAAAATGTATATAGGGCTGAAGTGTGTTTTGTAATAATAATCAAAATCTACAAAGTAACTAGTACCTAAAGTCTTCAAATACTTGTAGTGGAGTAAAAGTATAATATTTCCCTCTGAGATGTAGTGGGGTAGAAGTAAAAGTACTGAAAATTAGAAATGTACTTAGTTACTTTACACCACTAGTTTGAACTGCAGTGCCGACTCCAAATGTTGAACCTTTTTACCTTGTTTATTGTAAGTCGTCCTGGATAAAGAGCATCTGCTAAATGCCTGCATTGTAAATAGTAAATTGTCATCAACTATGATAATATCATAAAGCTTTCCACAGAGGCTGAAGAGGAGACTGGTGATTTGCTCTGGCTCCTCTTGAGGATTCCATCAGTTTCGTAAGAGTGTAAAGAGACTTTCGCTGTCTTTTATACACATTAAAATCCTAAGTGTTCATTTAACTCTGAGAGTGTACAACATTTGTACTGTCACATTTGTACAGTACACCCTCAGAGCGACACTTGGATAAATGAACACTCTATACTGTACTGTGTACAGGACAAAATAACTATCTAAGCAGAAATCTCAATCTAATTCACCAATATGTCATTCTTCTGCTATGATTCTCTGCTGTCATATGAAATGAACGACCCTGTGTTTATCAGATCTAGACACAGAGGACTATTTAAGTAGAAGCACCATTAACAAATAAATATCACTCACTGCACCTATGTGGCTTTGAATGTTTAACAATAGACCCGTAAGGGTTCATTTCTGTGCAGACTGAGTGGAGGTGTTTACAGCCGGTGTGCCATTCTCATTTAACATACAGAATCAGTACAGTTCATGCTCATTTAACGTACAGAATCAGTACAGTTCATGCTCATTTAACGTACAGAATCAGCACAGTTTGTGCTCATTCAACGTACAGAATCAGTACAGTTCATTCTCATTCAACATACAGATTAGAACCAGTACAGCTAATTGCAGCACTCTGTAGGTGGTCTGCTGTCTGGGGGGGGGGGGTTCTGATAAGCATTTACAGATGAGTGGAAGTGGATGGAAGGATGTTTAGGCAACGAGGGGAGAGGGACAAAGACCATGGTCTGTCTCACAACAGTGGTGGATGGGTCAAAGGTTTGTGCGTTTTGGCTGCATTGCAAACGCACGCATTGCACATGCACGCACGCACGCACGCACGCATGCACGCAGGCATGCACGCAGGCACACACAAACACACAATGTGTGAGTGAGACAGAGAGTGAGTCTGTAAAGACTCAGACATCTGCAGCAGTGTAATGTCCAGTCTTTCATTAAGGCCTAATGGCACATAAATATTATGTGAGCAAAACATGTAAATAAACATGTACTGTAATGGGTACTGTACACACACACACACACACACACACACACACACACACACACACACACACACACACACACACACACACACACACAAATAGGTGCAGATGTTGCAGATGGCTGTCGTGAAGGCACTGCCATAAATCATTGCCGACTGTAAGGAAATGTAATCGCACAAAAACTACACACTGCATGCACGCATACACAGCAACACACGCACGCACACACTTACGGCTACATTTGCTGCAGTAAGGTAACGTAATCACACACACTATGCAGTGTTCCATTAGGAAAGCTTAACAAGCGTAGGAGCTTTTCACATGCTGCCTGTCTGTCTGTCTGTCTGTCTGTCTGTCTGTCTCAGGGGTGGACCCAAAAGAGAAATTCGATCTCTCCCCGGGACCCAAACATATCAGCTATGAAAGCTCACAACGCGTCACATCACAGCGCGTTGTGAGCTTGAAAATTGGCTATTTTCACTACTTGGAATTTCTCAGACTTTTCTTTGATTTATTTATGAAATTCTTTTGATTATTATTATTTTTTTAGATGAAACATTGGAAACACAAATAAAAGAGGACTCATAAATGGGTCTGTGACCCACAAATGGGTCTCGACCCACTTTTTGGGTATCTCATGCCGAACAGTATATCTGTGGTAAGGACCGATTTACAAGAGTTGGAGTCACGCTAGCACTTCTCCAGTTACCTCATATCACAGCCAAGACTCAAACTCCCAGGCTCCCTTTCTGTTAATGTGGAGACCCCCAGACATCAACAACTGCAGCCAAAGGCACATTCTTCCTGTCCAACACAGATATATGTCTGCTGACTGAGTTCATTTGAAATGAGGCTAACCTCCTGCACCCTATAACACACCATCTATTTCCCATATGTATGAGTGGTGGGAGCACCCATACGTTATGTATGGGTGGTGGGAGCACCCATACGTTATGTATGGGTGGTGGGAGCACCCATACGTTATGTATGGGTGGTGGGAGCACCCATACGTTATGTATGGGTGGTGGGAGCACCCAGACATAACGTATGGGTGCTCATACATACATATGTTGTCTACGACAAGCCCAAAAAAGCGACTACAATATAGGTCACATGGGTCCCCACTCCCAGCAAAATGACTTAATATAGCATCAAAATCAGTTTAACCACTTGAACCCCTACATACATCAGCTATTTGAAAATAGCCGATCTACAAGCAAGCTCACAACGTTGTGAGTTTGTAGATCTGCAATGTTTAGTTTTAATAATCTTGTTTAGCATGTTTGTTTTATTTGGACAATATTTGAAACATTTTAACTACACAAATCTTGTATGGGGGTCCCTGGCACAAACCCAAAGTCACTTATGATAAGCAGATATGGGAAACATTGTTTGTGACTGTACAGTTGTAGGTTCAAATCCCGGAGGAAGTCATGCCGGGAGAAGAGAATGACAAACAATAACCTGGAGTTAGAAAGAGAAGTGAATGACAAACAATAACCTGGAGTTAGAAAGAGTAGAGAATGACAAACAATAACCTGGAGTTAGAAAGAGTAGAGAATGACTAACTCCAAGTTATTGTTTGTCATTCACTTCTCTTTCTAACTCCAGTTATTGTTTATAAACAGGAAGGATTCTGAACCGCTAAAGAGTTCCTCCATTCAGATGTACAGTAGCTCTATCAAAACTACCCATCTTAAATAAATAGCACAACACAACACATGAAGAGTTCCTCCATTCAGATATCATGTATCTCTATCAATACAACCCATTTTAAATAAATAGATGTAGCTCTATCAAAACAACCCATCTTACATAAACACACAACACATGAAGAGTTCCTCCATTCAGATCTCATGTAGCTCTATCAAATAAATAACATGAACAGGGCACAACTTTACATCCTCCTCATAGAGCAGTGGATCCCAACCGAAACCAACAGTCAGGACTCTATTGATGAAATAAAAACATATTCTTCTGTTACAGCGCGCGGCTCTAAATGCTTGTGACCCGGTCAGAACATCCTGTGACCGCCTGTCGACCTGTTGAGGAGAACGGACAGCGTCAGTGTAGCGTCCAGACCATCGGTTTTCAAAGTGGGGTCCGGGGACCCCCAGGGGTACTTGAGGGGGTTCCAGGGGGTCCCCAGCTAAATGATGGATAGGAACCAAATGGACCCTTATGGGTCTGTAACTCTGAGAGTGTACAAATGGAACCAAATGGACCCGTTAGGGTCCATTTGGTTCCATTTGGTTCCATTTGTACACTCTCAGAGTTAAGATAACATTGATTTTACAATATGAATTGGGGTCCCAGAGATAGAAATGCCATTACATGGGGGTCCGTAGCCCTAATGCATGTCAAACTGGGGGTCCTTAAAATGTATCTTTTCAAATGGGGGTCCACAGGCTAATAAGTGTCCATTTGGGGGTCCTTGACATGAAAAGGTTTGGGAACCACTGGTCTAGACCAGTGGTTCCCAAACCTTTTCATGTCAAGGACTCCCAAATTGATATGTTTTTGGCCTGCGGACCCCCATCTGAAAAGACGTTGTGCCAGGGACCCCCAGAAGAGAAGATTTATGTTCTACATTTTTGAATAGCCAACATATAAATGGATAAAGTGGTTAAATTGATTGTGATGCCACATTAACTACTTTTGCTGCAACCCCCCCAAGGACCCCTGGTGGGGGACCCGACTTTGAGAACCACTGGTCTAGACATGCTGTAGGAAATGAGCAGCGGATTCATTTCCCCACTACACACAGGAAGTCAACATCTGATAGTAGACTCTTATCGTCTCTTCCTTAATCCCCCCAGTTCCTTAATCCATGAGACAGTAAATTAAACCAACCTATTTTTAGTAATGATTTACTGGTAAATTCCTCGGGCGATGTTTTGTTTGCCAGAACATTTATTAAAGGGCTATTTCACTTTGAAACACTTCTGGGGTCATTCAAAGTCTACTCTGGCTTTTGTGTTTCACCCCAGACAGTTAAGTTGCTAAATTCAATACCGGTATTTAGATGTTTGATATTCATTTTATCAGACAAAACCTCCAATATATTCCCATTGTAACTTCAAACTCCATTTTAACCATGCTAGCTGGGAGCTTGCCATCAGTGCACTAGATAAAATACATTTATAACAAATTAAAAATGGCTTTATTTCTAGACAAAGCATGCCCCCTGGCTTTCCCTCTGGACAAAGATGTCTTTGTTGTAAACGCCCTCCTCTTTAGGTGTGGGCTATCTTAGTTTCATGAAGCCTGATTTATACTTCGTCGTAAGACGTTGTCGGACACCGGAAAAAAGAAATAATTAGGCTACATCCTTGTCCGGACCACATCTGCAGCTGGCACACAGCACAGGCCATCCAGATGATCATGTGAATGTTGAGCAGCTTAGACTTGCACGACTTTCATTCGTGGCCCTCCTCCCATCAGTGTTCATTTTGTCATCTAAAACTACGACGAACAATGCAGAGCTTTTAGACAAACAAACAGCCCTCGGTCTTAATCTCCAGGTTCTCCCTTGACATCTGTGAAATTCTTCTTCAAGAAGAAACACTCAGGAAAAGAGACAGAAAGAACCCGAGTGAACCTGCTGCACTGTAAGTCAACCACCGATTCACCGAAGAAGGAAGAAATGAAGCCTTCAGGGTGATTGAAAATCCAGTGATCTTCATTTCAATGGTGCAAATCTATGAGAAAAGAGCAACAGTTTCCGTTTCTACAGTGGCCAGCATCGGCCATATGCTTTATCAAACGGAGAAAGACAGTCCAAATATGGATTTGCGGACATAAGAACACTTTTATTGGAATAAGTATATTGGAAGAAGTATTTATTTTTCTCCCACCACTATTTGTGATGCGCTTGTTAATCCACGCTTCCAGCTTCGACATCTGTGAACTGCTTTATCAGACTGAAGCGCTGAATGAAGAAACATACCATACAGAACATGAATGGAAGAGCCAAGGTCGGCCGCTCAGAGCCGGTGTTGGACTGGGAAGACGGTCTGTTCCGGGTCTGTTGGAGTCATCAGTAACATGCTGGTTTCAACAGCTGTACAAAACATGTTCTGCTGGTGGCGATACACCACAACTTCACTAACAGGTTGACGATGTGACGATAGGACACTGGAGTTCATCCATGTGTCAGGGAAATGTTAAAATATCAGTTATTAATGGGTCAATGGATTTGAGTTATTTGGCAACAATCCCTTGTTTTTCAGGTTGGGTTTTATTAGATCAAGAGTGGACACCGTAAGTCCTTGATGTTGTAAGAATGGATCTGTAAGGGTCGATTCTTACTCTCTCATAGTTATATTAACTCTTAGGATTTTACTGTGTAGTGTATTACAGAGAACACAACGTTTAAAGAATATAAGCCAATAATACATTATAAAAAAGCTGACATTGTTATTTGTGTCCAAAGTTAAACCTTCAACATCGTTTCATAAAAGGTTTAAGAGGTCAGACTACGCTGTTGTATATTTCCACAGATTAGGGACCAGCGGTCCTGCAGGGATAGTGAGTGATTTCATTGCCTTTGTTTAAATCACAGTAATGGCTTTACCTCCAGCGCTCCATGTTTGACTCATTTCCAACAGCCTCGCTGAGGAGCTCATTTGTCAGAGGAACCCTCTAGGGTCGTCGGCATTGTGGAGAAAGCACATGGAGGCCAGACGTGCTAATCGGATGCATTCTTTGTATGGTTTTAGCAGACGTTAAAGGGGGGGGGGGGGGGGGGGGGGGGTGATGATGCAATGCAATGCAATGCAGAAGAGCTGACTGTCTAAAGCAAGAGGTGCATTCATCAGATGCCATTTTGATTATGCTTGCACCTCTTGGTTCTCCAACATCTCAGTGTCACTAAAAACTTCAGACCTCCCAAACCAAACTGATACGACTACTTCTCTGCCTTGAGCCCATGACCCAACTAATTCAAACACACTTTACTAGTTTGGGATGGCTCAGTCAGGGTAGAAGACAGCTTTAAGCAAATATCAATGTGTTTGGTATTTAAGATAGTCAAAGGACCTCAATACCCTCATAACTACACTAGAGGGCGTGACCATGATCTGGTAGCCTACTACCCAAATTTAGAGCAAACTTTGGAAAATTCTCATACAGCTAAATGTGGAATTTCCTGACACCATCCATTAAAGGATGTGCACTGGCTTCTTTCAAAACTGTCCGGAAAAACATCTATCATTAGACCACAAGAGGAGGTAAATGTAATTTCCCATCGAGAGGTGTAAATTGTTTTTTCTTCTATGTATATAGTGTTTGTATTCGTTGATGACATGCATAATCGTGTTATTTTTTTCTGCTATGTTGATGAATTGAATACATAGGACCACAATGGAAACAAGTCCCCAGGACTTTTTCTGTGTTATCCTTTAGCCTTAACGTCTGACTGTACCTTGTGCGGTATACATTTCTGACCAAAAAAAAGATTCAATCAAGACACTAGTGGTGTCAGTATTGCTACAGTATATGGATGTGAAGTATGGAAAATGAACAAGGGAGAGACAACAAGGCACTTTACTTGATGTGTTCCATGCCTCGACGAGGGCCTCCCACGGATCGCAGACACTTTGGGAGCCGACCCAAGGCACAGCCAGGAAAAGGAAAGAGGTGCACCACCTCCGTACTGTAGACACACTGCGGCGCGACAGCTTAGCTAACAACACTGCAGCGCTCAAGACCCTGATGCTAGACAGTTGGATGTGGAGGGCAGCGACACAGTATATACGTATATATGAAACGTGTAGGTAACAGCTAACATGATGCAATGCATCCCTGTCTACTGTACTGTACATGTCAAGCAACAATTTTCCTTTTAAGAATGTGATGCACATTTTCTGTACCGGGCAGGTTGACTCTGCAGGCTGCATTAGCAATAGAGTTCATAATTGTGGTCCATTACTATTGCATATTAAGTAGGCTACACTGTACGTTCCTACAGCAGATTTTAAATAGGTGGTAGAGTATGTTTTATTAAAGCCATAGGTTACATTGGCGGAGGTATAGTTACTGTAAATGCTGACTATTATGCAAGCAGAGTATAGAAACCATGAATGCAACGCAGCGCTAGTTGATTAACAGACCTACAGTGTTTACATAGGCTGACTGCACAGACAGAATGACTTATATAATGTAAGTCCTAAATTAGTAGGTGCGTAGAGCATTAAAGTAGACATTTGTCTACACATTTTTCACTGCTAATGATTGATGGTTACATTCGCCAGGTCCTTGACCGCGGTCAGGCAGTTTTTTTCCCCTGGCCCTCTCTCAGCAACTTCCTTTTTGCTTGTTATTATTTTCTTTATTATCCTACCATAAATTTTACGCCAGCCATGGGCTGTTGAGAAATATATAATCTTTTTCCATGTGGGATAATTAAACCAAACTGTGAGGAGGACTATCTGTCTACATTGATACTGTGCAATAAATCTGCAGTAGATATAGAACTTTCTTTTTGCCCTTGGCCTGACAAAGAAGAATAATGCTCTCTCTACACACTCAAACTAAAAGCAGAAACTCTGAAAACCAAACTCAGGAGAGAGTTTTTTGTTTTACTAAAATACACTAAACGGTACAAAGATATCACAATCACTCACGGTTTACATACACACACACACACACACACACACACACACACACACACACACACACACACACACACACACACACACACACACACACACACACACACACACACACACACACACACACACACACACACACACACACACACACACACACACACGGCAATTACCACACTAGAGTAACAATACTTAAAGCTACAGTTACATAATCCCAAACTAACAGAGATCCAAACTAAACCAAACTGACAACAAATGTCAAATGCCCTGTCTAACATTTGGACTGTTGTTATTTATGTTTATTGTTGTACGCAATTGTATGTTTTTCTATGGACCATGAGTCTGCAATAAAGATATTCATTCATTCATTCAACCAAACAATAAACCAGCAATGAACATACCACTTGGGCTCATTAGCCAAACAGGCTCAGTTTCCATCACAACACACACACGCACGCACGCACGCACGCACGCACGCACGCACGCACGCACGCACGCACGCACGCACGCACGCACACTGCAGACACGATGGGTCGTTCATGATCGATTTGTTCATAAGTAACTAGTTCTTTGCTGTGAACGTGAACAAACGTGTTCACTTAATTCCTGAAACTGTTACGTTCACAATTTCGTTCATGAAAGATGGTGAATGACAGTGCAGACTGTGCAGTCATGTCAGTGGAACAGATGCACACAGTTGCATGCATAATAGTAGCCCATGCGCTCCGTCGTGACCGGAAGCGCTACTGAACGTTGAACGTGAACAAATCATTTGAACGGATCATTGTTCATTCACTGAAATTAACGTTTTTTCCCACCACTAACGCATGCACGCGCGCGCACGCACACACACACACACACACACACACACACACACACACACACACACACACACACACACACACACACACACACACACACACACACACACACACACACACACACGCGCACACACGCACACACACAGACACACAGGGGTGGCACCCTGCGCGGCATGTGGAGAGGGGAATGTGGAGAGGGGAATGGGAGGGGCAGAAGCAACACAAAGGGCCAGAGGCTGTGACTGTGACACTAGCAATCTAATGAATGGGATATAGCTTTTGGCAGTGTAGTGAGAGTGTTTGTATTAAAGCACATTCTGCTCAAACATACACTTAGTAAGTCTACATTTGTACTTTGGGTCCAATGCAGCCTGGTTTAAAAGTCCTGCAATCGGCCCGGAGGCATTCCATAACCAGCATGATGATTGCAAACCCCTGTTATCAGCTCTCAGTTGGTCCCAGTCTGCCTCCCATCTCATGGCAACTAGCCAGGCTACATGCAATGTACACAAACACATTAGTCACTTGTCGTCACGTGTATGGACGGTAGAAAGACAGCAGACAGACCTAAACACAAGGAAATCACACTCATAATGTTGGACAGCTAGTATCACTACAGAACATGAAACACAATACCGGAAACACAATGCGTGCGTGTATACGTGTATATTTTTGTGTGTGTGTGTAGCCAAGCAGTGAAGAAAGAGCCAATAGCATTAACAGTTACTCACTTTCTCACGCACTCACACACATGGTTGTAATGTAATGTTGATTGGTGGCATCTCTTCATCTGAACACAGGATTAGCGAGGCTAAAGTGCGTGCGTGCGTGCGTGCGTGTGTGCGTGCGTGTGTGCGTGATGGAAACCAGCCAAGCAGTGAATGAATGACTCACCCATTTGGCTGCCTACTGAAACAAACTCAAGTTAATCTGTATATTATGACTTTAAAATCCTCACGTCGTTCCCTGTCCAACTTCAACTGTGTCAAACAGGCCCAGACTGTTAGCTGCACTGTGGTGTTTACTAGTTACTTACTTTGTAGACTTTGATTATTATTACAAAACATACATTAACCATTTAAGCCGTAAACATACTTTGGCTGTTTGAAAATAGTTGATCTACAAGCTCACAATGCGCATTGTGAGCTTGTAGATCTGCTATATTCAAAAGATGTGTATACATTTTGAAAACTTGTGAAATGGGACATAACGCGGAATGAGTACTCTTACTTTTTACTCATTCTTCATTCTTTTACTCATTGCATTTTGAATGCCGGACTTGTACTTGTAACAGTAGTGTTTCTACATTAAAGTATCAATACTTTTATTTAAATAAGATATGTTAAGTACTTCTTCCACCACTGCCTGCACTATAATACTTCAGTTTACAACATCAAGTTTTATAGAATTTGACTGAGGCTTCAAAGAACTTGGAGTACGTCTGAGAGGCTATGAGCTGTACATGATTCCTACACCTGAAAACCATCTGTATTGTTTGTAATTCAGCTATAAATCTAGTTATTTTTCACACGGGAATCCAACCTTTCAGATTGTAACTTTTAAATCACTGTTTCTAGCCCAAAAAAAAAAAGCAGGGGGAGAATGAGGGGCCTATTTTGGCATTCCCATGATGCAATCTTGGCCTGTGTTCCAAAACTTGAGGATTCTACCCAATGTTGCCAGATCGTGTGAGAGAAAAACAAAGCAACCATGGAATCAAAGCAACCATGGAATCTATGAAAACAAACCCAAAATAAGTGTGGGGCAGCCCAGTCAAACTTTTTTGTCTAGTGTTGTTTTGTTCTTGTGACATTTTCATGTCAAGGATCCCCAAATCAATATGTGTTTTGCCACATACCGCCATCTGAAAATATTTTGTGTTTGTTTTCAAACTATTATTCCAGATTTTCTTTTTTTAAATGAAGATTGTTTGAAAATAACAGATCTACTAGCTTACAACGCGTTGCAGTGCGACGTGTTGTGAGCTTGTAGATCGGCTATTTTAAAATAGCTGATGGCTAAACTGAAGAAAGCTCGAAAAAGCAGCTACAAGTTAGATACAACCCCCCAAAAAAACGCAACCCGCAACTACCAATATTTACAAGAGACTTTACGGAAAACAAAACATGCCCAAAGTCGCTTATAATAAGCACGCATGGCAACACTGGTTCTACCCTGTTGCTGAGAACGCTGCCTTGAGAGTATTATGCCATCTCCACCGGGACAAACAACTCAGAGATGTTGTACTGAGAAAGATGGAGTCTGAATGGACTGGAATGTGCTGTGGTTCCCCTCAATGGAACAACCACCGACCACTGAGATAGACGAGAGGGGTAGAAGGCAGGGGGAGAGGGAGAGAGAACGAGTGTAGTGGAAAGAGTGATGGGGAAAATGCAGGGGATGGAGAGAAAGAGGCTGGAAATGGGGGGCTTTGAGACAATTTGATGCAAAACATAGATGGAGAAAAGAGGTGACGCGTGGAGTCGTAGGGAGACGTGAGAAGATGGGAGAATTAAGGACTGTGGGGGGACAGTAATGGCTTTCTGGAATGTATGTTTCATACTGTACAAATACAAACAAGCACGATTGCAGCACCCCGACTCTGTTTGACCCGAATGGAACACGTCCCTAATTATTATTTGTAGCATTTGTAGCACCACATGTGTTTACCCTACTAAATGATTTCGGGGTCTTGAGCTAAACTGTTTGGGAACCATTGAGTTATAGAATAGAATAGAATAGAGTAGAATAGAGTATGGGGGAAAGTATATGGGCTTTGGGTGCACCCTGACTCTGTTTGACCAGAATGGCGGGGGGTTGCAGTCTGTAAAGGTTGAGAACCACTGATGTACAGTAATTGTACTTTTGAAATGCAAAACAGCACTTACTAAACTGTACTAGTAACTGTTTTTTTTTAAAAGATTACACCATGGCACTTTGCCCATACATTGGTTGTTTTTTAAATGTTTGTCTATGTTGTGTTTTAGTTTTGGTCTTTTGTATGTTTCTTAGACAGATTTGCTGTTTTATGTAGCACTGCAAGTGGCTGAGGGGGAACGTATTTCATATTCTTTATGTACTGTATTTGAGTACATAGGACAATTGACAAATAACTCGATTGTGATTCATATAGGGACCGCAGGACAGATGGAGAGAATGATGAAATGGGGGGATTTGAGGAAGGACGACAAGACGGATGTGAGCCAAAACAGAGAGAGCGGCTCAGAATCAGATAAAGAATCGATAGAAAAATGCTGCCACTGTAGTGAGAGGGAGTCAGAGAGAGAGAAAATAATTAGGAAAGTATGCAAAAAGCTTCCTCGGGCACGTACAGGACACAGATGGAGCATTGTGCGGCTTTGGCACGTCAGCACTGCATGAAAGATGGGGCTCTGTTCACAGTTCACAGACTCCTCGTTTATAAAGGGTATCAATCATACGTCCCAAAATCTGAGAGCTTTACTTTGTTCCGTGGCGACAAAATCACAGAAATCATCATCGGCCTATAATGAAATGAGAGAGAGAGAGAGAGAGAGGGGGCATGCAGTCACGGACGTGAGGATCAAAAGAGATTGAAGCAATTAAGACCTGAGGCCGATTCTACAAATGTCTTCTAAATAAGTATTTCTCAAACCTTTTCGTGCCAATTGGGACCCTCAAAATTATATTTTTTTGGGGCCGCGGACCCTCATCTGAAAATGTTTTGTGCCAGGGACCCGCAGAAGAGAAGATTTGTGTTAAAAAATGTTTTCCCTGTTTTAATGGGTTAAAGAAAGAGTGAGAGAGAAAGCAGTAGAGGATGTGATGAGAGTGAGAGACAAACTCGCAAGAAGAAGTGAAGTGGAATATAAAGGAACCACATTATGAGGCTGTGCTTGGATGTGCGTGCAGAACCACCGCTCTCTGCCTCCACTCTGTCTATGTTGGACAAACCAAGCCGCAGTGAAACACAATCTTTATATGGAGCCCAAACAGCACACATTATACAACCAGAGTGATAGCTGCCTCATGCTGCCATTTATACTGCTGCTTCATGCAGAGAGAGAGAGAGAGAGAGAGAGAGAGAGAGAGAGAGAGAAAGAGGGGGAGGGAGAGAGAAAGAGACAAGAGACAGTTACACAGAGAGAGAGAGAGACACACACAGACACAGACACAGACAGACAGAGAGAGAGAGAAGAGAGAGAGAAACAGATGTGAAGTTTGGAAGAGGTTTGGATAGATGGATAGCTCTCTGTCTGTCTCTCTCTCTCTCTCTCTCTCTCTCTGATGCATGGGCACTGTGGGCCTGTATCCCCCCCCCCCCCCCCCACTGCACCACCCACCCACCCAGCCAGGCTCGCTCAGTAGAACCTCAAAATACAACCAGATTGAGAATCTGCATCGTTACGAGGCTGAATTCACCACCAGGCTCCCTTCAACTTCTCACCACTTGATACTCAGTTCAACTTCTCACCATATCTCATAGAGAGAGACTCACCCTGTCTCTGTATAGACAGAGCAATGTGCTGGAAAGAGCAGATACGATGCCAGTCTGTCACCACCGTATGTTTCACACAAATACACACACTAATGTATTGTATAGAATAGAATTGAATAGCCAGTAAGGACATCACATGGTGTATTATGGTCTACTGGGTTTGGGTCAGGTCCCATGTATTATTAGTTACACGCACCGGGTCGCTTCTGTAACATTGCGCAACCAATGGGATCTGGCCGCAGTTATTATTCCGTCTCTATCGTACATAACTCGAACAGCACTGAGTCGGCTGAAGCGGAACCTCGCAAACTTCTGTACGCCGACTCGCTCGCTCGGCGGTGCCTCTCGTGGCTCGTTTTAACTGTTTTTTTTTAACCGGAGTCGTCGCCCTTTTACGTCTTACGGTTTGCGAGCGACACTTCCACATTCCAGGAATGCGGAAGTGACCGGGACGGCGTCAAATGACACAAACGTTTTCCGCTTGGTCACATTTGTCGCAAGAAGTACCTATTGTCCGTTTTGGGAGTGAGAGTATGTTGTACAGACACACAGGGATTTCTGGAATGTATAGATAGATGATGTAGACAGGGCAAACTAACACCGCAGTGCACTGAGTTTCAACAACAAAGTGAAGAAACTATGCACAGAACGCTAGCAGGGAGAGAACCACCAACAAGTCAAGTCAAACGCGTCTTAGTAGGGGGTGCTAACCACAAAAAATGGCCAAATCGTTACGCGGCGGATAAAAGCATGAAATTTGATACAGATGTCCCTTGGGTCATCCTAAAACATCCTAGAAGGGGTGCCCAAAAAAATCTTAAACAGGAAGTGAGTTATGGTCAAAATTCAAAATGGCCACCTAAACTGTTGACCGTTGACTCAAAAGACACCAAAAGAATCTCCAAAAAGCATACAATTTGGCACATATGTCCCTTGGGTCATCCTAAGACACCCTAGAAGGGGTGCCCAAAGGAATCTGAAACAGGAAGTGAGTTATTGACGAAATTAAAAATGGCCGCCTAGTGTTGTCGATTGACTCAAAAGACAACTAAAGAATCTCATAAAAGCATACAATTTGGCACACATGTCCCTTTGGTCATCCTAAGACATCCTAGAAGGGGTGCCCAAAAAAATCTTAAACAGGAAGTGAGTTATTGACACATTTTAAAATGGCCGCCTACAGTGTTATCGATTGACTCAAAAGACAACTAAAGAATCTCATAAAAGCATACAATTTGGCATACATGTCCCTTGGGTCATCCCAAGACATCCCAGAAGGGGTGCCCAAAAAAATCGTAAACAGGAAGTGAGTTATTGACAAAATTGAAAATGACCGCCTACAGTGTTGTCGATTGACTCAACAGACAACTAAAGAATCTCATAAAAGCATACAATTTGGTATACATGTCCCTTGGGTCATCCTAAGACATCCTAGAAGGGGTGCCTGAAATGATCTGAAACAGGAAGTGAGTTATTGACTAAATTGAAAATGGCCGTGTACAGTGTTGACAGATGATGCAAAAGACACTCATAAAAAATAATCTCATAAAAGCATGACATTTGGTACAAATGTCCCTTGGGTGATCTGAATGCATCTTAAAGGGTGCCAAAAAAAAGTTTTAATAGTCTCTCAATGGAAAACACTCCTCCCCCACGGGCTGCACTGCTACAACATTCAAATCGAGCAGTTTGCCAATCTGGCATTTGGTCCAGAAGCCTGAAAGCTATGCAATCTCTACCATCTCCTGACAAATATGGATGGATTAAAGTAGCTGATTCGTGGACACCTTTATGGACACTCTTGCCAGAGGCTGCCAAAGTTTGTAGAGAACTCAAGTGTGGCTGCAAAGCTGAGCCCTTCTGTTCGAGAAAGTGTAGATGCCGGGATGCTGGGTTACCTTGCAGAGCATTATGCCAATGTGCTGGTAATTGCGAAATGGCACACATGAATACATGTAGTTACTAAACACTAATCACAAAAAAACAGTAATGATCAAGAAGGAAATACATGAGAAGATTGTATGTAAAGAAGATTGAGTGTAAAACCAGCAAGAAGATGTAGAGTGCAAAATAAATAAGATGCAGAGAGTAAAATAAGAATAAGCAGAGTAAGATAAGATGCAGAGTAAAATAAATAAGAATATGCAGAGAGTTAGATAAATAAAGAAGATTCAAAGAGTAAAATAAAAAGAATAATGCATAAAGTAAAATAAATAAGATGATGTAGAAATGAAAACAGAAGGTAGACTACAAAATACGGCAGGTTATGCACTGCATAACCTGTCGTATTGAGTCTGCATAATATGCAGACTGCCGTGGTCAACTGTTTAAACAGCCATTTAGAATTTCTTCAACATGGTCCCTTCCTAAAAGGTTTAATAAACAAGCAAACAAACAAATACATAACCCCTTCTAGGATATATTAAGAAGCACTCAATGTACGTACCAAATGGTACACTTTTATGACGTCCCTTTATGTTTTCTTTTGTGTCAACTGCTTTAGGCGGTCACTTCCTGTTTAAAACCTCTTTGGGCACCCCTTGTAGGATGCGTTCAGATCACCCAAGGGACATTTGTACCACATTTCATGCTTTTACGAGATTCTTTAGGTATCTTGCATCATCTTTCACACTGTAGGCGGCCATTTTCAATTTAATCAATAACTCACTTCCTGTTTCAGATTATTTTGAGCACCCCTTCTAGGATGTGTTAGGATGACCCAAGGGACATATGTGCCAAATTGTATGCTTTTTGGAGATTCTATAGGCTTTTTGAGCCAATCGCCAACACTGTAGGCGGCCATTTTCAATTTTGTCAATAACTCACTTCCTGTTGAAGACTTTTTTGGGCACCCCTTCTAGGATGTCTTAGGATGACCCAAGGGACATGTGTGCCAAATCTTATGCTTTTTGGAGATTCTTTTGGTGTCTTTTGAGTCAATCGACAACACTAGGCGGCCATTTTCAATTTGGTCAATAACTCACTTCCTGTTTCAGATTTTTTTGGGCACCCCTTCTAGGATGTCTTAGGATGACCCAAGGGACATGTGTGCCAAATCTTATGCTTTTTGGAGATTCTTTTGGTGTCTTTTGAGTCAACGGTCAACAGTTTAGGTGGCCATTTTGGATTTTGTCCGTAACTCACTTCCTGTTTAAGAATTTTTTGGGCACCCCTTCTAGGATGTTTTAGGATGACCCAAGGGACATCTGTATCAAATTTCATGCTTTTATCCGCCGCGTAACGATTTTTCACTTAGCACCCCCTACTATCTCTCACCTTTGCTGCTGCAGTCCAGCAGGGGTCTGTTGTAGGTCATGTAGGTGTGGCAGAGGGTGGTGGCGTCCGCCTTCACTTTCTTGGGCGGCGGCTTCGCCCCCCCTCCTCCGTCGACACCTCCTCCCCCACCTCCTCCAGGAATCCTGTCCACCTGGTTGTCCCCGGCGCCGCACAGTGCGTCTGCGTTCAGCTTCTTCAGCTTGTGTCCTCGAAGGTCCTCCGGCTCGGCGCACTTGGCGTAGTTAGCCAGGTTGCGGTTGCTGGGCACCTGCAGCGGTGATGGAGGAAAGTAAACTAAGTACTTTTTACTCAAATGCTAGTACCTTGATTACGACTTTCAGTATTTCCATTTTTGATACTTTATACTTCTGCTCCGTTACATCTGGATACGTATTTTACGTTTTACTCCACTCCAATTATTTGACAACTTTAGTTACAGTTACTTTGTAGATTTTGATAATATTAAAAAAACATACATTAACCACTTCAGCAATATAAATACTTAGGCTATTAGAAAATAGCAGGTCTACAAGCTCACAATGTGTCGCGAGTCGCATGTGAGCATGTAGATCTGCTATTTTCAAAGGATTTGTATACATTGTGAAAACTGACATTCACCGTAACAACTTTATTAGGTAGCACAGTTGAGAGTGAACAGGAAACTGAGAGGGAGACGGGGAGTGACACGCAGCAACGGTCGCCGGGCTTGAGAATCGAACGTGCGACTCACATTAACCTTTTGGTGCTCGTGGTTCTTAACCTTTTAAGGCTATGCCCCCCCCCCCAAAAAAAAAATCATATTTGAACTGGGGACCCCCCAAAATAATCACATTGAACTGGGGACCCCCCACCCTGACAGGCACTTGGAATTGTAGGAGTTGAGGAATTACATTTAGTTTGACAGATACATTTTTGAATCTTTCTGATATTATTTGACAAGTACGCCAATGTGTGACCAGTTTTTACAGTATAGTTTGTTATTACTTTTGATGCATAAATGGTCTTTTCATTTATTTATTTTAAAATAAATTATTATTATTACAGTCACCTGGGGACCCCCCCCAAAAAAATAAAGAAAACCTTGTGGCATCCCCACATAACAGGTTGAGAACCACTGCACAAAGGCCATCAGCGCTCCCCCGAAACGTGTGTACTTAACTTATTTGTAACATACTGGAGACTCTCAATAACCACACTTGGGTGAGCTTTCAAAAATAGGATGCAGGGGATGTTGGTAATCAACACAGGTGCAAACAATGTTCCTAATCAGTAGCTGTTCTTTTCACATAAAAATACACTCTACTACATTCTTCTTCATCGACACACACACTGACCTGCAGCGTGCGCACCAGGCTGTCCAGGCCGCAGTCGCAGCTCCAGGGGTTGTCGTAGACGCGGAGGTAGACGAGGCGCTCCAGCGGCAGCAGCAGCTCCTCAGAGGCGGAGCGCAGCGCGTTGTGCTGCAGCAGCAGCGTGGTGAGCTGGCCCAGGCCCGAGAAGGCCTGCTCCTCCACCAAGGAGATTTGGTTCTGCTGAAGGTCCAGGCTGCGCAGCTGGGAGAACCTGGAGAACATGTTGTCTCTGAGAACCTGGAGAGAGAGAGAGAGAGAAAGAAGCAGTGATGTAAAGTAACTAAGTACATTTACTCAAGTACTGTACTTAAGTCCATTTTTGAGGTATTTTTTACTTTACTGGAGTATTTCCAAATTTCTATACTTTTACTTCTACTCCACTACATCTCAGAGGCGAATATTGTACTTTTACTATACTACAATGATTTGAAAACTTTAGTTACTTTGCAGATATAAGTTATTATATTAAACATACATTAACCACTTTAGCCCTATTATAGCACCGAAGCCTGACGTCATTTACACATCCTAACTGGTTCGCGGTTTTCCACCCCCGTTCTGAATTCCCATAGACGTCTTTAATATCGCGTCAAATAAGAACTGTGTTCCAAAAATAAACAAATGACCCCGGCGGTTTGACTCTTATGGATATGAAGTATCAACTGACGGTGAGAAAACGATAATGTTACTTCCGCCGAATTAGTTAAATCTTCGCCAGAAACAGACTGTATCAAATATCAGTGACTGACTATCATAAACGATACAGAACCTCCTCCCTGACAATATCGCTGAGACAGTTTGTCTATTTTTGGACCACAATTCTTATATGAGACGATT
Source organism: Gymnoscopelus microlampas (assembly GCF_963454915.1). NCBI lineage: Eukaryota > Metazoa > Chordata > Actinopteri > Myctophiformes > Myctophidae > Gymnoscopelus > Gymnoscopelus microlampas. The sequence goes on from NC_139960.1 coordinate 2,925,672, forward strand.
CTATGATGACACAATGTTATTGTCCATAGAGAAATGACTTTACGAACCAGGGGATGAACGAGTGATGTCAGGACTTCTGTACTCTATTTTATACATACTGTAGGCAATTTGAAAATAGCCGATCTACAAGCTCACAACGCGATGCGTTGTGAGCTTGTAGAGCTGCTATTTTCAAACATTTTAGTACTTTTACTATTAGTACTTTAAGTATATTTTGATGACAAGACTTTTGTACTTTTACTCAAGTAACATTTTGAACACAGACCTTTTACTTGTAACAGAGTATTTTTATATTGTGGTATTGCTACTTTTACTTAAAGGTAGGGTAAGTGATTTGCTTTGGTTAAAATAAGTGTTAAATAGCACTATATTCTGATAGTACTCATTGCTATAGAGTGTTTGTTCAGTAAAAGGAGTCTCCTTGTCTCTCCAGCTCTTTATAAAACAGAAAATGCATTTTCGTTTCAGTTTCAGTTTCATTTACAATTGTATCCAATCAGGATAGAGAACTCAATCAGGATACAGATTAAGCAAGTGAAATTGGAAGAGATGACACTAAGAAATTAGCAGACAAAATTGGAACTGGAACACTATAAAAATGAAGCTTAAAAATGGGTACTTTCTCCTGATTGGCTGAGATTTTGACACCTACCAGAAAATGTATTTTCTGTTTATTAAAGAGCTGGAGAGATGGGGAGACTCCTGTTACTGAACAAACACTCTATAGCAATGATTACTATCAGAATATAGTGCTTTAACCTTTCAACAAAGTCCTTTTTGTTTTAACCCAAAAAATATCACTTACCCTACCTTTAAGTAAAAAATAATATCTGAGTACTTCTACCACTGGAGAGAAGTTATACTGTAGGTGGTTATATTCTCTTGATGATGATGATGATTGAAATTCTTTATTATAGGAATAACCCCTTGAGATGTAGCATCTCATTTACAAGGGGGGTCCCAAGGCAATTGATGTTAAACCACGACCAATGTACTGCTGTTTGCATTTCTGAATAATACACACACACACACACACACACACACACACACACACACACACACACACACACACACACACACACACACACACACACACACACACACACACACACACTCGATAGAGAATAATCTCTCTTTGATCTGGGCCCCAGATACATGGTGCACAGATGCTGGAGGTATCAACAAACTGAGTACCACATGTGGTACCACACCGCTGGTACCACATGGTCTAGCATTCTTTATCTCATTGTACTGTATATGCTATATCATCATATTTACAGTTAAACCTGTGTATCTCAAACATTTTTCATGACAAATCAATATGTATTTGGCAGCAGACCCCCCCCCCCCCCCCCCCCCCCCTTGCAGATTAGCTATTTTCACATAATCTGATGTAATACAGTAGTCTGGAGTTCAAGTGGTTACATTGATTCTGGTGTTATGTTTTGCTGGGGAACTGGGGAACTTTCTGCAACAGCCAGGTTTTAAACAGCACCTGTATTAAGTAGGAAAACACCATAAAACCTGATAGCGGCAGTGTGTTCTTTCAGTGCAGTGGGTAGGTAGTGGTTTATGTCTTTGAGACTGAACCCAGTAATGATATAAAAGTCAGGACCCTTCTTCTTTTTATCTGTATGTGTTTGCTGCTCCAGGATTAAAACCTGCCTCTTTGTGACTTCTCTATCTCCTCTTCCCTTTCCTGTACAGTACACAGTTACTCAAAGGGAAGTTTCACCAACTTCTGTAATCTACACCTGATGAGGCCATACGATGTGTTATTCTAGACTATAACCAAAGAATGTTTAAACTCCTGTACTGGGTACGTTGTGTGTTTGAAAGTTCACATGGATTGGATTTCATATTCAGCAAAAAATATTATCCCCATTGCTACAATATACTACTGTACCCACAATACTGTTGGAGGGGGAGGAGAGGATATAAACTATAAATACATTCCTCAGTTTCTGAACTCCGTTAGTTCTGTTTGGCTTTGCATGGCGGTATGGTTTCACTTAGTTTCACTTCATTTGGTAGCCAGTAGCAGGTGGTTGATTTCCACCAGCCCTCCCCTCCTCCCCTCCCCTCACCCGCTCTCCTCTCAAACCTACTCTAGTAGCCTACAGTGGTTCTCAAACATTTTTGTTTTGATATTTATTTAGCCACAGACCCCCATCTGAAAATGTTTTGTGCCAGGGACCCCCAGAAGAGAATATTTGCGTTTGACGGGTTTGGATAAAGTTGTTAAAATTATTGTGATGCTGTATTAACACATTTTGCTGGGGACCACCAACTCAAATCTTTGCTTCCGGGGGTCCTTGGAAAAACTATTTTTTTTAGATCGGTGTCGGGCCTGTTGGCGGCCAAATGCATATAATTTTGGGGGTCCTTGACATGAAAAGGTCCTGCAGTTCTCGGGGTATGGCATCCAGTAATAAGTTGTTAGCCCATAAGTTGTTCTCGGGGTATGCCAGTGTGTCTACATAATGTATTGCTCCGCCATTTCTCAGCCATTTCGTGATTATTCCTGTCTTACTTAACTTTGAAAGAGACCAAGACTCTTTCAAAGTGACACATCTATTTATAGGCCGCTATACGTCATGCGTCTCACTAGCCAATCAGAGCACACTCTTTCAACATATTGTCACGTGTCACGTGAGGCTTGACCAATGTTAGCTTGGCCGAGGGGGGGGGGGACGGAAAGTGAAAACATAGTCTCCTGGCGGAGACAACTAGGCTAAGTTTGAACTTAGTGTGAGGTGGTGCAACTGGCCCACAGGTCTTGCAGTGGCTCAGGTCGTACCTGTATGTTGTTGCGTGCCAGCAGCAGGTGGTGTATGTCGGTGGGCCAGTCCTGCATCACGGCGGTCAGCTGCTTGTCCTGACAGTCCAGGTACTTCTCCCCCGCCTCCACGTACTCCTTACAGACCCCCGCCTGCCGCCGGACGGCCGCCGCCCTGCTGCCCCGCCCCCGCACAGCCCCGCCCCCGGGGTCCGCCCCTCCGGCCAGGGCCCGGGCCCCGACCCCCCGGGACCGAGAACGCCCCTTATTGTTATTGGTCCCTGAGCGGCGGGCCCCACGCCGCGGCTCTGCCGACTGCAGCAGCAGCAGCAAGAGCAGGAGAGAGGTTAGGAGACGCATGGTGGAGAGGAGAGGAGAGGAGAGGAGAGGTCTCTTGGCGATCAGGTCAGTCTTGGGAGGCTGTTGTTGGGATGAGACATAGGAGGCAGGTCACACCTATATGAGAGAGAAAGAGAGAGAGAGAGAGTGTCTTTGAAATTATGTTGACATAACAGAAACATTTTGATAAACCACTTACAGTAATTCACCAAACGTCACACACAATGTACAATGTAGGCATTTAGCACAGTGGTTCTCAAACTTTTTCATGTCAAGGACCCCCAAATTGACACCTATTAGCCCGCGGAACCCCATTTGAAAAGATATGCCACGGACCCCCATAAGAGAAGATTTTTACAGCTCTAGCAGTCAATTCTCAACCATTTTAATTGAAGGACCCCCAGTTTGGCATGCATAAGGCTACGGACCCCTATTTTATGGCATTTCTATCTCTGGGGCCCCAATTCATATTGTAAAATCAATGTTCATTTAACTCTGAGAGTGTACAAATGGAACCAAATGGACCCGTTAGGTTCTCTCAGAGTTACAGACACATAAGGATCAATTTGGTTCCTAACTATTCATTTGGCTGGGGACCCCCTGGAACCCCCTCAAGTACCCCTGGGGGTCCCCGGACCCCACTTTGAGAACCAATGATTTAGCAGACGCTCTTTATCCAGAGCGACTTACAGGTAAACACATACATCAAATGCAGAGAGACAGTGTAGCGTGTCAGTAAACTAGGATCACAGGTAAACCAAGAACCTAGCATCTGTCTGAATAACATGCTATCTAAATTATATTTTAACCATTTGCACAAGACAGCATGGTCATCCAGGCTAGGTCAAGTGCTACGGGCTATGGTTGGAGTCTAAAGAGGCACACAGACACACGCACGCCCGCATTTGGAGAGCAAATGAGGACACCATAACGCTGTTGATGTACATTTCAGTTAATTGCTGATGATTATCATAGTCTCTATAGCAACAACAGTATCTACGTACAATCATTAATGAATTATTATGCCCCTACACAGCCGACACGCCCAAGCGGTCTATAATGGAGAATAATAGTCTTCCACAAAGATGAAGGATTGACAAAGCTTTATTGAAAGATCATGATCTCTCTCTTCATGCCCTCACAGGAGCCAAATGGCCCCCCTGGGCTTAAGCCTCCTGGGGTGTCGTCTGCAACCCCTCTTTATAACCCGAGATGCTAGGCTAGCCTATAGAAGGATATGCGCTAAACCAAGTGACAGTACAATAGTAATGCTGACTGGTTGTTGAGAACGTCCATGTGTGTTGTATTGCTGAACCAGTGTAGAAATAGCCCTTGGAACAGTAGCAGGAGCTGTGAAAAGACCCCTGCTGTGAAGCTAACACTCTGCTCAAATACAAGTAGATACATAAAGAAATGATTTAAAACAGATTGGCATTACAAAATATCTATTACAGGTCTATGTCCACCTCAACCTGATTCTGATTCTGAATCGTCAGTATTTTTGCACACAGAGATCAAGGACAATGTGGTAATCACAGAGGGCAGCGGGGCTAGCGGCTAAAAACCTTGAATTAAGGGTTGTAGTTTTCACGTGAATACCACATGAACCCTAGTAGTGCAGCTGTAAGTAGGCAGTTCAAAAAGGCCACGAGGAGCTAAACATGCATGGAAGACACACGCACCAGAATCCAGGTCCACCCCAATGTCCTTGTGTTTAACCATGTATTCTTCCCAATACTTAAAAATGGAAACTATTAACTAAAGAGGGTGTTGCTGCATTTTGACTGTGAACAGAACATGTCATCTCCCATGCTCACCCCTCTCTCTGTCCAAATGCCCCAGCTCTGTCCACATGCCCTCTTCTCTCTGTCCAAATGTCCCCTCTCTCTGTCCAAATGCCCCCACTCTCTGTCCACATGCCCCCAGCTCTGTCCAAATGCCCCCTCTCTCTGTCCAAATGCCCCCACTCTCTGTCCACATGTCCCCAGCTCTGTCCAAATGCCCCACTCATGTGAACAGGTGAACAACTGATTATTAGCTCCATAGCTCACGCCCACCACCTAATAATACCAGTTCAGTGCCAAATCTGTCAATTAATGTGAAACACTTTATTTCATTCGTTCATTCAGTGAAATGGTGGTCCACTTGAGGAGGACACTACAGTTTGGTTTAAAGGGTATATTATGTGAGCAGGTCACTAACACAGTCCACTCTGAAAGAATTAGAGTCGTAGAGGGATGAATTAATTAATTTATTTGGTGATAAAAAACACTCACCGAGGATGAAAAGAAAAAACACAATAAAGCCCCTGAGGCTTATTTCCATCGTGGTCTTCTAACAGTCACAACATAACAGAGACAAGTACATATCACAAATTGTGACACAAGTAGCAGCATCAGGCAGCAGCAGCATCACAGTTTACGGCGAACGGTCTACGCACCTTTATGTATTCCAAATTACTAATTTAATTTAATAACCTTCTGAAACCAGGAGAGGAAAAGTGATGGAGAGACAGAGATAAATAAAGTGTGAGGGGAGAAGAGGAAAGCAGTGAATTGTTGCAGATGAAGAGAGAGAGAGAGAGAGAGAGAGAGAGATGGCAGCACATCAGACACAGCTCAAACATGACGGTCTCTTCCCCCATTATGTTCCACAAGACCCTCCCCCCTCTATCTCCCTCCACCCCACTCCCCCTCCCCTCCTCCTAAGTACAACCTGATGTTCTGGCTCTCTCTCCCCCTCCCTCAACACCGTCCTCCAGCTTTCTGCAATTTGTTCTGTCTTTCAACCACTAATTACCTTATCCTCTCTCTCTCTCTCTCTCTCTTCATGTTGGTCCCCTGTCAGTAAAATTTAATTTACTCCCTAAACAATCACAATAACTGCCAGGAAGTGCGTGCGTGCGTGCGTGCGTGCGTGCGTGCGTGCGTGTGTGCGTGCGTGAGTGTTACCATGTGTGAATGTATAGATAGTATTTCAGTCAGTGGAGACCGTGAGGAATTGGACACACGCCACGTCACATGTCCCCCCCCGGACATGAAAACAATGTTTTGGATTTGTTATTGAGTTCCGAAGTCCTGACGTCACTCCTTCATCCCCTAGGTCACGGACGTGTTTTTTTTTCTTCTATTGAAAATCCCATATGGTCATCTTAGCATCGTGTCATATAAGAACTGTGTTCCAAAAATAAACAAATCAGCTCAGCGATTTTGTCAGACGGTGTGTCTGATGGTCACGCTGCACCAGGAGGCTGTCTAAAAAACAAATTTGTAAAACACTCTGCAAGGGTCTTCGAGTATCCCCAGCGGTACCTCAACGTACACGAGAAAGACCTGCAAAGACCTATAAAATATATCAACCGAACTTCGACGTTTCCAGCCTCATAAGATATAGGACATCTCTTATTAATATACATTTAAAATGTTATTGATAGGTATACCGTTAACTGACAGGAAATGGGGAGATAGATGGGGGGGTGACACGCAGCAAAGGTCGTCGGGATCGGGACTCGAACACGCGACATGCTGTCAGTTAAGTATTGCCAGCCTAGGTGCCCAGACGGCCAGACGGCTGCGCCAGCCGCCCGGGCCTGGAAAGGACCTCTCTGATCCATGGTGAATGTGATGGAGGGGAGCTCTTCTTCCATTTCTAAGGTATTAATCGTCGGGCAAGAAGGGTGAAAAAGGCCCTAAGAAAAATCACACTGAAGATTAGTCAAAGAATAGGTTTCCCTAATCTCTCAAGAACAGATTCAGAGCTGCGCTACTGAATCTGTCGGTAGCCCTGTTCAGAACGTGTCAAGATTAGCCTACAATTGGGTGTGCCTTCAGATCAGGAAGCACCTGACCCAATCAAATGCATTGGGCGCGATTTACATCTGTGCGTTCGCTTCCCACCGGAAACAAACCCAAACTCATTTAACAATAGCGTCCCTCGGAGCAGATAAAACCATGGAGAGTTAGTAATATTTTAACTTGTTCTTCCATCATAGAAAAGTGGGCTTATAACCAAAACGGTCCATGTTCCGTGGGAGAAATGGTGTTAGTGTTCCGTGGAAAAATATTGTAAATGTATCGATGCATCGATTTTAATGTCAACGATCCAACTGTATTGATATCAGCAACATATCATATCGTTTTACTTTGTATCGTATCGAATCGTTTTGCAATGCAATTAATCGTTTAAGAAGTAGTGAAACTAGCGTATCTACAAGCTCGCAAAGCGGCGCGTTGTGGGCTTGTAGATCTGCTATTTTCACTAGCTTGGGTCCCGGGCAAAACGTCTAATTTCTCTTTTGGGTCTTGAGCTAAAAAGTTGGGGAACCACGGGCCTATAAGCTATGACTCTATATGATAAAGATTAAGTCTGTTATTGGTTCTAAATATGGCTTTTCGACATTTTAATTGCACCAGCCCTACATAGAACTTGTCTTGGCATCTCAGTGTCTTTTACCAATTAACATGAAACCAAACAGAGTGGAAATATTAATAGTATTTATGGTTTTATAACGACAACCAATTGGTTTTGGGTCTCCATGCCCAGTGTGTGTGTGTGTGTGGGTGTGTGTGTGTGTGTGTGTGTGTGTGTGTGTGTGTGTGTGTGTGTGTGTGTGTGTGTGTGTGTGTGTGTGTGTGTGTGTGTGTGTGTGTGTGTGTGTGTGTGTGTGTGTGTGTGTGTGTGTGTGTGTGTGTGTGTAGATGCGTGTCGTGTGTGCGTGCATGCGTGTGTACTGTAAAAGGACTGAGTCAGTGGTCCTTTGTGTGATCTAGAGGCAGGAGGCAAAGCCAAAGGGTCTGCCAAGGAACACTGTGCGTGCGCGCACACACACACACACACAAACACACACAGTCATGCAAGTACGCAAGCTTGTTCTACATAATGTCTGCCTCTCTTTCTCTCCATCACTTTGTCTCTCTCGCACGCACACGCGCACACGCACGCACGCACACACACAGGCATACTGTAATGCGAGTCAGTCCAAGGGTATGAAACCACAACCCCCCCATGCTCGTACAGTCAGTCCTCTGGTCTGTCCAACACAGTGGAACAAGGCTGTCAGTGAACAAGCTGCCGTTCCATTGTGAATAATACACTGGCTATGTTAAGACGGCTAACCCACTGAAACAGCTGGACGTGCATCTGGCGCCACACGTTACTGTCTATTCTTTCTATTCTGTCCCCAGTCGTGGTCCAACTATCAGTCCTTTTTCATGCACGGTTGTAGCTGTTATAGCTTCTATTACTGTGTGCAGTAGTGCGTTAAGGCAACTCCTCCGCCACGAGAGAGCTTGGTTGGACAATTATTTGATTTCTGATGCCAGCTTGTTCGCGGGTGCCATTTGTGTGTGTGTGTGTGTGTGTGTGTGTGTGTGTGTGTGTGTGTGTGTATGGGGGGGACTGGTGTGTGTGTGTGTGTGTGTGTGTGTGTGCGCGCGCGTATGCGTGAGTGTGCGAGTGTGCGAGAGTGTGTGCATGTGTGCATCTAATGAGAGGTGTGTGTTTTTGCAGACGTCCAACATTAGTGCCAGCCTAAACAGTGCACTAGGGCCATGTGTCCAGCACATGGGGAGACGCACTGCTGCGTGGCGAGTGCCAGGAGACTGCTATTCTGAGCTGCAGTGAACGAGCTGATATACTGCTGCTAATGCAGTGAATGAGCTGATATACTGCTGCTAATACACAGTGAATGAACTGATCATTCAAAATGTGCTCCTCATTGACTCAAAACCTGAACTGGATCTGCGGATCCGGATCTACAAATAGAAAATCAACAGGAAGTTGACATTTTCATAAATAAATAAAAAAGAAAACAGCACTGGGTTTTTATGATGTTCTATATTGGCAGAGTCAGCTTTTGGTTGTTTTTGTTTACGGGCTAAAAGAGTGACTTTGAGAGCTGTTTCTCTGTACAATGTAAGTTAAAGAGGAGCACATTTTGAATGATATTCAAAGTTAAATCATGGCAAGAGTTAACTACACAAACCAAACCTCTACCAAAGTGTTCTTATCCTTTATTAACACAAAGGCAAAAAGAACTGAGCACTTGTATTGTGCGTTCATGACGTCCACTTCTCACAGCTGGCTATAGGAGGGGGACTTGCTGAGGAGCCCACATATTTGACTGTGTATATATAACAGAAATATGTACGGCCCCCAGGGGCCCCCTGGTTAGCCATGCAAGGGGTCCCTAGGCACAGGACCCCATTGGGCTGGTCCATAATCCATCCATGGGTTCAGTACCCTTACTGTAACCTCTTATTGTTGGGTTGTGTATGTACAGTAGGTAGCCTACTGTCTGTTATAATGGACGCCACATAGTTCAACCAGGCTGTTCCCTGTGCTGCTAAAAGCAGCCTGGCTTGTTTTCCTTGGCGGTTGTTTCACAGTCACTGAACCCTGTCCAAACCACGGGGCTCACATACCCGGACGGCCCAACTCATTTCCAGCACAGATGTGGAGGAAAGTCCTCTTATATAAGAATGGGAGAAAACTGAACATATTCATATGGCAGCCATCAGGCTTTTATTATGTCAGTGGGTTTTTTTTCATGTTAAGGACGGGACCCCCACATTGATGTGTATTTGACCTCTGACCCCCATCTGAAAATATGTTGTGCCAGGGACCCCCCCATACAAGATGTGTTGTTTATACAATGCTCATTTCCAGCACCAGTACACCAGGAAGTTCAAGCAGCACTCGATCCAAACCAACTCAGACTCAGCCCAAGACAGTGGTTCACCTCTTGCCTTCAGCAGTCTAAATTAGCCCAGTCTTGTATACTTTTATATGATCCCAGCCCAGACCTATTTCAGGCGGAATTGGGTCGAGCTCTTGCTGTTTTCCTAAGCAAACCGACTTCCAGCCCTTCCCTGCGGTTGATCTCCCACTCAATGCAGCCGTTCCTGATGTGAACACTTCAACCACTCTGTCGGGATTACATGAGACATCTTACAATAAATGCACCAAATCTCTGTATGTATGTCTGCGATCCATGTATGTCGAGAACCGTTCAACCGCCCGACTTCAAATTCGCCACACACGTCACAGACGGCCTGAGGGAGTGCAGTGCCCGGCGTCGAGTCTGCCGGATAGGCGGTTGTCTAGAACCGCTTTGGCCGTGGCCCAAATGAGCCAATTGATTGCCATGGCCACCCCTGCAGCCTAAGCTTGATTAGGCAAATCCCCCTCACCTGTCCAATTCCCACACCTGTCATTTCATTACTTAGTCAGGCCACTTTCCACAGTCAGTTTGCACTCTTCACACATTCTCCAGAAGTTTACTACTGTACTATACAAGGACTTTCCAGAACCACCGATCCCCCCATATATGGGCATATATCTCAAACAAACAGTTTGGCACATAAAAGACCTCCAACATGGTTTGTATATAATGGTATAGCATAGAGTGTTTGTTCAGTAACAGGAGTCTCCCTGTCTCTCCAGCTCTTTAATAAACAGAAAATACATGTTTCGATAGGTGTCAAAATCTCAGCCAATTTGGAGAAAGTACCAATTTTTAAGCTTTATTTGTATAGTGTTCCAGTTCCAATTTTTGTCTGCTAATTTCTTAGTGTCATCACTTCCACTTTCACTTGTTTAATCTGTATCCTGATTGAGTTCTCTATCCTGGTTGGATAAAATTGGAAATGAAACTGAAACTGAAACAAAAATGCATTTTCTGTTTAATAAAGAGGTGGAGAGACAAGGAGACTCCTTTTACTGAACAAACACTCTATAGCAATGAGTACTATCAGAATATAGAGCTATTTAACACTTATTTTAACCAAAGCAAATCACTTACCCTACCTTTAAATCCGAAAAAATCACTAAGTGTGGAGGCCAAAATTGTTCCCCCAAAATCCTGTTAGGAGTACGTTTAAGGCAATTTAAAGTTGATTGGTAGTACTTTGTAGTGACTTTTTTTTGGTCCCTAACATTCATCGACTTAGTCATTTTTTTTTCGTTTCGGTAGTGACACCATTGTGTCACTACCGAAACGAAGTTAAATCCGAAAAAAATCACTCACGGTGCATTTTAACAGCGGGCGATTCTCGGGCGATGCCGGGCAATATCGCCCAAAAGATAATGAAAGTCTATGAGAGCCGGCGATCGGGCGAAGTGGGCGGGGGGGCGATGAAAGATGGATTTTCTTTATCTTTTTGGGCGATATCGCCCGGCATCGCCCAGTATTGCCCGCTGTTAAAACGCAGGGTAAGTGTGGAGGCCAAAATTGTTCCCCCAAAAACCTGTTAGGAGTACGTTTCAGGCAATTTAAAGTTGATTGGTAGTACTTTGTAGTGACTTTTTTTTGGTCCCTAACATTCATCGAGCTCTGGACTTACACTTCATTATCATCATCAATGTATCATTATTTTTCTAATTGTTTGTTTTTAATGTCACCTTTTCTTCAATAAAGCCCTGCCAACTACACCATATGGCCTGTTCCTTGGAGGAGTTGTCAGGGTGACTGGTGTGGTTGTCATGGTTACTAACCATGTGTCATGTGTGTCAGAATGATTGGAGGGCGGAGTGTGTCATCAGTGGAGATCTGGCCCACCTGGATTGTCCTCTATAAAAGAGGTGGCTGGACTTCATTCTTGTTCTCTCTCTCACCGTGAAGCTCACTGGGAGCACTCCAGCCTTTTGGATTTTGCTTGTTAAAGAACAAGATCACTGTGGTAGAGGTTTGGGTTGTGTAGTTACCTTGTCATGATGCAACTCCAAAGGTGAACAAGAAATCTAAAATAACTGCTGTATAATAATTGAATAGAAATTGATCATTCAAAATATGCTCCTCATTGACATTGTACGGTGAAACAGCTCTCAAAGTCACTCTTTTAGCACGTAAACGAACACAAACAAAGCTGATTCAGTCAATATAGAACATCACCAAACCCAGTACTGTTTTTTTTAAATAAAAATGTCAACTTCCTGTTGATTTTACTATTTGAAGATCCAGATCCGCGGATCCAGTCCGAGTTCTTTTTAATAAAAATAGCAAAATCAACAGGATGTTAGCATTTTTATTTAAAAAACAAACGGTACTGGGTTTGGTGATGTTCTATAGGTCATTGCTAGTAATGTCTTTAGTGTGTTAAGTCCTCAAGTTATCATCGCGACGTGTTGTGCTTGTAGATCGGCTATTTTCAAATAGCCAAAGTTTAAATAGGGCTGAAGTGGGTAATGTATGTTTTGAAATAATAATGAAAATCTACAAAGTAACTATAACTAAAGTCTTCATATCATTGTGGTGGAGTAAAAGTACAATATTTGCCTCTGAGATGTAGTGGAGTAGAAGTAAAAGTATTTAAAATTGGAAATACTCCAGTAAAGTAAAAATATTCAAAATTATAGTTAAGCACAGTACTTGAGTACAAATAGTTACGTTGCACCACTGTACATGAGGAAGACGGAATGACTTCCAGGTGCGTTCCGTTTTGTTCTGTTCTGCTTCCATCAGTCAGACATTGACACTGGCACAGCACCATTCTTTATACATGCTACTGAATGCCCGCACTGTTGAAGTTTATGTGGCTGGCAGTGGCTCAGCACAGGTTTCAGTTCTCTCCCATTCTGATCCGTACCGTACATGGCATGCCCACCCACCCATGCTCCGGTTCTATTCCCACCGCCAACCCAAGAGAGACTAAACTTCACTGTCTTATTGTGTGGAAAAAGTGCTGAGCAATCTGTCGTGCGCGCATGTGTGTGTGTGCGTGCCTGCGTATGTGCGTTCTGATTTGCAGACAGTGCAACTTTCTGTTTTCCATAACTATGGAAAACTGGATCCCTAAAAATAAATTGTGGATAAGCTGTTATTATTAGTCATTAAATATGCCAGGATGCCAAGTCCTGTCCAGATCTGTTCAATGTAAGTAACTATGGGCTGAATAAATCACTGGGCTTAGGCCAAGTAAAAACTGCTCAATGGAAAGTGTGGGCACGTCTTTTATTGAGACACATATAGTAAGATGAGACGGAGACGGTCGAAGAAGTACTCAGATTTTTGACTTAAAGGATGACTCATTTGTGTCATTCAACACATGATATGGAGTCATATTTGGCTGTTATTTTTATCAGTGTGTTCACGCTCTGGTGGAACTGCTGCGGGCTAATGGCGTTTACATGCTTCTTTGTTAGCAGCTAAAATTGTTAATTATATTTTTTTATACACAAGGTATGCGTTACATATTTTTTATTTTTGACATTTCTGGCACCAGGCATAATTCTCTTAATATCTTTTGGCTGAACTAATTTTGTTGGTAATATCGTTTTTATTTCCATGTTAGAGCATTTATTAGATATTTCAACATTACTGGGCCAAAAGGAAATAACTTACTATGTATCAAACTTCTGGCATAGTTTCTGTTGCTTTTTGGAGTGAAATAAAAACAATACAATTATCCTAATAATAAAAATAATAAAATACAGCAAAACAGTACAAAAACAAAACACATAAAACAATCGTGTTTATAACATTCTTGCATCACTGACCGAACATTCTCACGTCAGTCTTTGTGGCAGACATTCAGCTAACAGCACGCGCTCAGCAGAAAACAGCTATAGGCTGTCTGTCCAAACAGACAAAGAGAACAGCTCTAACGGCCGTCCAAAAAGACAAAAAGAAAAAGAAAATCATAATGTTTATAATACGGTGTGTGTAATAGTGCTGCAAATCACCCTAATAGCCATGCGAGGGGAAAGCATGTCTCGTCCACTGGCATGAAATACTGAACAGAAGTGTGAGATGAAACCAAAACAAACTGGAATACTGCTTAATGTGGGCCAACGCTTAGTGCAGTGGTTCTCAAACTTTTTCATGTCAAGGACCCCCAAATTGACACTTTTTAGCCCGCGGACCCCCATTTGAAAAGATATGCCAGGGACCCCCATAAGAGAAGATTTTTACGGCTCTAGCAGTGATTCTCAACCATTTTCATTTCAAGGACCCCCAGTTTGACATGCATTAGGCTACGGACCCCCATTTAATGGCATTTATATCTCTGGGACCCCAATTCATATGGTAAAATCAATGTTAATTTAACTCTGAGAGTGTACAAATGGAATTTTTGTACACAGAGTTGCAGACCCATAATGGTCCATTTGGTTCCTATCCATCATTTAGCTGGGGGACCCCCTGGAACCCAATGAAAATGCATTTGTAGGCTATAGAGCCCTGAGGGACTCCACTCAACAACGTGGCCATGCACCGAGTGCCGCGCTATGAGCTTGTAGATCTGCTATTTAAAAAAAAAATCTTGTCACCTTCATGTGCTGAACCCTTCCTTTTTGTAGCTATAGCATTCATTCCTGTTAGCTGTGTCTGTAGGCTGTGTGTCATATCGTAGCTTGGTGCTTAAGTATAGCTTTAATACTGTGGGTTTAAAGTGAAGACAAGGGAAGTTTGGTAGGGGTGTGTTGCCATTTCCGTTAATTCCCCTTTTGACTCTGTTTATGTTTAGTTAGTTAGATTGTTATTTTTGTTTGGGTTGATGTAGTTTAATTCCATTAATTTTCAGGTAGGGTGGAGTTTTGTTTGTT
>NC_139960.1:2940530-3084390 GCF_963454915.1 Gymnoscopelus microlampas
CGCCACTGTCGCTGTTACGTAAGAAAATCCACAAAAGATCTGTCTGAAAAGTATTCAAAGTACAAATCATGAAGTACATTTTCTTTTCAATACTTTAATACTTGTAGATCAGCTATTTTCACTATTTGAAACAGTGGCTAATTCATACTAAATTTATATTTTTCTAGGAGTCCGTTCCTAGAAATATAGTGGATTCAAAAGTACAATATTTCTGTTTGAAATGTAGTGGAGTAAAAGTCATGAGCTTGCCTTTGATTGAGTTATTGAATTTTTTTTCTGTTTTCTTTTCTCCTGCACTGTAACTGTACAGTATCTATACATTTTTACTTAATGCGTTTTATGCATCCTTTGCTTGACGTTCTGTGTGAATGGCCTTGCTGTTGAAATGTGCTATACAAATAAAATTGCCTTGCCTTGCCAAAAACAAAACAAATATAAACCCCTCCAAAAATGTGCTTAAGTACAGTTAACAACTGTACGAGAGCGACATCTATACGACTTAAGATTCTCGACTTAAGAATGTCCCTCGAAAACCCAACGTGGGTCCAACAAGAGAAGAGCAACTCTTACTTCAGCGCTTCGTGCAGCCTTCTCTGAACAGAATGCCATGAATTAACAGAAGCCAAAGGTTGTCTGGACTCTGCTCAGAGTTTGCACACAGTTGGCTTATAAATGATTCAGCACGCAGCGCAACAGAAATAGTTCTTCAGAGCGGTGATTGTTGGCCGTTATGCAAGCACGCGTTTCTGGAGCTCGGTAGGGCTATCTGTCTGAGCATTTTATGTAATCGCTGGTTTGTGTTCCGTCATAATGCATGGTGTCTTTATGCCTTTGTGTTTCCAGGACAGGATATGTTGGTCTGTCTGGTGGCACTCGGCCAACAACACGTTGGTGCATTAGCCTAATTTATGATGCATTCTGCAGGACAGCTTTAAACCAAAGAAAACTAGAATCCAAGATTTTATGACTTTCCTCCATCGAGGCAACATTCTCATTTGAAGAATCATATTGAAGTCATTTTTAAACACTTAGCATCATACCGTCATTCATTCCATTGGTGCTAAACCAGAGCCCATAGTGTATTAGTGTATGTTCTGCTGCTGACAACCAATCCTCTACGATGCCATCAAAAACCACCAAGCTGCCAACATCAGCCTTCCATGGGTCCAACCACAAGGGAAGACAAATACACCAGATAATTAGCTTTAAATCATTGTGTCATCTGTTCTGATCAGCTTCTACATGGACCCACTTCATAATTCTAACAAGACTCAAATCTCCAAAGTCCTGCCATTCGCTATGAAATACTTGTGCGATAAGCTCCATAAACATGAGAACACAGAGCCACTGTGTCTCTGTGTTCTAGGCATGATGACTCTTGCTGTCTTCTACATGGGATTAACTCATTATCGCTCATAAAAAAAGTGTGTGAGACTGTTGTCCCGTCCTACCTGTGGCTCGGGGTGGTCCAGTGAGGACCTGTGTATCTCCGGCTGGTCCCGTGTCCCCGGCTCCTAGTCCTGCATGTCATGAGCGCTGCGTCGGAGCCAAGGAGAAATCTACACCACCACACACACCACACCGCCTGCCTGCCTGCCCGCCTGCCTGCCTGCAAACTATGCAACTGTCTGCATGCACTGATACTCTGCACACACACACACACACACACACACACACACACACACACACACACACACACACACACACACACACACACACACACACTCTCTCTCCTTTCTCTCACTCTCTAGCTCGCTCTCTCTATATCACACACACACACACACACACACACACACACACACACACACACACGCTCACTCCCTCACGCAGCGCACACAATCTCTCACTCTTTAGCTCTCTCTCTCACACACACACACACACACGCCTGCACAAACTTTCTTACTTGCTCTTTCTCTCTCTTGCACACACACACACATACACACGCGCGCACGCGTGCACACGCAGACACACACACACACACACACACACACACACAAGCGCGCCCGCGCACTCTCTCTCTCTCACTCACTCTCTGCCTCTCTCGCTCACAGACTCATTCCCATGCAGCCTCTCTTCCTCTGACCGCTTATCCATATCTCTCTCTCTCACACACACACTCTCGCTCTCTCTCTGTCCACGCCCTCACACACTCTCTCACTTAAAACTCTTCTCCTCTTTCCCCCACAATCACTCTTTCACCCTGTCACACTGCCCCCCCCCCCCCCCCCCCCCCGGTTAGCAGACTGGCCTGGATGTGTTCCAATGTTTAACTCTGGACACCCAGAGCAAGACTGGAAGTGTGTAGGTGTGTAAGTGTTTGTGTGTAAGTGTGTACTGAAAGTGCGTGCGTGTGCATGCGTGCATGTGTAACTCTAAACCAGTCCCATGGCTCTATCATGTTATATGCTTCCAGAGACTCCTTTCCTACACATTCACAGTGTGGTCCAATAGAGTGGGTGAAAGAGACAAAGAGAGAGCGCGAGAGAGCGAGAGAGAGAGAGAGGAAGCATGTCACTCAGTGTAGGCAATAACCAAGACAGGCGGTAAGTCAGTCAGTGTAGATTGCAAGTCACAGAGAGAGAGAGAGAGAGAGAGAGAGAGAGAGAGAGAGAGAGAGAGAGAGAGAGAGAGAGAGAGAGAGAGAGAGAGAGAGAGAGAGAGAGAGAGAGAGAGAGAGAGAGAGAGAGAGAGAGAGAGAGAGAGAGAGAGAGAGAGAGAGAGAGAGAGAGAGAGAGAGAGAGAGAGAGAGAGAGAGAGAGAGAGAGACATGGAGATTTTTCCGAACCTTTACTTAACCCACCGTGATTAAAAGCCTCTTTTACAAGGGCAAGACAGGCAGCTGGCAGCATACACATAAAGACTAGATGTTGAAAACAGACACAACTTAAGAAACCGGTCATGTAAACAGAAGAGGGCCAAGCACAGAGCCTGGTGGAACACCCAAACAGACAGAACATCGGAGCCATGATAATACTATAATACTTTTGCTTACGCACGTAAGCAATTAAAGTTCATCTTTTGACGTGTTGTGACGTATTTTTGTATTGCTACTTTTGTGTATCACTGTCATACGACAAAGTATAGCGGCTTAATTTATGGGGTAAAAAAAAAAAAGAGATAAAAAGTTGAATTATGGAGATATGAGGTTTCTGCCAGACAGAGACCATATCAAATTAGTCATGAACACCACCACAGCCTTGCATAATGCAGGTAGGTTAGGGTTAGGTCACAAGGGCCATGGCATCTCGTTCCACAGTTACGCCAAAGACGCACAACTGTAGGAACTTAAGGAAGGGGCCCAATTCATTCCCAATATGGCTGCTGTGCATAGAGCCTATTTAGGCATTTAGCAGACACTCTTAATCCAGAGCGATTTACAGTACAGTAAGTAAGGTAAACACAAGGTAATGCATCTGTAACCCCTGGGTAATTCCCCAGCGTTAATATGTGCCTAATTCAAAATCTTAGAATTAGACAGTCAATGTAGTAAGGCAACAGGTCTGTAAAAGCTAGTACCACTTTAAGAGATCAGTCTAACCTAGTGGTTCAGACTGTGTTCCTTTTAACTACCTCTGATTGGTCTCTATGATGGTCCATCACTTTCAAAGCATATGATTGGTTGGGGGGCGGGACGAGTGGAGATGTGTGTGTGCTTAACCAAGTTTGCAGAGAGCAGTTTGGTGTGTGTCAGAGGAACGCACATTTTGTGTATGAAAACAGGAGAATTACGTGCGAACCGTAACATTTAGTGTTTAAGTTTGAATGAGTAGTTTGACCTGTATTGACAGTGATTCATTTGTGTCCTGTTTTGGAGCAAAGTCAAGTCTTGTTTTAACGTTACTGCAGTAAGCAGGCGTCGAGAGTTCCACTGTTTGTTAGCTTCATGCTAGCGGCGCTAACGTTTGAGTGGAGCAGCAACAACGTGAACATTTGGAATATAAAGTACTTTCGGACACTGTGTTCGGTCGGGAGACCTAGACTCGTCTACAGAGACCCAGATTAGCGCCACTGCGACCAGGAAAGCTGGGTGCACCTCTGGCGTCGTGGGAAAGACCAGTCATCTTTTCCACTGAAACGTGCTGTGTATGGAACGCCCGTACTAGACACTGAAAGTTTATCATAGCGTGGGGTGAGTAACCCAGTGACACTCGGGCTCACGTGAGTGAAGAGGCTTCTCCACTCTGGTCGCACACCAGCGTCAATCAGGCCTGCAACGGGGTTATTTTGTTAATGTTTATGCCGGCTTTTTATTTGTTTATTTCATGAGTGGGCCCACTACTGTACAAGGTATATTTGTGATGGTTTAAGTTCATTTGCATCCTTTCTGTGAATGGGAGTGTTTACATAGGACTTTTGGGAAAGCATTTATTTAAGTTATAGCTAAAAAGGGTGTTGACATAAAACAATTAAAGGTATAAATAAGGGGATATTGTATTTCCTTAGGTTTATTTAAAAGGTTTAAGCCCTATTGTTTCCTCTGCATTATTTAGTAAAAGGTCTACAGGCTTTGGCCTGTTAAGGTGTATATTAAAAAAGGGCACTTCCTAAGTGTTCTAAGTTTTGCTAAGTTTTTGACAGTTTGTTGCCACGGCACTGTTTTATAGTCATATCTTTTTGGTACTATTTCCTAGAGGAACAATTAACGGTGGTATTTGAACCCACTTGGTTGTATTGTGGTTCCTAATAGGGACAGTTAGGGACAGAGGTATCAATTTTGGTGGTCTTTTACCATACAAGGTGCGGTTGTGTTGGAAGAGAACCCTACAAGGGCTGTGTTACCCCTTGCATGGGGCACATTTAAGGTTATGGACCAATATTATATGTGTTTATTGCTAAAAGGTGAATAAATACACACTTATACAACCTACCTTGTGGTCCTTTAAAAGCAGAATAAAAGTGAGGGGTTTAATGTGTTCTTATCAGGGGTCAAATAATAGTCACATCGTACAATCAATACTATAAGTTTATAGTTGCATGTTTAAGAGTTACAATTCAGAACTCAGGCACTGTCTGTTAAGGTCATCAGCACCGAGGCAGCGTTACATAAATGGAGGCACCGCTGAGATGATTGATTTATTCTGTGACTTGCATTTAACAGTACCCCAGAAATAAGTTTAAAAGTAAACTGTCCCCATCTTTTTCTCAAAATGGCCCGCCCCGTAGACCCCCAGTTAATCACAGAATTAGTTGCTTGGTGCAACGAAGTTGGAATAAATCCAGCCTATTCCTTTGCTTTAAGTGGCATGCCAAAAGACACGGACATTGCCGATGTTGAGAGCACGGCTGAAACTGTCAAAGCTTTTGGAAGAGTACGAGTAAGAGCCAATAAGTTCATGTCTCATCTGGACAGTGAAGTAATGCTATGCGAATGTCGCTGCCTTGTTGACCCTG
Organism: Gymnoscopelus microlampas; assembly: GCF_963454915.1. Lineage (NCBI taxonomy): Eukaryota > Metazoa > Chordata > Actinopteri > Myctophiformes > Myctophidae > Gymnoscopelus > Gymnoscopelus microlampas. Next base: position 2,945,922 of record NC_139960.1, read on the forward strand.
CTGTGGCTCCCCTTGAATTGATTCCCCTGGCTGGTGGAACTGCCTGGAAGGTAACAATAGTACCAACTGGCCCAGCCCCAGAGGATGAGTTCACAAGCAAACTAAGGAAACTACTGGAAACCGAAGGCAAGACATTTGATGATGTTCAAGCTCTCCTCACTCAGGGACCCCCAATCCAGCAAGAGGATTCACCAGCCTCTATTATTCGAGCTGTTGGAGACTTGCTGGCCAAAACTATGCGTCCTACACCAGATAACAATGCGTTCAGGCGCTTGCGGGTCTACTCAGGTGTAGTCCCCACACCAGCCGGCGAAGAGTCTCATGATAACTGGCTGGAGCAAGCCAAGCTAATGACAGAGGAATGTGACTGCTCTGATAAAGAAAAACGCAAACGCATAGTGGAGAGCTTGAAAGGCCCAGCCCTAGAGATTATTCAAGCAGTAAGATACAATGACCCTGGAGCTGGTGCTGAAGAGTATTTGGATGCTTTGGAGAACGCATTTGGGACCTCGGAAACAGGTGAAGACCTCTATTTCACCTTTAGGTCCATGAGGCAAAGACCCACAGAGAGACTTTCAGAATTCCTGAGAAGGTTGGAGAACCAGCTCACTAAAGTTGTACAGAAAGGTGGCCTAGCTCGCAGCCAGCGGGACCGTGCCAGGCTGGAGCAGCTTCTCCGAGGTGCGGTTGAATCAGACATCATGCTCCTCAAGTTGCGGCTTAGGGAACGGAAAGGCAACCCTCCCACATTCATGCAACTGTTGAATGAAATTCGTGGGGAGGAAGACCATGAGGCTGCTCGACAAAGTTTGAACTCTACGGTACGCCAGGTTCGTGCATCTGATGGCGTTAAAGTTAAGCCTTCTGAGATGGATGACATGAAAGGTCAAATAAAAGAACTTCAGTCCTTAGTTTTACAGCTGACAGTGGGAGGACAGGAGTCCCCCAATCTAAGCACAGAGCCTACTACAACCAAGAGAAGCAGGGATGCTGAGCATCAAGATGATTCTGAGGTTGAAGCATTGAGAAGGCAAGTAACAAGCCTGCAGAGCCAAATCAGTGTACTGACAGTAACCAACAGCACAATGGCTACACCTAATGAAGGAAAAACAAGGAGTTACCGGTTTGACAAACCTGCACCTAAAGAAGGACCAAAATCGCCTAGAGGAGGAGAGGCGTTTTACTGCTACCGATGTGGAGAGGAGGGTCACATAGCCACAAACTGTGGGGCTCCAGAGAATCCCCAAAAGGTGATCAGGAAACTGCTACAATCAATGCAAAGGCTCAAACACAACCAGAAAGGGTCTGCAACCGAAAAGGAGGGGAGTGGATCTGTCAAAAAGAGCAACCTTGAGACTCCGGGGACAGCCAGTTTCCCCCCTGGTCTAATAGGCGAGTCCTCATTGGGAACAGTGAAAATTGAGGGAAATCAGTGCACTGCTCTGATGGACAGTGGCTCCAACGTCTCTATAATCTTTGAGGGCTGGTATGCACAACACCTGTCACACATTCCCATTCACCCTATTTCCAACTTGGGCCTGTGGGGCCTGAGCCAGTCAAGCTACCCATACAGAGGCTTTGTGGCAGTGGAGGTGGTTTTTCTCGATGATGATGGCCAGAGTGCCCCAAAACTAGTGTTGGCATTGGTGTGCCCTGAAGCCAATGGACCTGAACAGGTTCCTGTCATCATTGGAACCAATGCCAGGTCATACACACACGAGCCTAAAGTCATGCACGCTGCCGCCAGAGGAGAGACAGCACAGGCATGGCGCGTGAGTGCACACGCACCTGAAGACCCAGTGGCCGTAATAAAGTGGGCAGGCCCAGGTCCACTTACCATTTCCCCTGGAACTGAACGCCATGCTATGTGCAGAGTGACTACCAAAATGTCACTTCGGGGCAATGTTCTCCTGATAGAGACCCCATTTAGCGGCGCACTCCCAGCTGGAGTCTTAATGCCGCCATGTGTCCTGCTACCCTGGGAGATGGATGTGAACCGTTTCTCAGTGGTTCTTAGGAATGAATCCTTGAAGTCAAAGTCCCTTCCAAAGGGAACAGTCATTGCACATGTTCACAAAGCTGACATAGCCACCGAAGTTAAACTAGACAAAACCCCTCTAAAATCCATTGACCCCACACTCTTTAATTTTGGCAGTTCCCCTATTCCGGCAATGTGGAAAGAGAGGTTGGCAGACAAGCTGTCCGAAAAACCTGGAGTTTTCTCACTGGAGGAGTGGGATGTCGGGTTGGCCAAAGAGGTTGAGCATAATATTCGGCTTAGTGACTCTCGTCCTTTCCGAGAGCGCGTCCGCCGTCTGGCACCAGCCGAAATTGACGATGTCCGCCGACATCTGCAGGAGCTCCTCGCCACTGGCATCATCAAGGAGTCACGCAGCCCCTATGCCTCCCCCATAGTAATAGCCCGAAAGAAAAATGGCAAGATCCGAATGTGCATTGATTATCGCACTCTCAATTCCCGTACCATACCTGACCAATACACTCTACCTCGAATTGACGACGCCTTAGCCTGTCTCACAGGTTGCAAATGGTTCTCTGTGCTGGACCTCCGTAGTGGATACTATCAAATCGCCATGTCAGAAGAGGACAAAGAGAAAACGGCATTCATATGTCCACTCGGATTCTACCAGTTCGAGCGCATGCCTCAAGGCATAACCGGAGCCCCCGCCACTTTTCAGAGGCTTATGGAAAGGGCGGTGGGGGACATGAACCTTCTGCAGTGTCTCGTCTACCTCGATGACATCATCGTGTTTGGAAGAACATTAGAGGAACACGAAGAGCGCCTGTTAAAGGTCCTTGACCGCTTGGAAGAGTATGGCCTCAAGCTTTCAATTGACAAATGTCAGTTTTGCCAACCCCAAGTAAAATATGTGGGACACATAGTGTCTGAAGCCGGGATAGCCACCGACCCCGATAAAGTAGCAGCGGTGGCGCAGTGGAAGCCGCCTACCAACCTTAAGAGTTTACAATCCTATCTGGGGTTCTGTGGCTACTACAGGAAGTTCATAGAGGGATACTCCTCTATAGTCCGCCCACTAACCGAATTGACTAAAGGCTATCCACCAGTGCAGCGAGGAAGGAAAGCATCTAAAGCCAAATCTGAATACTTCCAGGTTTCTGAGCCGTTTGGAAAGCGCTGGACACCTGCCTGCACTGAAGCCTTCCAAAAGATAATGCATAGCCTTACTCATGCCCCAGTACTTGCCTTTGCAGATCCCTACAAACCCTACATCCTCCACGTCGATGCTAGCTTGGATGGTCTTGGGGCTGTACTGAACCAAGAATACCCGGAGGGGTTACGACCCGTAGCTTTCGCCAGCCGGAAGCTAAGCCAAGCTGAACGCAACTACCCTATACACCAACTAGAGTTTCTCTCCTTGAAGTGGGCAGTTGTGGATAAATTTCACGACTACCTTTACGGGGCCAGATTCAGTGTGAGAACGGACAACAACCCGGTCACATATGTACTGTCTTCAGCGAAGTTAAATGCTGCCGGGCATCGGTGGTTGGCAGCTCTCACCACTTATGATTTCGACATTATCTACAAGCCTGGCCGAGACAACGTGGATGCTGATTGGTTGTCCAGAAATGCCATGGACACTGAAGAAGGTTGGAAGCACATACCATTGGATGGTGTCAAAGCCATCTGTAGGCAGACACGCGTCTCTCATTCTCCAAACTATCCCAACCGGCTGATAGATCAGCTTGGAGCTTCTCCGGATGCTATTCCGGAGGCTTACGCCTTTCCCAGCCAGTTGGTGCTAAGTCCTTTGGAGCTCCTGAGTCAGGACCAACTACGAAAAGCCCAGGACGTAGATCCTGTCATTGGCGTGGCCAAACAGGGCTTAAGGAATGGAACATGGCCTCCAACCACAAGAAGTAAAGATCCAGATGTTTCGCTATTGGCCCGGGAAGCGCCCAAACTGGTAGTGAAAAGTGGGCTGTTGTACAGGAGGATCATGAGACCATCTGGAATCGAAGCACTACAGTTTGTCCTACCAAGTGACTACAGACTCACTGTTCTCAAGTCCCTGCATGACGATGCAGGTCATCTGGGAGTGGAGAGGATCACTGCCCTTACAAAAGACAGATTCTATTGGCCCAGAATGGCTTCAGACATTGTGCAGTACATAAAGACTTGTGGTAGATGTGTGGCCCGTAAGACGCTGCCTCACAAGGCGGCTACCTTGCACCAGATTACCAGCAGTGGCCCTATGGACTTGGTTTGCATGGACTTCCTGTCCATTGAGCCAGATTCAAGAGGAACTGCGAATGTCTTAGTGGTTACCGACCACTTCACGCGATACGCTCAAGCCTTCACCACCAAGGATCAACGTGCCTCGACCGTAGCCAAGGTCTTGGTGGAGAAGTTCTTTGTACACTATGGCCTGCCTGCTCGCATCCACTCCGACCAGGGGCGCGATTTTGAGAGCCGCCTTATCAAGGAGCTCCTTGGAATGTTGGGCATAAAGAAGTCAAGAACATCCCCTTATCATCCACAAGGTGACCCACAACCAGAGCGGTTTAACCGCACCCTTCTTTCTATGCTGGGAACCCTCAACCCTGCACAGAAACAAAAGTGGAGCCAGCATGTGAGCTTGCTGGTACATGCGTACAACTGCAGCCGTAATGACGCCACTGGTTACTCGCCCTACTACTTAATGTTTGGCCGAGAGGCAAGGCTTCCAGTTGACGTGTGTTTCGGGACATCACCAGATGGCGAAGATGAAACCACCTACCTGCAGTATGTGGACCAGATGAGAGCTGAATTGAAGCATGCTTATCAACTGGCAGTTGATGCCGCTAACCAATTACACAACCGGAATAAGAGACGTTATGATGCCAGTGTGAGAAACCAGGTTCTAGAGAAAGGAGACCGAGTTCTCACTCGGGCCACAGGACTGAAAGGGAAGCATAAACTGAGTGATCGATGGTTTTCAATCCCGTATGTCATCATTGAGAAGCTCCCTAACATCCCAGTGTACCGGGTAAAACCGGAGAGTGGAAGATGCATTGTGAAAACCCTTCACCGTGACCATCTCCTCCCTATAGGATGTCTGGTCAGGCTCTCGAATGGTCCTGAAGAGACCAATGTACCTCGTCGACCGGCCACCCGAGCAGTCCCAGAAGTGGACACGCAAGAGGATGAAAAAGAAGAAGAGGAAGCAGAACAATCTGAAGGGTCAGATTCTGAAGATGAGCGTTCTGTATACATTCCTAATTACACCAAAAGTGTCTCTGAGGCACTAAAGCCCTTTGAGCAACGGCTGAGTCGAGCCTTACATCAGAACAATGTTCCTCACGTTCCGGACGAAGTTCTGGATGCGTCAGACAGCGAGTCTGACCAACTTCATACAGAAGACGAGGAGATCGAGACACAACTAGAGGACTCTGTACGGGTCGCAGGACTTGAAGGGGAAGACGTGACAGACGTCTGCACTGAAAGATTGGCCGATGGAGCAACAGAAGTCCTCTCTGCCCCACGTCCTAAGAGGGAGGTGAAGCCAGTCACTCGACTAACCTACAATACCCTTGGCCATTCTGTAGACCAGCCAGTGGTCGTGGTACACCGGGGAATGAGGATATCCATCAGCAAGAACACAGACACTTCCCTTTTCATATGCCCTGCCCTTTTCCAAGCCCCAAGTCCATACTCCCCACCCATGGCCACATATACCTGTCTGAAGTATTTGCCAAGTTAAAGTCTGATGGGGACATTCAGACGTTTAGAAGGGGGAGCCTGTAACCCCTGGGTAATTCCCCAGCGTTAATATGTGCCTAATTCAAAATCTTAGAATTAGACAGTCAATGTAGTAAGGCAACAGGTCTGTAAAAGCTAGTACCACTTTAAGAGATCAGTCTAACCTAGTGGTTCAGACTGTGTTCCTTTTAACTACCTCTGATTGGTCTCTATGATGGTCCATCACTTTCAAAGCATATGATTGGTTGGGGGGCGGGACGAGTGGAGATGTGTGTGTGCTTAACCAAGTTTGCAGAGAGCAGTTTGGTGTGTGTCAGAGGAACGCACATTTTGTGTATGAAAACAGGAGAATTACGTGCGAACCGTAACATTTAGTGTTTAAGTTTGAATGAGTAGTTTGACCTGTATTGACAGTGATTCATTTGTGTCCTGTTTTGGAGCAAAGTCAAGTCTTGTTTTAACGTTACTGCAGTAAGCAGGCGTCGAGAGTTCCACTGTTTGTTAGCTTCATGCTAGCGGCGCTAACGTTTGAGTGGAGCAGCAACAACGTGAACATTTGGAATATAAAGTACTTTCGGACACTGTGTTCGGTCGGGAGACCTAGACTCGTCTACAGAGACCCAGATTAGCGCCACTGCGACCAGGAAAGCTGGGTGCACCTCTGGCGTCGTGGGAAAGACCAGTCATCTTTTCCACTGAAACGTGCTGTGTATGGAACGCCCGTACTAGACACTGAAAGTTTATCATAGCGTGGGGTGAGTAACCCAGTGACACTCGGGCTCACGTGAGTGAAGAGGCTTCTCCACTCTGGTCGCACACCAGCGTCAATCAGGCCTGCAACGGGGTTATTTTGTTAATGTTTATGCCGGCTTTTTATTTGTTTATTTCATGAGTGGGCCCACTACTGTACAAGGTATATTTGTGATGGTTTAAGTTCATTTGCATCCTTTCTGTGAATGGGAGTGTTTACATAGGACTTTTGGGAAAGCATTTATTTAAGTTATAGCTAAAAAGGGTGTTGACATAAAACAATTAAAGGTATAAATAAGGGGATATTGTATTTCCTTAGGTTTATTTAAAAGGTTTAAGCCCTATTGTTTCCTCTGCATTATTTAGTAAAAGGTCTACAGGCTTTGGCCTGTTAAGGTGTATATTAAAAAAGGGCACTTCCTAAGTGTTCTAAGTTTTGCTAAGTTTTTGACAGTTTGTTGCCACGGCACTGTTTTATAGTCATATCTTTTTGGTACTATTTCCTAGAGGAACAATTAACGGTGGTATTTGAACCCACTTGGTTGTATTGTGGTTCCTAATAGGGACAGTTAGGGACAGAGGTATCAATTTTGGTGGTCTTTTACCATACAAGGTGCGGTTGTGTTGGAAGAGAACCCTACAAGGGCTGTGTTACCCCTTGCATGGGGCACATTTAAGGTTATGGACCAATATTATATGTGTTTATTGCTAAAAGGTGAATAAATACACACTTATACAACCTACCTTGTGGTCCTTTAAAAGCAGAATAAAAGTGAGGGGTTTAATGTGTTCTTATCAGGGGTCAAATAATAGTCACATCGTACAATCAATACTATAAGTTTATAGTTGCATGTTTAAGAGTTACAATTCAGAACTCAGGCACTGTCTGTTAAGGTCATCAGCACCGAGGCAGCGTTACACATCAAATGCATAGAAATAATAATCTAGGATCATACGCAAACCAATAACCTATCATCAGTCTAGACAGTATATATAAAATCAAAAAACGAAATAATATGTACGTTGAAACTATATACAAAATATAGGATGCCAGGTCAACAGATGAACCTGGCATTTGTCTACATTATATCTAAATGACTTTTTAGCCTTCAGGCATAAGCCTGCAAGGTCGTCGACGGTCGTGAATGATAGCAAGAGTGCAGATTGTCCTCTGTGGGTCTCCCAACATAGTCTGCCGGATCACCAGCGACATGGGGAACTTGGCCCCCTTGGTTATGCTATATCCAGAGCTCAAATTCAACAGACAAGTGATCAGTGGTACAGTCCTGCTTCAATCAGTTGCGCACCATCGCAAAGATCAAGTCCTGCCTCTCTTCCAGTGACCTGTTGAGAGTTGTCCTCATGCTAATCTTCTCACCACTGGACTACGGCAACATCTCACCGGTCCTCGTCTCTCTCCATTGGCTCCTAGTAGTGATGAGCGGGTCGGGTTTTTTCATGACCCGCCCCGCCCCGCCCCGCGACGGAACCCAACCCGCCTCAACCTGCCCCGCGAACCCATATATAAATCTATGGCTCAACCCGCCCCGCGACCCGCAATTTTTTTTAAAGTATATTCAAACTGTTTTATTGTTATTATTCTTATTCTTATTAGGAATACAGACAAAACAAGAGCATGTGATTATTATTATTTTTTTTGCGTGTGAGAGCGGCTGACCCGCTCACCCACAGCCCGCATAATTGCCTCTGAAATTCGACCCGCTCATCACTAGCTCCTAGTGAAGCGTAGAGTGCCATTTAAGATTATCTTGTTTGTGTTCAAAGCCTGTAACGGTCTTGCTCCTGTCTATTGTGAAACTTTTAGACCAATCTCCCAGCTGTGTGTGTGTGTGTGTGTGTGTGTGTGTGTGTGTGTGTGTGTGTGTGTGTGTGTGTGTGTGTGTGTCACACACACACACACACACACACACACACACACACACACACACACACACACACACACACACACACACACACACACACACACCCACACACACACAAATGGAATGAGAATTGAGATGGAAGACAGGAGGTCATGGAGCAGAGAGAGGAAGACAGGGAGAGATATACATTCCGTGAGAATGTGTGTGCTTGCATGTATGCGTGTGTGTGCGTGTGTGTGTGTGTGTGTGTGTGCACCTGGTCCATGCGTAGCAGTGGTGCTATGTGAACATCAGTCAGTGCTGCCATAAGGAGGCAGAACCCAGGAGATAAATCTTGGCAGATTTGTTACCAAATATCCTCGGCTCACAACCAACATCTGACTTTGATCTTTTGAATTCTCTCTCTCTCTCTCTCTCTCTCTCTCTCTCTCTCTCTCTCTCTCTCTCTCAGGACAGAGCTCATGTATGTACAAATATACAGTGACAAAAAAACACCCCAAGGAAACAAAAAAAAAAACATTTAGAAATATTGTAGTCTACTTTTGTCTCCACTGCATTTGCAGGAAGGGACTCTTGGGACCAAAACGTGCCACGTTGTCCTTGAAGGCAAAGCTCTGGGTCTACCGAGCAATCTTCGTTCCTACTCTCACCTATGGTCATGAAGTGTAAATGGTGCATTTATATAGCGCTTCTATCCGAAGTGCTTTACATTGATTGTGCCATTAACCCATTCACACACACATTCATACACCGATGGCGGAGGAAACCATGCAAGGCACCAACCTGCTCATCGGGAGCAATTAGGGGTTCAGCGTCTTGCTCAAGGACACTTCGACACTAACTCTAGGGGAGCGCCCCAGCCCGGGATCGAACTGGGAACCTTGCGGTTTTCCAGTTCACTCTACCCGGCCACTCTACCTCTGAGCCACTGCCGCCCCCAAGTGTGGGTCATGACCGAAAGAATACGGTCGTACAAGCGGCCAAAATGAGTTTTCTCAGATGGGCGGCTGCCATCTCCTTAGGGTGAGAGGTTCGGTCACCCGAGAGAGACTCGGCGTAAAGCCGCCGCTCCTTCCCTTGGACAGGAGCCAGCTTAGGTGGTTCAGGCATCTAGTACGGATGCCTCCCGAGGGTCTCCCTAGGGAGGTCCTCGCTGCAGGTCCCACTGGGGAGAGACCCCGGGGCAGACCAAGGACCAGATGGGGGGATTACATTTCCACACTGGCCTGGGAACGCCTCGGGATCCCCCAGGAGGAAGTGACTAATGTTGCTCAGGAGAGGGAAGTCTGGAGCTCTCTGCTGGAACTGTTGCCCCCGCGACCCGACTACGGATAAGCGGTTGAAGATGGATGGATGGATGGCGACACGTTGTGGGCTTGTAGATCTGCTATTTTCACCATTTCTGAAAATGTACTTCACAGTTGTTTGTAGCCAGGCAGTGTTTGTAGCCTTTTAACGGACTCATGTGGCTTTGAAAATAATGTGTCTTCCGTTGCCTCGACTGCAGGTGCCATTGGTTGAGGTTTTGTTGTATTGTTCTATTGTACTTTCCCTTCTGTATTCAACTCTGTTACCATTTCAACATGGGCTTTTACTCAGAGCTCTGAGGCTTTGTTCATTGTATTGGGAACCTAAGATATTTTGTTTTAATGCATGTGTTTTTTATTCATAGCACTTTAGAGCTCTGAAGCTTTGTTCATTGTATTGGGAACATAAGATATATTTTTCTAATACATGTGTTTTTTATTCATAGCACTTACAGTGGAGTATTAGATTTTAATCAAAAACAAAAGTAAGCTCCTAATGTGTCACGCTGTATTTGCACAGATGTGGTTCGTGCCTCAAGTAGCTTATTGACCCTAAAAATTGAATTTGTAATATTAGTGTGAAAACAACGTTTTGGAGCATGGCAATTCTGCAAAGTGTAAAGCACTGCTTTGGGTTCAGGCCTTTCAAAAACCTCACTTGTCACAGTGGTCACTGACGCAAGACCAACAGAAGTCCCTGGATGGGTGCTACACCAGAATGCTACGTGTGGTACTCATGTGTTGGGGCGAAACGCTTGCACTGTGGGAACCAACACACGGGCAACGATCAGAAGGACGTCCCACACCTACCTACTGTACGTGGATGTGCTAAAGAAAGACGCTATTTGTGTGGAGTTTGCATGTTCTCCCCATGTCTCCTAGGGTAGGTACCCTCACAAAAAACGGCCTGCTAACTCCTCATGCATTGAAGGAAGCATGAGCTCAGTTCGGGGCTCTCCCCAGGCTGGCAGAGGGAGAGTAGTGCCCAGAATTACAAGCTTAGTGAAAAATGGTTTACAAAATCGTAGGATAAAAATGCAAGACGCTACACTCACCTACATACTGTACACGGATGTGCTAAAGAAAGATGCTGGTGCAGAAAGCACAAAGGAGCTGGCCAGATGTATGGAGAATGGAGATGACTGGCGACGCCGGTGGAGGACTCGTCTGACGACCACGTGGAGAAAGAAAGACATTTTTTTTTAGGTTTGTGATGCAGACCAACTACAGTGTACACCTTCATTTCAAAACAACTTCAAACCTGGATGCTCTTCTCTTCTCTGTTCTTCTCTTCTCTCCATCTCATCATTTTTTGTCTACTCATCTCTCCTCCGGGACTCCCTCCTTCTTTGGTGTTTCACCCAGGTGGGCGTGGTTATATGCCTAACCCTAACCTAGAAGTAGCGATGCGATGCGTTGTGAGCTTGTAGATCTGCTATTTTCACTACTTCTAATTCTACTACTTCTAATTGTTTTAATGTATTTCTAATATTTTTTATGAATAATTGTGAAAAAAGAAATTGAAAATCTTTTGAAACATTTTTTTTTGTAAAAAAAAAAAAAAGGGATATTTACTTGCAAGTCGCGACCGACTGTTTGGGAACCACTGCCTTAGCCTGACCTAAAAACCACGCCCACCTGGGTGAAACACCTGGGAAAGAGGGAGTCCCTCTTCTCCTCTCCTCTCCTCTCTAGGATCAACAGTGAGTGAAAACAGGTCCATATTAGGACCACCACTCAGCGTGGGCTCAGATGCACTGTTTGCTGCCAAACACTTAAAACGGCTTGGAGGCACTTATACCAGCACACAGCTGTTTGAAGTAGCAGGAGTGGTGGGATGGACAGCCTGGCATTCCAGCGATGGCCTCCGGTGCAGACAGACAGCTCTGCTTTTGTTGTGCAGTCTGCAGCGAGACAGACAAGTCACAGCAGCGTGGCTGTATACAGATGTATGACCTATTGACCTATAACGCCTGTGCACACATACAATCACATGCCGTACAGCATTTGGTTCTCAAAGTGGGGTCCGGCGGGGACCCCCAGGGGTCCTTGGAAGGTTACCAGGGGGTCCCCAGCTAAATTTGTTAATATAGCGTCACAATAACTTTAACCACTTTAACCATATTTTATACTTCGGCCATTCAAAAATAGCAGATCTACAAGCTCATACAAGCTTGTCCATGTGCTATTTTTGAAAAAATCGTGAGGATTTGTGCAAATCTTTGAATATAAAGTATTATTATTTGTATTTTTTTGCGAACATTTTTAACTCAAATCTTTGCTCCTGGAGGAGGTCCCTAGCTGGAACAAGACATTTTCAGATGGGGGTCCGCGGCCAAATGCATATCATTTTGGGGGTCCTTGACACGAAAAAGAACAAGCATTGGTGGAGAACCAATGGCTTGCAGTACCAACATCCACACGCCTATTGCCATTTGCTCATGTACAAATAATACAAATTGACAAACACTTGCACACACTCATTAATGCAAATATGATGCATGATGCATGCAGTTTACCAGTTAACACATTATGCATACAAGCATGCATATATACACAAAACATGCATGCACACACACACACACACACACACACACACACACACACACACACACACACACACACACGCATGCACACATACACACACACGCGCGTGTACATAAAAATAGAGATGCTTTAGTTGTCGTTTACAGGGGAAACAACATAAAAGCCAGACATGCATAACAACTGTTTCACACATTTGCTCCACCGCACACGTTCAACAAGACTCTCAGTGTGTCTGACATTAAGGAGGTATTACATCATGAAGCAGCACCAAACGCATTGTGCGTGCGCTAGGGTTGGCATCATTTAGAATGTTAACGATTCCTCTTATGACAGTCCAATTCCTTAACAGTTCCCTTTAACGATTCCTATACAGGGTTCCAAATGAACCCTTACAGGTCTGTAACTCAGAGAGTGTACAAATGGATTTGTACACTCTCTGAGTTATGGTGGAGAGTTAAAGTGTGAGAACCACTGGTATTGTAATGGTATATCAGACATGAAGTCCACACATACCAGCTCTGACAATGTGAACCAGAAACGGTTCCACATGTGATGGAACCGATTTTGGTTCCTCAATGTTGGATCCTGCTCCTCTGGTTCCAGATCGTGTGTGTGTGTGTGTGTGTGTGTGTGTGTGTGTGTGTGTGTGTGTGTGTGTGTGTGTGTGTGTGTGTGTGTGTGTGTGTGTGTGTGTGTGTGTGTGTGTGTGTGTGTGTGTGTGTGTGTGTGTGTGTGTGTGTGTGTGTGTGTGTGTGTGTGTGCATGCACGCGCGTCAGGCGCACACACACTTATTAAAGTGTGTGGATAAATACATATTAATCTGGGGGTCCTTGACATGAAAATGTTTGAGAACCACTGTATTACATTTAGAAAGCAAGCCCAAAGCAACTACCGGTACACTTTAGAAACAAGCCCCCCCCCCCCTCCCCTAAAAAAACGCAACCACCAATATTTACAAGCAGCTTTACAGAAAAAGAAGCCCAAAGTCGCTTACGATAAGCAGACATGGCAACACTGTACATGACGCTGTGTGGAACGCTTCAATGTGAGAGAAGCACGCTTGTCAGATGAGCCACGTTGAACTGTGTTTATATTTGTAACACTAAAACATTTTATTGGACATTCGGCTCATGTATGTATACTGTATATTTATGTTCTTAGGGGACAGTCTTTTATTCAAAGCACCAAACAGTGATAAAAGTGTGGATTTTATGCAGGCTATAGGCCTACGCAGAGAATAGCATGTCTAAGCATGGGGGTGGTAGAGCTACTGTGTTTTATAAGAACTGAACAATGGCATGTACACCCACACATTCACTCAGAGACTTGATCACATCATGAACTCTATGCATCTCATTGCTCCCAACAGCAACACACTACATGACATCATACACACCTCACACTAAAGGACCGCAATGGATGTTTTTTGCGTTATCCTGTTGATTATGGTGGGTCAGATGTATGTTTGAGATGTATGTATGTGACATGTGATTTCATTTCATGATCAATAAAGACATCAATCAATCAATCAATCTATCAACAATGGAAACAAGCCCCTGGGGCTTTTTGTGTTATCCTTTTAGCATAAACTTTGTTTACAAACCTGAATATTCAATCAATCAATCAGTCAAATCAGAGTCAGTAATTAGTACCTAAATCAAATAGTACCGAACGAACATGTGTAATTGGTGCAAATCCTGCACATTGTTATGGTGGAGAAACAACTATTAAAATGTCTGCTCCAGTTTCACACTTTTGCCATTGAGCTAGGGCCCCTCTCCCCTCCCCTCCCCTCCCCCCCTCTCCTCTCTTAATAACTTCCGCAGAAAACATCCAGCATTGGTTTCCTGTGGCTTTCATTTCTGGTTATTGATCACAGGAGGATTGAGTGTGGGCTTGAGTTATGTTAATGTGATTGTCTTAAATCCAAAAGGCTTTGGACACAGAGATGCAATTCACTATTCTGGCCACAGAAGTACATTTCCCTGAGAGACAGAGATGTTCCAGATGACAACATGTGATTTATATCAGGTTGGGTACTGGACACACCACGAGGCAGAACATGCTGTTTGTGTTATCTCTCCATCTCTGTCTTCACTGTATGTGTCTATTGTCTCTATTTGTCTTCACTGTCTGTCTCTTAGCCGTTCTCTGTTGTCTCTATCTATCCATTGTCTCCATATCTGTCTTCCCTGTCTGTCTCTATTCTATCTATCTATTGTCTGACCAATATTCTAAAATAATATTCTCCCTCCCTCTCTCTCGCTCGCTTCCCATGTTTTTTTGCACTGGCTGTGATCCACTGCATATTGGAAATGCGTCTGGAGAAGATTCAGTGCTGAACACACACACACACACACACACACACACACACGCACCCTCCCACACACACACACACACACACACACACACACACACACACACACACACACACACACACACACACACACACACACACACACACACACACACACACACACACACACACACACACACACACACACACACACACACACACTTAATCCAAACCCAGAGCAGCTGCGTTGTGTCAGCATGCATACTGTATCTCTATCAGATTGATTTGATGATGACCAAACTCTCACTGCTGCGAGACTCAGCATGAATCACCTGCCAGCCTGGAGGCGGTGATGGAAGAAGTACTATTCTTTCTTTTTTTTTTACTAATGTATAAGATATCTACAAAAATCATTTTAAATCGGCTATTTCCAAATATCCGAAGTATATATATGGGGCTGAAGTGGTTAATGTATGTAATGTAATTAAAACAATACAAATATACTTACTGTAGTTACTTTCCAACTCTGCCTGGAGGTCACATGGAATTACTGACCAGCGTCTTCTCTCAGTTTGTCGTCCTCATTTTCATCACAGATTTTCTCTCTCTCTCTCTCTCTCTCTCTCTCTCTCTCTCTCTCTCTCTCTCTCTCTCTCTGCAGATGCACGGCTTCAGGGTAAAGTACATAAGGTTACTCAACTGCTGTGACTTAAATTATTAAATACAAGGACGGAAAGAAGGAAAGAAAGAAAGAAACCTAGACCTACTGTATATTTTCAGTACCGGTAGCATAACCTGTACAATATTATTGCTATAGTTCTAACTGGACAGTTTAAAAGAAAACTTTTCTCATCACAGCATTATGTACGTGTCCAATGTTTTTCACACTGTTCATATCACTCACATGTGGTCTGTAACTATACTCCTTGTATTCATATTTTTCCTTACGGTACTTTTTTTCCTCTTAGCTGCCAGGAGCAATTACTTTTGTGTAGAGTTACATTCTGTGACTCCCAACATAAGTGAGTCAGTGGAACAGACAGACCTAAGGGATAATAACCTGTTGATCTATCTTTATCAGTAGACATACGGGATGATAACCTGTCCATCAGTAGACATAAGGGATGATAACCTGTCCATCAGTAGACATAAGGGATGATAACCGGTCCATCAGTAGACATAAGGGATGATAACCTGTCCATCAGTAGACATAAGGGATATAATCACTTGTTGATCTATCTTTAAACCTAATAACCTGGCAATCTCTGTCATGAGAGGATGAAGGGATCATGTTGAACTGTTATTACAAGCTGTTTTAGAGTCATGCACACCACCATGGACACTGTGCATGGACGTTGAACCTTGAATGGGGTGCGTGAGTGTGTGTGTGCTGTAACATTATAATCTGGAAGGTCATTCTTTTAGCAAGCTACACAATTCCAATGAATTTTATTTGGCTGAAAGGAATGATAAAAGTCAAGGATGGTAGCAATATCATCCCAGCAGGCCCACATGCTAGTAGCGTACTGGTAGTAATAGTCGGCCGTTCGACCGAATGGCTTAAATCCGGCTTAAATCAACGGAGCTAACGCAGTATATTTTAAGTCTCTTTTTATTGTCAACTTATTTTTTAAGATTTGAAAGAAATGGCATTTTTATTATTATTTATGTTGTATCATCATTACAATTTTAGCGTTATGCTAATTATTTGGTGGCCTACTTGTAATATCCGCACGTCCCATCAGTGGGCTCCGGCCCACAGGTTGGGAACCACTGACTTTTTTGCACAAAAGCACATAAAGAATAGCAAAAGAAAAAAGAAGAGTCAGGGATTTAGGGAGTTTGCTGTGGATGATGTCACTGCACGGGTCATTCAATTCACTGTTTGATGAAAAACAGACAGGAAAAACAAACCCAACAAAAGAAAGTTGATAAACCCAAGGGTAAGTGAAAACATTTTTTAAAAAGAAGACAAAAAGACGCCGTGAGAAAGCCAGGAGAGCAGCAGGCTCCATACCTGACAAGCCCTGTTCATTTTGACAGCACATTTTGATTTAGATTTAGATTCAGTCATAGTCATAGTCTCATTCCATTTAGTTTTTGTCATATTGTAGTCATCTGAAATGTTTTAGATTTAGTTTTTTAGTTTTAGACTTTTGTTTTAGACTAGTTTTAGCTAAGTAAATATAAGATGTTAGTCAACAAAATCTACAGTTGATTTATTCGACTATGCATTTTGACAGGCCTTGATGGCGTCAAGATAATCCCTGATTTGTAGATAGTTTTTTTCGGAGCCACGCGCAACCAAGCATAAAATGACTTGTCTTGGTACTGGATCACTTCTCCACTAGTCCGTCACTAACATTTTATATGTGTAAAATTTTAATTTGTCGACGAAATTGTCAATATATTTAGTCATAGCTTTAGTCATCATAGCCTATAGTTTTCATTTAGTTTTCGTCAGTGAAAAAAGGCAGTCGACGAACATTTTTCATCAACAAAATGAACACTGCTGACAAGCTCCAGTACAGGCCAAACATCAGACATCCTTACTGTTTTATCAATGCAGCTATCAGCTCCTCCCATCCCGCTAATGAGTGTCAATCTGCTGTGTGTTATCATCAGGGATACGTTGCATAGCTCATCTCTCCACGGACACCACAGGCAGCCTTGATAAGACTCAGCTGCACCACGCATGCAAAATAATCTCTGCAGCATTTCCTAAAGCTGCAATCATGGACCTATTTTTAATGACTAAAACATTATCAACCACTTGAACCCCCCTATTCTGGTGGGAACATGCCTATTCTGGTGGGAACATGCCTATTCTGGTGGGAACATTCGGCCAAAATAGCCGATCTACAAGCTTGTAGATCGGCTAATTTGGAAAAGAGATTTTGTGTGGACGGGGGGGAAACAAAATGGCGTTGCAACTCAAGTCAGTTTCCCTAAGAATAGAGGGTTCAGGGGGCTAAAGGGTTTATATTAAGTGGTTAAAGGGTTAAAATCCTTGAGACAGTGGTTCTCAAATACAGCATCACAATCATTTGAACCCCTTTATCTCTGTGTAACTCTGTGGACATACAGTAGCCTAATATTCAGTCAAATATTGGTCAAACTGGTGGTCCAAGCACTGAGGTTTGTCTGTCCAGCTAACCAGCTAAGTTAACATAGTTGACAAAAAAAACACTGATTAACTAAAATGCATTCATATTTCTTTTTGAACAAAATGCCAATTTCAACACTTATTGCGCGACCCTTCCTGTCCCAGTGTCACTGTTAGAGCCATGGGGGCAAGAGGCTGCATACAGTAGTTGTGCTCCCCTCAGGGAGAGCACTGAGGGGTCCCTGAGGGGTCCATGAGGGGTCCCTGAGGGGAGAGCACTGAGCGGTCACTGGGACAACTTATCAAACCATGGAAATATCCCCCTATCTTTGAATGATATGTCACGCCCAGGAACGGTTGTGTGTTATTATAAGTATATTCCCATGAATATTTTTAGATTTGAGTCCATGTCAAAATTCATTTCCATCGAGACCTGAAGCCGATCCTGCCGAATACCTTCTAAAGCAGTGGTTCTCAAACTTTTTCGTGCCAAAATCTATATATATTTGGCCGCGGACCCCCATCTGGAAATGTTTTCAGATCCCCCAGAAGAGAAGATTTGAGTAAAAAAAAACACTTTCAATGTTTTTTTATTTCTTCAAAAAAAAATAGCATTATGTACAAGCTTGCAGCGTGGCACGAAGTGACGCGCTGTGAGCTTGTATATCTGCTATTTTTGAATAGCCATAGCTAAAACCTAAAATGACACCGATGCTTTCCCGGTTTTAATGGGTTAAACTGTTGGGCCTGGAACTTGTTCATATCCAAGTCAGAGACATAACCTCAGTTCAGGCATACTGGACATGAAAGTTGTGTCATCATTACATTTTTGTAAGTTAACAGTTGTCATAAATTATGAAGGGGAACTCTTTAGTTATTAATCTAGTTATAGAATGTCCTGGAAGATGTCGTCTGCTACTGAGACAAGAATGTCTGCTACTGAGCCAAGATATAACAACAGAAAAGAATATTTAATTTAGAAACCGCTCAAAGAACAGAATTGCGGGTTCGCTGAGGTAACGTCTTACCAAAGCTCTCCCAGGCAACATTATCTGGTGGCTCTGTGTGGTTAGGTTTAGGCATATTTTTACTGAGGTTACGTTTAGGAATAAGGTTGGCATAGTTTTACTGAGGTTAGAGTTACGGTTAGGTTTAGACATAGTTTTACTGAGGTTAGGGTTAGGGTTAAGGTTAGGTTTAGACATAGTTTTACTGAGGTTAGGGTTAAGGTTAGGTTTAGACATAGTTTTACTGAGGTTAGGGTTAGGGTTAAGGTTAGGTTTAGACATAGTTTTACTGAGGTTAGGGTTAAGGTTAGTGTAACCCAGGTCATATAGACTGGTTACCAGATGTATTAATAAATGAGGATATTCTGTCAAGTAATGTCACTATTGAAGAAACAGAGCAAGTGTACCTAACTTGACTGGCCTGTCAACAACAACCCTGCTGCTGACAGAAAGCCAGCCAAGGAGACTGACAGATGAATTCCCCCAATCAGACAACACCCCTCAATTAGTTGTCCCGCCCCTCTCTGTCACTGCCCCAATTCTCTGCTGTGAATCCCTATACCCAGAATCCAACCTGGCAACCGTCACTGCAAGAGAGATCCTTGAGAGAAACAGAGTCACAGAGCTCTAATTAAGAACAAAATAATACTTTTAAGTTGCTATAAAGTAATATAGAAGCCACACCAGACAGCACACACTTTGCCCATCATCTCACTCTTGCCAGAGGGCAAAGAGATTGTTTCTGATAACATTGGTGAGTTGCTATAAACTTTGTGTTTGCTACTTTAGCAGCTAAAGCAGCCATGCTGTTAGCCATGATAGCAGCTAATAGGCTAAGTTACCATGCAATGTCAATGCAGAGTTAGCACAATTGTTTGGCTAGTGCTAGCATTGTGTTCCAAGCTAACCTACCTGGTTAATTATATAAGATATATTTTGCACTCTAAATGGAACAGAGCTGTTTTATGTCACCATTGTAGATGGTTGTGTGTTTCATTTTTGTACATTTTGTCATATTTTAGCTTTTGATAAAATGGATTTCTAAGTAAGGTTATTTTCCACACCTTTCATTCCTAGCTGAATGCGTGCTGGGTGTAGAGCCCTCTGTCTGCACCACTGTCTGTGGTTAGAGGAGCATATTATTTGGATGACATTGGTGAGAAAAGCACTTTATTACAATGCATCTCATTTTATTTCTAGGGCTGGGACTCGATTAAAAAAATTAATCTAATTAATTAGAGGCTTTGTAATTAATGAATCTAAATTAATCACATTTTAATCGCACATCAATATTTGACCTGAGATCAGTGAGAAAAATTGTTTTCAAATGGATTTTGGTAAACGTCTTTAAGTACATGTACTCAAGAACTGTACTTAAGTACAATTTTGAGGACTCTCGAATACGCCTATTTCCAATTTTTTAATACTTTTACTTCTACTCCAGTAACTCCAATATATCTCAGAGGCAAATATTTAACTTTTAAACTTATTTCAAAACTTTAGTTACAAGTTACTTTGTAGATTTCGATTAATATTATAAAACATACAGTAACCATGTGAAAATAGCAGATCTACAAGCACTAGGCATTGTGAGCTTGTAGATCTGCTAATTTGCCACCATTGGAGGCTGGTAGAGTGTGTTGTTGTTAGTTGTTTTATAGTCGTTTAATTAATTATTAAAAAATCGCGCGCATGTGACCCGCACCGCATCGTGCACCCCCCCCCCCCAAACGGGACAAACGCGCGCGTGGGGGGCGGCATCCATTACAGATTCTGATTTGCCCAGCCAACATTATCAAGCAGGCTATGCGGCACGTCTTCATTCAGTGGCTGCTCTGTTGTTGTGAGAACGACGTCGTTCTCACTTCTCAGACAGCTTCTCAGGCGGACCGATAATACCAGCGCACCAACCTGGTGCGCTGGATAATAGGTCCGTCTGAAACTCGTCCAGTGAGAAACGTTCCGCGGTGAAAAAAATAGGCGCGATTAAAATGCGTTAATTTTTTTAACGCGATAATTCTTTTGTAATTAATTGATCGAAATTAACGCGATAAAGTCCCGGCCCTATTTATTTCATTATGAGAATGTGTTTTATTTTATAAGAAGTGTGTTGTACTACTGAAGAGATTGTTATTTTATTTCAATTAATGTGAAAAATGCTGAATTGCTGTCAAGAAATACTGTTAATTATAGTTTTTCATTGTGGTCCTGTATGCATGGCATACAGGTCAGGTTTTTTGGATGAGGCCAGAGTTTAGGTCTACCAAGGATGGCGAGCTACCAACCCAGGATCGAATGCATGTGAAGACCATCTTTTTGATTTTCCTTGGAGACCACCACCTCTGCCCTTAACACCGTTTTACCAGTGTGTGGTAGGACAGAACTTTGCTCAAACCACAGAACTGAACTGAACACAACACACTGATCAGCACATTATCCATCCCATAATACTGCACTCCACAGTGTAGTTGGAACGGTCATTGGACTCATTCATTCACAAACATCCATCTGTGATTTCATGGTGGGGTTATTGACAGTAGATGTGTATTGTGTACTGATTTGAAGGTAATTGTAAAATTCATACTGTGTTGGGTATAAGAGTTCATGGATCCATATTTCATAATTTAAAATACTCACTCTACGGTTAAAAAGGATATTTACAATTTAAAAAGATATCTACAGTTAAAAGGATATTTAACTAAAACGGATACTTACCAGGGTGCACCCGTAGATCATAACCCATAGATTAAAATCTGTAGGACTCAAAACCTAAACTTAAAGGGTATTCCACTCAAAATGTCTTAAAGGTTTAAACGAAGGTGAAATGTACAGTGATTTAATCACTGCGGTAAAGAAGTGACTACAAGTTACATTTGCACTGTTATTGAGCTCATTGTGTATTGTATGTCTGTTGTATGTGTATTTTGGTACCGATTACCTTTATTTTCTACTTTCCTAAATACAAGCCGGCCCTTCTTTATTATATCATACATACCTGTCTGGTCTCATCATTATTTACTCTTAAATGCTCCAGTAGCCGAACCTTACAGATCACTAGCCCAGGATTAATGCCTTATATGGTAGTGATTGAAGTCCATTATACACAAAGGTGTTACACGTGTTACATTAGGTTTAGACATAGTTTTACTGAGGTTAGGGTTATTAAGGTTAGGTTTAGACGTAGTTTTACTGAGGTTAGGTTTAGGAATAAGGTTAGGTTTAGACAGTTTTACTGAGGTTACGTTTAGGAATAAGGTTAGGTTTAGACAGTTTTACTGAGGTTACGTTTAGGAATAAGGTTAGGTTTAGACATAGTTTTACTGAGGTTACGTTTAGGAATAAGGTTAGGTTTAGACAGTTTTACTGAGGTTACGTTTAGGAATAAGGTTAGGTTTAGACATAGTTTTACTGAGGTTAGGTTTAGGAATAAGGTTAGGTTTAGGCATAGTTTTACTGAGGTTAGGTTTAGGAATAAGGTTAGGTTTAGGTATAGTTTTACTGAGGTTATGTTTAGGAATAAGGCTAGGTTTAGGCATAGTTTTACTGAGGTTAGGTTTAGGAATAAGGTTAGGTTTAGACAGTTTTACTGAGGTTACGTTTAGGAATAAGGTTAGGTTTAGACAGTTTTACTGAGGTTACGTTTAGGAATAAGGTTAGGTTTAGACATAGTTTTACTGAGGTTAGGTTTAGGAATAAGGTTAGGTTTAGGCATAGTTTTACTGAGGTTAGGTTTAGGAATAAGGTTAGGTTTAGGTATAGTTTTACTGAGGTTAGGTTTAGGCATAAGGTTAGGTTTAGGTATAGTTTTACTGAGGTTAGGTTTAGACATAGTTTTACTGAGGTCACGTATAGAAATAAGGTTAGGTTTAGGTATAGTTTTACTGAGCTTACGTTTAGGAATAAGGTTAGGTTTAGACAGTTTTACTGAGGTTAGTTTTAGGAATAAGGTTAGGTTTAGGTATAGTTTTACTCAGGTTAGGTTTAGGAATAAGGTTAGGTTTAGGTATAGTTTTACTGGGGTTAGGTTTAGGCATAAGGTTAGGTTTAGACAGTTTTACTGAGGTTACGTTTAGGAATAAGGTTAGGTTTAGGTATAGTTTTACTGAGGTTATGTTTAGGAATAAGGTTAGGTATAGTTTTACTGAGGTTAGGTTTAGGCATAAGGTTAGGTTTAGACAGTTTTACTGAGGTTACGTTTAGGAATAAGGTTAGGTTTAGGTATAGTTTTACTGAGGTTAGGTTTAGGTATAGTTTTACTGAGGTTATGTTTAGGAATAAGGTTAGGTTTAGGCATAGTTTTACTGAGGTTAGGTTTAGGAATAAGGTTAGGTATAGTTTTACTGAGGTTAGGTTTAGGCATAAGGTTAGGTATAGTTTTACTGAGGTTAGGTTTAGGCATAAGGTTAAGTTTAGACAGTTTTACCAGGGGCGTCAATTGGGTATGGCAGGCTATTGCAGCTGCCATACCCTGGCTCCAGGGAAGAAAAAAAAAAAAGAAGTACTTTTTTGATAATAAATCGGGAAAATCAGGCAAAAATAAGAATTAAATAACATAACCCTAACCTAACCCGAATCCTAACCCTAAAACCGAAATAAAGTAACCAAAAACTGGAAAAAAACAAACCCAACCCGCCCAGAACCGCACAAAAATTTCGCGCGCGCGCGGGGTGACCTCATGCACGCGTGCATGCTGCCATACCTTAGCTTTTGCTGAACTGACGCCACTGAGTTTTACTGAGGTTACGTTTAGGAATAAGGTTAGGTTTAGACATCACAGCGGATCTCCCTAGAACAGAGGTGGGATCCATAAGCACGCGCCAATGAGGTGTTCTTTAGATCCGCTCTATGGGGAAGGAATGTCTTGGAAATCCTTTAAACCAGCCAGGGGTCTTCTACGTTTTTCAGGTATAGGACCCCTTAGCTGAGAGAGAGATGAAGCAGGGACCCCCACTACATATTGTATAAAATTGTGTTGCATGATTACACCTTTTCATAGATTTCATAGATAGCTTCATAGACTTGTTTGACAGCACTGTCATCAGTGTTGTGTCAATTAATTATTTTTGTTTGTTTTTTTGTTTACACATTATCTTTTCTATTAATATGTTGAATTCATGTTAATGTGTATTTTCAGACATTTAACCACTGAAACCGTCATTACTTAGAAAACTCTGTACTTAGTTTCCTACTACTCTTTTCCCCCCATCTACACCAAAACTCTTCGCCGAAAATAGCCGATCTACAAGCCGAGATCTGCTATTTTTGGCTAAAGTTCTCCTCAGAATATGGATGCTATAGGGCATTGGATCTCAAAGTGGGGTCCGGGGACCCCCAGGGGTACTTGAGGGGGTTCCAGGGGGTCCCCAGCTAAATGATGGACAGGGACCAAATGGACCCTTATGGGTCTGTAACTCTGAGAGTGTACAAATGGAACCAAATGGACCCGTTAGGAGTTAAATTAACATTGATTTTACAATATAAATTGGGGTCCCAGAGACATACATGCCATTAAATGGGGGTCCGTAGCCCTAATGCATGTCAAACTGGGGGTCCTTGAAATTAAAATGGTTGAAAATCACTGCTAGAGAGTCGTACAAATCTTCTATTATGAGGGTCCCTGGCTTATCTTTTCAAATGGGGGTCCGCGGGCTAATGAGTGTCTATTTGGGGGTCCTTGGCACGAAAAAGTTTGAGAACCACTGCTATAGGGTTCAAGTGGTTGATGTAAAATAAAAGTTCCAATAACACAAATATTTTGTCTGTAGCAACTCTGAGGACCCCATAAGCATCCCGGACACCCTGTTGAAGACCCATGCTCTAAACATCTTAAACATATTGAGTCAATTTAGCGGCCCTGTCACCTCCTGGCCACAAGTGAGGTGTTCCTGGAATGTGTTATTGTCGGTTCATGACAGAAGGTCACGGCAAGGGTCAGCTCTCATGTTCTGCTATTCTGTTTTCCCTTTAGTGGTGCCGCCTTTAAACATTTACTGTAACTTATTCTGTTTTCTCTTTAGTATTATATAGCTTTCCAAACCTATGTTTCTCTTGGAAAAAAGAGTTGGCAATCTTCTAATCATTCCACTCTCTCTTTGGATACTTCCTACTTTTACTTTATTGCATTTATTGTTTTGCATTTATATACTGTAGTGCCTTTTCTAGTCTTTCGAACGACTCAAATACTTCATATTCATACACACAACAACGCCAGAACACTGATACATTCACACGCACGCACGCACGCACGCACGCACGCACGCACGCACGCACGCACGCACGCACGCACGCACGCACACACACACAGATGGCAGAGGCAATCATGCAAGGCACTAGCCTGCAGTTCAGAGATTCCGTGTCTCGCTCAAGGACACTTTGACACACTGTCAGGATGAACAGGGAACCTTACAGTTTGCATAATGGCAGCTCTACCAACCTGAACCTTTGGTGTCCGTGTAGCTCAGTCGGCAGAGCACCCGCCTTTGGACCGCAAGGTTCCCGGCACCGGCAAGTCAGCGCATGAGTAGCACGGCTTGGGTAACTAAAGGCCACCAATGCAACTCTTTCTACTCCTTGCAACAAAACAGTCTAACCCATTCAAACCGGGAACGCATCTGTGTAACCACTTTATCTATATTTTATACTTTGGCTATTAAAAAATAGCAGATATACAAGCTCATAGCGCAGCACAGAGTGCCGCGCTATGAGCTTGGATATCTGCTATTTTTGAATAGCCAAAGACATCTAAAATGACAGAGGTGCGTTCCCGGTCTTCTCATTCACTGCCAGAATTATTGCTGGCCGCGTTTGCCCACTGCCAGAGAATTTTCATTGAAAAAAAAAAAGTACTCAGGAGCCGAGATACAGAAGTTTTAAGTTAACAAGGAAGTGGATGGGAGTCTAGATCTTCGAAAAATCATATCTCCTTGGTCTTTGGGTCAAATTAAAAAAAAAAAAAAGAAATTACGTTTTTTTACGTCAGTGGCAGGATTGGTAAACGGGAATAATTAAGTTATTACGTCAGAGGCAGTGAATATTAATGGGTTAAGGCCAGTCCACACCAATGCAACTGCCATAATGGTTGCAAGTTGTTGCAAGGAGTTGCATTGCAAATCATTTGTGTGGACTGGCCTTAAGATGTGTGATAAGTACTGGTAGCTGATGGTAGGTGTCGCGCTTCGGCAATCCATCTCCCAGGCGTCTACCGCAGGGTTTCTCATAGTGGGTGCCGTGACGGAAGTCCAGCGGTACCGCAGAATACTTTGATAATATTTGGAATTTACCACTTTACTTAGACCCTATACTTAGTCAAAACGGACCTGAGTTTCTCTAGCTGTCCTTGGTGAGGTCTGTTGAAACAAATCTCAAATTTAAATGTAAAAAATAATAGCATATTTAGGTACTGTAATATGACATAAATGTAGGGTTCTATAAAGTAACTCGGGGGTGCTGAGGATGAAAAAAAATCTATTTTATGTTTACTAAAGAGCAGTGGTGTAAAGTAACTAAGTACATTTACTCAAGTACTGTGTAAAATAACATTATACAGTTGAAAAGTTATAAGTTAAATTCTATTTTCTGTTTACTAAAGAGCAGTGGTGTAAAGTAACTAAGTAGTTTTCCCACCACTGCCCCTGTTGAACTGAACAAACACCATAGCAATGAGTACAATCAGAATATAGTGCTATTTATCTCATCTTAACGACAACAAAAATCCCTTATATCCTCTTTAACCTGTCCATGCATTTGAGTTAAAGCAGCGCTCTCTCCCAGGGCACCAGACCCCAATCCAACCAAACATCTGTGGGATGGAAATGGAGGAATGCAGCAGGTTTTGAAGCGGAGGCCTCAGTACCAGCCAGCCAACTCAGATTCACTGCACAGAGTGCCAGCCAGCATCGCTGTTAAAGGCTTTCAACACCTCATTGACTCCCTGCCTGGATGAACTGGAGCTGTTGGAACGTACAGTGGTCCCTGAGGTATTGTTCAGACAGTGTAATGTTAATTGCACACTTCTTTCACAAACAGTGGGTCGGGACTCACAGACTTTTATTTTATGTTATCCTGTTTAGCCCAAATGTCTGACTGTACCTCGTTCTGACAAATAAAGTATTCAATCAATCAATCAATCAATCGAAAACCCCGTCTTTGGGTCGCGGGGCCAATTTATATGGGATGCGAGTAAATATCTCTTTTTCCGTTTCCTACATAACATGTACAGTATATATGATTTGAAAAGATTTGAAAAAGTTTTAACAAAACCAATCATAACTTTTCATCAATTAAAAACAATTCCAATATTTTCCAATTCCAATAAGTATTTCATGAATGAAATGAAAGAAATCTAATAAATTCCATAAATAAAAAAGTTAAAAGTAGTGAAAATAGCAGATCTACAAGCTCACAGCATGGCCCGAAGCGTCGCGTTGTGAGCTTGTAGATCTGCCATTTTCAATAGTTTGCACACAGACACACGCAAGCACACGCACGCACGGAGGCAGGCAGGCAGGCAGGCCAAGGCTATCAGCTCATATTTTATTTGTGACACCCTCAAGACCAAAACCATGGATTATTAATATGTTTCCCTCAAAACGTAGCGACATCTTGTATTGTGACCTGGTGACTCAGGCATTTTAAAAGACATTTGTCTTGTCATCCATGTTGTAATCCAAGGAAGGACTGAACCCTCATGACCCAGTTGGAGTTTAAGCAACTCTGACTCACATCGTGCGGATTGTGAAACAAAGGGCCCCTGGGCACCAGTTTTGACAGCATATTGTTACGTAGTTTTAAGTTATAGTCTTTTGAATACAATTCCATTTAGTTTTAGTCGTATTTTGGTCATCGGAAATGTTTTAGTTTTAGTTGACTCAATATTAAAACCTAAGATTTTCGTCAACTAAATCTAAAGCTGACTTAGTCGACTAAAATGTCTCATGGCGGGCTGTGATGGCGTCGTAATGCCTGATTTATACTTAGCTTTTTGCCGAAAACAGCTGATCGGCAATTCACAAAACTTCTCTAAATATATTATTTTGTTGTTGCCCCTTTTTCTTAAGTTAATTCCGCCCCACAAACTTTTGCATGTTGTCTCTGCTGTTGTATCCTACTGAGATCACCTGCGCGTGAGGAGCCCCCGCCGGTAGGACCGCAGAGCCTCCGTCCAACTCCTCCCGCCAAACACTCCCTACTGACAGGATCCGCCCCCCAGCCCAAGAGTACGTGCAGTGACAAATATCACCCTCTCCACCCGCTTTCTCTCCCCCGAACACTTGGATGCTCTAAATCAGAGGTCTTCAACAGCGGGTCCGGGACCCCTAGGGGCTCCCCAGAGTTACTACAGGGGGTCCGCCAAATCTTTGTGTGATATATATATTTTTTACATTAACCACTTGAACCCTAGCATCCCCTTTTCTGAGGAGAAAAAATAGCCAAAAATAGCCGATCTACAAGCTCTCAACGCCTTGCAGCGCGAGGCGTTGAGAGCTTGTAGATCGGCTATTTTTGGCAAAGAGGCTATTCACCTGTTTCCTAGGCTGTGTTTTCCACTTCCTGTCGATTTCATTGGATATCATTGGTCATCTGACCAGTTTTATTGGATTTCATTGGATCAAATCGACAGGAAGTGGAAAACACACAGCCTAGGAAACAGGTGAATTGGTGTAGAGGGAAAAAAGAGCAGACTAAGTAAAAAAAAAACTTTCATCTGAAACACAATTTTATACAATATAGAGGGGGTCCCTGCTTTATCTCTCTCAGCTAGGGGGTCCTTGGCCTGAAAAGGTTGAAGACCCCTGCTCTAAATGCGTTTGAAGGCACAGCACTTATACGGTTCACTTATAGATCTTATAGTGAAGAGGAGCCATAGGAAATGCATCACTAACCCATTCACAACTACTACTACGACTGCAGCTGGCTGCCCTGTAGCAACCTGAAAACTCTCTCCTTCCATCACAGTAGATGGAAGGAGAGAGCTTTCAGGTTGCTGTTTTGGAACACGGGCTGAGCGTTGAGTCCAGTGTAATTCGGTGTAATTCAGCATTTAATCTGTTTTGTCACGTGTCCAGTCCCATCGACACGCAGCTCACACATCTCCCACGACTACCAGGCCGCAACGTAATGTGTAGCGCAGGGGTCTTCAACAGAGGGTCCGTGACCCCTAGGGGGTCCTCAGAGCTACTATAGGGGGTCCGCCAAATCTTTGTGTGATAGGATTTAGTTTTTTTACATTAACCACTTGAACCCTAGAATTCCTTTTCTGAGGGGAACATTAGCTTGTAGATCGGCTATTTTTGGCAAAGAGGCTTATAGGTGTAGAGGGACAAAAGAGCAGACTAAGTAAAAAAAAAAACTTTAATCTGAAACTCAATTTTATACAATATAGAGTAGGGGGTCCCTGCTTCATCTCTTTCTTAGCTAGGGGGTCCTTGGCCTGAAAACATTGAAGACCCCTGGTTTAGCGCATACGGCATGCATACACATACATTGTACCAACTGTTGTCGTGCGCACGCGTGCACATGGCGCACACAGCTGCTTTACTGTGCTCCTCCCACGTTCTGACTTATTGACTGGGCACAGGCAGTTGTCTGGGCGCCACAGGAGTCATGGTCAGGACCCCATGATGAGAGATGGACAGAACAGGAGGGAAAGACACACATAAGATGATGTAATGGTACAGTAATGTCGAAGGAGAAGGAACTTGAGGCGCATTGAGCCTCTTGGACAGCTTGTATAACTTTGGACGCTGATAGAATGAAACTTCCACAGCTCCACTCAAGCATAATTCAAGCTCATATAGCTTGTAGACCGGCTCAAGCTTGAGCTTGTATATCTGCTGTTTTTGGACAGCCAAAGAAATCTTAAAATGACACAGATGTGCTCCCGGTCTTAATGGTTTAAATAGGGCTTAAGCGGTTCATTCATAAAGTACTCCCCCCCCCCCCCTAGTATAGGCTCTATACAGCAGCCATATTGGGAATGAATTGGGCCTCTTCCTTACTTCCTTTACAGGTGTTACCAATGATACTAATTAAGGCTCTGTTCCATTTAGTGTGGTATAGTGGTTGTCTTATTTTCAAGGACCCCCATAACTCTGAGAGTGTACACATGGAACCAAATGGACCCTCACGGGTCCATTTGGTTCCATTTGTACACTCTCAGAGTTACACACCCACCATAAGGGGCCATTTGGGAACCAAAATGGAGTGTTTCTAGTGAGCCCACATGGACGGTATCAGCACCCTGACCAGAATGGAACAGAGCCTTCATTAGTATCATTGGTAACACCTGTGAAGGAAGTAAGAAGAGGCCCAATTTATTTCCAATATGGCTGCTGTGCATAGAGCCTGTTGTGGTGGAGTCAAAAGTACAATGTTTGTGAAAGTATCCAAAAATACCAAGTACTCAGGTAAAAAACAGATAGTCAAAACTTGTACTCAAGTACATACTGAAGGATCCTGCCGTGGAGCTGGTAAAGTATACTGCTGATGGTCACTGTCGGGCAGAAACCTCTTATCTCCATTATTTTAACTTTTTTTGCTGTTTTTTGCTACAGCATAAAAAGCAGCAGATCTACAAGTGACGCGTTTCGAGCTTGTGGATCTGCTACTTTTGCCGTTTTTGAATTTGAATCCAGAAAAGTCACAGTTTTGGACATTTGAGGTTTCCACCCGACAGAGACGTTAAAGGAGTAGTTCACCCCAACCAAAATCTTATTTTCTATCAATTACACACCCCATGAAGCCTTGACTTCATGGAGATGTTTTCGTGGCATTCTTAAGCCAATAATTTGATGACCGGCGGAAAGATGCTAAGGTCTCCTGTAGGACAGTGGTTCTCAAAGTTGGGCCCGGGGACCCCCAGGCCAGGGGTCCTTGAGGGGGTTCCAGGGGGTCCCCAGCTAAATGATAGATTAGGCACCAAATGGACCCTTATGGGTCTGTAACTCTGAGAGTGTACAAATGGAACCAAATGGACCCTAACGGGTCCATTTGGTTCCATTTGTACTCTCAGAGTTAAATTGACATAGATTTTACAATATAGATTGCGGCCCAAGTGATAGAAATGCCATTAAATGGGGGTCTGTAGCCCTAATGCATGTCAAACTGATGATCCTTGAAATTAAAATGGTTGAGAATCACTGCTAGAGCCGAAAAGAAATTCTCTTATGGGGGTCCCTGAGGCATATCTTTTCAAATGGGGGTCCGCGGGCTAATAAGTGTCAATTTGGGGGTCCTTGACATGAAAAAGTTTGAGAACCACTGCTGTAGGAGACTCAAAGAGTCTCCATAGAGTCTCCGTCCGTCATCCAATTATTGGCTTAGGAATGCGAAAAGAAAAAAAAAAATCCATTAATTCAAGTCTCCATGGGGTGACAAATAGATAGAAAAAAATTAAATTTCTGGGTGAAGTATCCCTTTAATGTCAGTGGGCTGACTTTAGTGAGCCAGTTGAAAACTCTGTGTGAGTTGTAGGCGGTTACAACATAGATTTGACCGGGAGACCACAGAGACCTTGTCATAATTAATCCAGGAGAAGATTAGAACATGAACCAGTTATTTTCTGCTGTCTTTTCAGAGCAATGGCTTCAGTCTGGCTTTTATTTTTAGAAAACCTAGCTAGAAACAAGCAGGGATTTTGCCAACAATTGCCAAACTGTATATTTTCATCATAACCTCTTGGTTCATCACAGACAAAAACCACTGTAGGATTTCTGCCTCAAGTTTGTTAGTCATGTTTTCCAGTTCCCTCCACCCCTGGCATATAACCCATTAAAACCGGGAACGCATCTGTGTAACCACTTAAACCATTATTTTATACTTTGGCTATTCAAAAATAGCGTGAATTGTTTTTGCAAATCTTTGAATATATATATATATATATATATATTTAAAGCAAACATTTTTAACTCAAATCTTTGCTTCTGGGGGGTCCCTGGAGCAACATATTTTGAGATGGGGGTCCAAATACATATCATTTTGGGGGACCTTGACATGAAAACAATTTGAGATCCACTGATATTATAGCAACATACCAAGTATTTTTCAAAAAAACGGATAGGATTTAGAAGACATTTATAGAATCCCCAGAAGCAAATATTTGAGTTACAAATGTTCGCTTTTAAAACATATATTAAAAGATTTGCACAAATGTTCACGATTTTTCCAAAAAATCGCAGATCTACAAGCTTGTATATCTGCTTTTTTTTAATAGCCAAAGAAATCTAAAAATGACACAGATTTGTTCCCTGTCTTAATGGGATAAGGCAATCGATTTCGACTGAATCCATCGCCCAAAGAACCCAGCCTGCAATGTTTCATGTTGTTTTGTTTGCCTGTTACAGTTACCCCCCCCCCCCCCAAAGACTGAGTCAGCCTGGAAATTATAGGTTAGATGGAGTCTAAATGAGTAGGTTCAGAGGACACAGCCCTCCAGACATGTGCTCATCAGAGACGGGACAAGCCTACACCCCATGCTGATACACTCAGACACTCAGGTGAAAAAACCTTGTAAGTCCAAAGTCGTTACTTTACAGCATTGGTTCTCAAAGTGGGGTCTTTTTAACAACTTTAACCATATTTTATAGTTTGGCTATTCAGAAATAGCAGATATACAAGCTCATAGCGCGACACCGAGTGAGCTTGTAGATCTGCTATTTTTGAAAAATCTTGAAAACTTTGAATTCAAATCTTTGAATATATTTGTTTTTGAAAGCGAACCTTTGTAACTCAAATCTTTGCTTCTGGGGGTCCCTGGAACAAAATATTTGGAGATAGGGGTACGCGGCCAAATACATTTCATATTGGGGGTCCTTGATATATATATATATATGTTTTAGAACTACTGCTTTACAGAACATTTTACGTCTGGACCAAAAACGTTGAGTTGTTTTGTCTTTTACAAAAGAATTTACTTTACAGGTAATGGAAATGAAAAAGACATGTGTTTCAAATGGATCCAATGTACAGTATATTAATGAATTAGGCCATCAATACTTTTTCATTGGCTAAACATTTATACAAACCCACAGACCTGTAGACTTAACCACTTTCAAAAAGTTTCAAAAAATAAAAATCTACAAGAACAGGCCTGTTCTTGTAGATTGGGTATTTTTTCATGTTTGATTTTTTTTTAAGTGAGAGTGGTTAAGTCTGTCTGTGTTTTTTTAAATACATATATAAATATTGTGTGACGAAGTATGGCTTTCATTAACGGAAAAAATACATTTGATCATGGAGATACAAGGTTTCTGCCTGACAGTGACGATATACACACACACACACACACAATGAGGGGGAGAGAGAGGGAGAGGGGGAGGGTGGGTTAACGTGCCCTGGCCTGTTTAGGGTCAGACTAATCCTGGATAACTGTGTCCTTCCTGTCTGTCTGTCTGTCTGTCTGTCTGTCTGTCTGTCTGTCTGTCTGTCTGTCTGTCTCTCTTTCTCTCTCTCTCTCTCTCTCTCTCTCTCTCTCATGTGTGCTTGTGATGTCCCCACAAGTATCGTAGAATTTGAAACACAGACATTGTGAGGACCATTGTCTGGTCCTCTCTTATGGAGAGAAAAAAAAACAATTGGGAAAAGATTGGGGTTAAGGTTATTATACATTTAGAGGTTAGGGTTAAAACCTAAGCTGTGCAGCGATGTCAATCACCCTAACATAATCTACAAGCTCAGAATGCGTCACAGCGCAATGTGTTGTGAGCTTGTAGATCTGCTATTTGTTGGGCTACTTTCAGTTCATTTCAATGGTGTCCAAACATTTTCATGTCCTCACAAGTATAGCCTACTTTGGTGTGTAACTACTCATTTCAGATTTTACACTTTGATCTCAGCTCCATTTGTGTGAGCCATATATGCTGTGTGTGTGTGTGTGTGTGTGTGTGTGTGTGTGTGTGTGTGTGTGTGTGTGTGTGTGTGTGTGTGTGTGTGTGTGTGTGTGTGTGTGTGTGTGTGTGTGTGTGTGTGTGTGTGTGTGTGTGTGTGTGTGTGTGTGTGTGTGTGTGTGTGTGTGCGTGCGTGCGTGCGTCATTGGTCCTGGGGCTACAGAGTCAAGCCCTCACTCTGAAGGGTGATGATGTCATGTCAGATGTTAAGTTAGATATGGTCTCTGTCAGGTAGAAACCTCATACTGTATGTCCAAAACTGTTACTTTTCAGCATTCAAATTAAAAAGGCATCAAAAGTAGCAGATCTATACAAGCTCAAAATGTGTCGCTAAGCACCGTGTTTCGAGTCGACATTGCGGATCTGCTACTTTTGATGCTTTTGTGTGACGCTGAAGTATGACCAAGTAGGGCGTTAATTTACGGGGGAAAAAACACACACACAAAGTTAATATATGGAGATAAGAGGTTTCTGCCCGACAGAGATAACATTCAAAGCAATGTTCCAGAGCCTCTTTGCCTTGTAGTCTGTGTTTAGTTCACAAAACCCAAGCTAATTAAAACCTGCGCTACAGTAAAACACAACCTTCAGTAAACACACAAAGAGCTTGTCTCTAATCACAAATACAGCTTTGATAACAAGTAAATAAAATAACTCCTTTTCAAAGTCTAATTCTGTTTGATCCTTTTGCAAATTGAAAACAAAACATTACGTTTTCTGAGTAAATCATATTTTTTGAGTTGAGCATAGCGCTCGCACACAGCGTCTATTGATGCCCGCAACGTTCAAACCTATATCAACCGTCGTAGCACTCGAACGTCCTGTCATATGCATTATTAGCACACATAGCTTAGCTGAAACAATGTAAACATGGTCGTGCTAATGATTCAACGTCATTATCGGGGTTGTCAGACACAGCCAGGAGGATCAAATGACCAAATGTTGTCTGCTTGAAGCACCCAGGGCTCTCCACCAGCGCATGTCTTTATACGATACGATAATACGATACGATAATACTTTATTGTCAGTTTGCACTAGTGTTTAACACCGGGATTCCCGGGATGCGGGAATCCCGGGAATTCGTTTTTTTTTACCATCCCGGGAATTCACTTCGGTTCCCGGGCTTCCCGTTTTTTTTTTTCTCTTATAAATGAATACTATTTAGTAGAAAGGCCTATCTACAGCGTGGAGGAATTACTACTATTATAATTAGGCAAGTTACTTGCCGCGTTGCCGACCAGGGCAGGGTCCCATCGTCCCGTTGTGAACCAATATGGGACGCACTGAATGTAACAGTAATGAACAAAATAAAACACAAGTGGCCGACTGGCCGTGATGCCCCATGCTGGCCCTGCGCAGTGCGCACGCTGATTTTTTCCTGTTTCCGCTGCTGTCAATATGGTAGACACCAGTTGACTAGTTCAGATTCAATATCATCAAGTGAAACGCTGCATAAACAGTAGGTAGGTTTGATCGAGCCTATATTCCAGCTTAAAATGCGCGCAAGCCAAGCAATGCTTTTGAGAGAGAGAGAGAGAGAGAGAGAGAGAGAGAGAGAGAGAGAGAGAGAGAGAGAGAGAGAGAGAGAGAGAGAGAGAGAGAGAGAGAGAGAGAGAGAGAGAGAGAGAGAGAGAGAGAGAGAGAGAGAATTAGACCGATGTGGTCCGATTTTTTTATCATCATTAATGTAGCCTACCCTACCTACACTTGCATTTTAGAACGTTCAAACTATATACCATTTTACTAGAACTACCCAGTAGAACAAGTGAACTGCACAACAGCTGTCTGTCTCATTGATTGTCAGTGCTGGCAGCGCATGCATGTGCACAT
Organism: Gymnoscopelus microlampas; assembly: GCF_963454915.1. Classification (NCBI taxonomy): domain Eukaryota; kingdom Metazoa; phylum Chordata; class Actinopteri; order Myctophiformes; family Myctophidae; genus Gymnoscopelus; species Gymnoscopelus microlampas. The sequence goes on from NC_139960.1 coordinate 2,981,250, forward strand.
CAAAATCACACTACAAAACCCCACATTTGATCAACAACAAAATATAGATTAATAGACAACATAGCCTACAGCCAACATCCCAAAATGGAGTCTTATATATCCAGCAAGTAGCCTAATATAAATTAATAACTGCAAACAAATGACAAGTTTAGGCTATCAAATCAATATCCTACAAAAGTAGAGATAAGCTGTGACCTCACCGGCGCTCTGATGGACAATAAATAAATAATCATTTTGCAAATTCTCTTGTCAATAATGATACAAATGGAACGTTTATTTCAGCAGCTAGAGTTTGACATTGTTTGAGTGCAGGGCAGATCTCCGCCAGGGCAGGGCACTATAGGCTATTATATTTATATATTATATTTATATGATTTTAAAAAATCAACTTAAGTCATTATTAGTGCAAGTTCATAGGTGGACACAATAGGGACATTTGGGCACCTAGGTGTAAAATTGGCTATTTAAGTATCTACATATAAATGCATTTTAGTGGGCACTTTTTTTTTTTTTTTACCCTTTAACGGGAATTCCCGGGAAGCCCGGGAAAAGGTCTGAAAATTCCCGGGAATTAAAATTAGCTATTTCCCGGAAAATGTTAAACCCTAGTTTGCACTGAAATTTGTCTTGCGACCCAGAAACAGCCATGTATGCAACATATAACAGTACACACATTTGACATGACACAAGAAAACAACAAAATACAAATACATACATAAAGACATGCAAAGACAAGAGCAATGTCCACCACTCAGCCTACCCCTGGCTTATAACTCCTGATTAAGCCTCAATGTCGTCTGATGGACAAAGGACCTCTTCAGTTTGACCTTATTGTATGTAGGAACACTGTATCTCCTTCCTGAAGGCAGCAACCTATATTCTCCATACAAAGCATGGCTAGTGTTTGAAGTGATATTCCTTGCCAACCTTATCATACTGTTATCATACGTAGATGTATAGAGCCTCTGAAGTGGTTGTCCAACAATCTTTGAACAAATGTTCACTTGTTGCAGCAGTTGTGACTTTAAAGCTACAGACAGACATCCATACCAGGTGGTACTACAGTACTGCAGGACACTCATAATAACAGAAGTGAAAAACAAAAGAAGAATCTGTCTACTAGCACCAAAAGATCTCAGACGGCGAAGGAAATAGACTCTTTGTTTTGTCTTCTTACCCACTGATTCAATCTGGTCTTTCCATGACAAAAGGTGGTCTATTACTATGTATACGAACATACCTGGTTGATCTGTTCACTATGAATAGTAATAGGGGATCTGTGTATCTCTAGTGGGGCACCAAAAACAATCTCTTCTGTCTTTTTTGTGTTAATGATAAGAGCGTTGTTATCACTCCATTCCACCACCTTATTTACTCTGTGTTGGTGCAGTCCAGGATCACTGGAACTATCCAAAAGAGAAATCAAAACTGTATCATCAGAGTACTTTAGAATGTATTGGTCTGGCTTGTCAGTGCGACATTCAGACAGACATTTCTCAGTACTACAGCTGTCGCAGTATAAAGGGTGAACAATACAGCTGAGCTTACACAACCCTGGGGAGCACCAACATTAGTGGTTAATGCTGAGGAGAGGGTTTTGTTCACTTTCACCCTCTGTACTCTGTTAGTAAGGAAGGAAGCATACCAGTGAATTAAGTATGGATTCAGTTCCAACTGTACCATCTTTGACACCAGAATATCAGACTGTATTGTATTGAAGGCTGAAGAGAAGTCTAAGAACAGCACCCTTGCATGATTCTTATTAGACTTATCTAGGTGTTTTGTAATGAAGTGGACCAGTGTGACAACCGCATCCTCTGTACCGCAACCTTTCTTATAAGCAAACTGACAGGTGTCAAATTTGTCTTTAGTTATACTCACAAGATGTTGCAACAGTATTCTTTCCAGTGATTTCATGGTCACTGAAGTAAGAGCTATGGGTCTATAATCCTTATGTTCTTTTGGACATTGGATTTTGGGTAATGGTTTTATGTGTGAGGTTTTCCAACACAGAGGAATTATATGTGTGTCTACAGAGGTTTGAAATATTGGTTGCCACACAGGAGCCAACTCGGATGCAAAGTTTTTGAGGAGAAAAGCACTGCACTCGTCCGGCCCATTAGCTTTCCTTGTGTTAGTACACCGAAACACTTTCCTGACATCCTCTTCAGTGATGATAATTCTGTCTGAGGGGGCAGGTGTTACAGCCTTAAGTGTTTCAGTGCACTTAGAGGAATCGCCCAATGATTCGAATCTGGCATAGAAAGTATTTAGGTCATTGGCAAAGCCAAGTTCATTGTCTGTCACAATAGGTTTGGTTGGGGCTGACATTCCTGTCATGGATTTCATAGTATCCCACGCCTTTTTGTGATTTTTAGCTTTGAACGCATCCTCTAGGTGCTGTCTATGTGCCAATTTTGCCTTCCTCATTTTTGTTTTTAGCTTATTTTCTGTCAATTTGAGTGCACCGAAATCTTTGTTTATGAAGGCTGTTTTCCTTTCATTTATTATATTCTTTATGTCCTTGGTCACATATGTTTTATTGTTCGGATAGATTTTAATTTCCTTTGTAGGAACAACCAGCTGTACACAAAAATTAATGTACCGTAATTTTCGCACTATAAGCCGCACCTGAATATAAGCCGCAGCAGCTAAATTGAATGATTTGTACATATATAAGCCGCACTGGACTATAAGCCGCGGGTGTAAAATCCCTAGATTTAGGAAGTCCCCTAGTGGCCGTTAGCTATAAAAATCCATAGATAAGCCGCACCGTTATATAAGCCGCAGGGTCGAAAAATGGGAAAAAAGTCGCGGCTTATAGTCCGAAATTTACGGTAATCATTTGTAACTGTGGTTATTTCGTCCAATGAACCATCTCTAAAAGTGTCCCAATCTGTACAGTCCAGGCATGCTTTTAGTTGTTCCTTGCTTTCATTTGTCCATGTCCTAACTACTTTCTTCTCCACCTTTCCTCTCTTCAGTTTTGACTTATAAACTGGAGTCATGTACACAACATTATTGTCAGAGGTCAATATAGGCGGGCCTACCTTGGCAACATATGCATTTGGAATGTTCACATAACACTTGTCCAGAATGTTATTTTTCCTAGTCGCATCCTTGACATACTGTACAAATCCTGGCAACACAGTGTCTAGATAACACTGGTTCAAGTCTCCAAGTACGATTGCTGGTGCCTCTGGGTACTGTAGTTGTAGTCCATGTACACAGTCAGCAATGGTTTTTGCTGCCTGTGCTGCTCTTCCTGGCCCTTTAGGAGGCACATAGACTATGAACAGTAGAATGCACCCAAATTCGCGGGGGAGATAGAACGGTCTTAAAGTCATGCCCAGGATTTCCACGTTGGGATCGTCGCATATCCCATATACCGTAGAAATACATGGGTGACAGTCCTTTACCATTGAAATACATGGGTGACTCATGATATCACCACTGTAACATCCTTCAGAGGTACAGTTTCTTGAGTTTTGCCAATCTTAAGGTTTTTAAACAGGTTTGTGTTAAGACCTTACATGGACTGTGCCCGCCTCCCCTGAGGGAATTCATAAAGAGGAAGCCTGATAGAGGAATCAGCACTAGGTCAACCACTAGAGGGGATTGTGAAGTGCAGCACAGGCAAACCAAGTTCGGACAAAATGTCCTCTCGTAACAGGCTTGTTCAACATGGAATAACCTTCCATTGGCCTTAAGACATTGTCTTACAGTACGTTTCCATCCTTTAAGTACAATCTAAAAAATGGTTGATTGATAACCGAACTTGCGACCATTCAGAATCGTGCACTTTATAGAAATACATAGCAGACAGTACTTTAGGCCCCTATAGAAATACACGGCAGAAGGCAGCCGCACTTTCCTAGTTTCCACACAGAATGTCACAGAAACGTTTTGAAAGATGTCCAATCATCTAATAATCCCGCCGGTGGAGTTTCTCAGCAGGAAATGGAAGTACAACAATAAGATATGCTAAAACACAGAGCCAAACCCTGAAATAGCAGCTTGGAACAATATTTGACCATGCATTCATGCTGCTGCGCTCTAGAATCCTCTCTCTCTCTCTCTCTCTCTCTCTCTCTCTCTCTCTCTCTCTCTCTCTCTCTCTCTCTCTCTCTCATACTCAGGGTTGTTTGTACAGCTGGGGTACATTGGAGGGGTGGTTTCTGAGAAAAGTGGATGCAATATTAAACGTTGACATTTTATTAATGGTAAATGGTGCATTTATGAAGCGCTTTATCCAAACTGCTTTTACATAGATTGCGCATTACATTCACCCATTCACACACACACACACACACACACACACACACACACACACACACACACACACACACACACACACACACACCCCATAATATTGATGTGACATTAGGGTTGGCAACTACCTGAACTTCAGATAAGGGACACTCGGCCAGGCGTCACCCTTATTTCTATGAAAAATTAAGGGATGCCCAGAAAAAGTCTCACTGTATACAGTATACGTAAAAAATGTCATTGCCATCAGGCAGAAACCTCTTATCTCCATATTTTAACGCTTTGTGTTTTTCTGTAAATTAACGCCCTACTTGATCATACTACAGCGTCACACAAAATAATCAAAAGTAGCAGATCTACAAGCTCGAAATGCGGCACGAAACGACACTTGCGTTGTGTTGTGAGCTTGTAGATCGGCTATTTTTGGCAAAGACTCAGGTCCAGTTTATAGTCTAGAGGGTTTAAGTGGGTAACGACCTGTATTATAGTACATGTGAGCTGTTTGAACTTGTAAGATGTGTGTCATTGATTGATTTCCCCCAAAAATAAGGAACAAAGTACCTTATCAGTTCAATAAGGGACACGACTTTTAGTTTCCAAATAAGGGAAGATCCTGTATTTCAAGGTACGTTTGGCAACCCTATGTTACATGGTCACTTGGTGTAAATTCATTCCTTAGTGAATTTCAGTCTTGCAGTATTAAGCACTAAGTCCAGTTAGAATCAAGTCTCACTTGGACTCTGTCTCGAATTGTCTTGCAATTGGATTACATTTTTTAACCTGGACTTAAATATATCTTTATTACTCATTAAATGATCAAACACACGTTTGATCATTTAATGAGTAATAAAGATATATTTAACAAGACAAAGAGTCTAAAAGCCTCGCTAGTAGCCCTTAGATTCTGTGCTGCTCATTACACCCAACCAGACCAAAGTGGATGGAACTGACATGACATTGAAGACAACTCTCCTATCCGGATACTACCGTGAGGAGAAGGCGTGCTCGAACTCAAGGGGATCTTGAGGAGTAGTCTCTTTGGATTAACTGGGTGCAGATTCGTGATAAAATATGTAATAAAGGAACATCCGCACTCTCTTCAGTTATATTCTTGGTTTATTTTTTTAGGGTGAACAGCCGCAGCAGACAGTCTATCTGGAGAAACGGACGCGTTTCGGCACGTCGGCCTTCCTCAGCGTTTCAAACTAGAATACATCAAACAGGATGTGACATATATAGCTATGCGATAGTGTACAGCTGATTCTCATTGGTGAATACAATTCACTTGCAATTCATAGTACTATTGGTGTTTACATTAAGCATTACACATAGTATTTGTTTAGTAAAAATATTCTTAAAGTTTCCACAGATTCCACAACCAGAAACATCAATTCATAGAAAACATTTCATAGAAAACAATTCAATAACAACTCTTCATTCAGTCCCTTAGGGAACTCGGTATTTAATGCATGGATCCAGTAAGCCTCCCTTTGTAATAGGACCCGGTCTCTGTCCCCACCTCTTCTCAGTGGGTTGACCACTTCTAAACCTTGAAATCTTAGTGTACATATGTCATGTTTAACCATATTATAATGCCTGGCAACAGGGGACTTCTCGTCTTTGTTTCTAATATTGCTCTTGTGCTCCGTAATTCTGGTTTTTAATTCTCTTTTGGTCTTTCCCACGTAGCAAAAACCGCAGGGGCATTTTAAAAGATAAACTACATATTTTGTCTTACATGTAATTCTCCCTTTGACTTTAATTTTTTTACCATTATGAGGGTGAGAGAAAGAGTCTCCAGTTATCATGGCATTACAATTAATACAACCTTTACATGGGAAATTCCCTGAGGGTATAGTAGATAAAAAGTGTTGTGGTTGAATATACACATCATTTTTTATTAGTTTATCGCTTATATTGTTTGCTCTCTTGTTTGCAAAAATTGGGGGGGTGGAAAAAGCTTTTCCTACCACTGGGTCGCTGGACAGTATGTGCCAGTGTTTTTTGACCACCTGTTTAATGGGTTGGGAGATAGGGGAAAATGTAGTTGTCATAACTATAGGTTGTCTGTTTAAAGCAAAAGAAGATTTAGGAGCAAGGAGACCGGTTCTATCAAGGGGCTTGATTTTAGACTTACTATTAGTTAAAATATTTTCGGTATAACCTCTTTCCCTAAACCTACTGCACATTTCTGTAGACTGACTATCAAAATCAGATTCACTGTTACAGATTCTTTTAAGTCTTAACATTTGGCTATATGGTAACCCTCTTTTTAGACTAGAAGGGTGATAGCTAGAAAAATGAAGATAGTTGTTTCGATCAGTCTTTTTACGGTACACTGTTGTCTGAATCCCTCTATTTGTTTTTTTAACACATACATCTAAGAAGTTAACAGTTTCTTGACTGGCTTCCAAAGTGAACTTAATGGAGGGTAATCTTGAGTTCATGTAATCTGTAAACTCTTTCAACATTTCAGAAGTACCACAAAAAATAAAAAATATATCATCAATGTACCTAAACCAGCCTTTTAACTTAGTACTAAAGGGATTGTCTTTATACACATAGTCTTCTTCAAATTTACCCATAAACAAATTCGCATAATTTGGGGCGAATGGGCTACCCATTGAAACACCTTGTTTTTGGAGATAGAACTCATTGTCGAAATTGAAATAATTTTTTGTAAGGACCACATTGGCCAAGTTCATGATAAGGTCTGTAGGAGGTGACTGGGTCACTCTTGACTCCATATAATATTTGAGGGCTTCTAAACCTTCTTGATGAGGTACATTTGTATAAAGGCTGGTTACGTCCATGGTGCATATATATTCAGAATCTGAGATATCTCCTAAGGACTTTAACTTGTTTAAAAAGTCAGTCGTGTCTTTTAGATAAGAAGGCAAATTAAACACTAAATCTTTGATGTGATAATCAATGTACTGTGAAATCGGTTCAGTCAAAGAGCCTATACCTGCCACTATAGGGCGCCCGGGGACCGGAGGTTCACAACTCTTATGTATTTTAGGCAAAGTATATAAAATAGGGCGTACTGGGTGTTCTCTGAACATGAATTTGTATTCATCCTTGGAAATGATTTGGTCAGACAAAGCTTTGTCTAGTGTACTCTTAATTTCTTTAGAGAAACGAATAGTGGGATCACAGGATAACATACTATAATACTCAATATTGCTCAATTGTCTATTTATTTCCACAATATATGACTCTCTGTCTTGTAGAACAATAGCACCTCCTTTATCCGCTCTACGGATGACAATAGATTGGTCACTGGATAAGTCTTTCAAAGCTAGCCTTTCTTGTGGTGACAAGTTCGAATGACAATGGTTAATGGGTTCTATGGGGGAAAGTAAGGAAAATACATCTTGGTCAATCAACCTACAAAAAGTGTTCACAGAAGCATTAAGCATAGGGGGAACAAATGTGCTCTTGGGTTTAAAGGTCTTCGTCACGTGACTGTCTCTTATTTCTTCTGATCTCCCCAGTTGGGGAGAAAGGGGTGGGTTGACAATGTTACTGTCCTTGTAAAAGAAGGCTTTTAGTTTAATCGATCTGAAAAATTTGAAAAGTTCCACTTTTGTAGTGAATGGATCCGCCTTTTTAGACGGTACAAATGATAAACCTTTAGAGAGGACAGTTATTTCATTAGGATTCAGATGTCTACCCGATAGGTTGATTATGTTGGAGTCGTCTTCTAGGTTGGTGGTCCTTTTGGCCCGCTTGTGTCCCTTACCTCCCCGTCGTGTTGGTCTTTTGTTTTTGATCTTGTTGTTATTAGGCGCGGTCCCAAAAAACGCGGCCTGTTGGCTGCGTCTTCTGCTCCCGATTCTTCTGAAGTCGTGCCGCTGGAAGGAACGCCGTGTGTTGCTCCTTGTTGTGTCCTGAATGGTCTCCGTGCCTCTCCACCGGACAGCCACTTGTATACTTTATCGTCTCTGTAGTCGAATGTGTCTCGTCGATATTTGTACAGTTTATAATCCAGTAGTTCCTTGTGATACGTGTCAATTAAAGTACTGCACTGTTGGTCTATGTCTTTCAGTTGTTGGGCACCAAACTTTGTTTTGATGTCCTTTTCCACTTGTGAGATTTCCACCTGAGTGGTGGTCATTTCCTCATTGCAGTGTTCGATTATTAACAGCATTAGATCCAGCGAGCACTTATTCAGAACTTCACACCATTTCTTACAAAAAGTCTTACTGTTTCTGCCCAGTGTGGGCTCTTTGTCCATTCGCAGTCCCCGTGGGATTCGTTTAGTCCTCCAATATTGGGACAAGGTGGATCCATGCAGAGTGTAGCGTATGTCTTTTTTCTTTAGGGCTTCTAGCCTCTTGGATAAGGACTCGACTGAATCGAACAACTGGTGTGTGGATTCTTGTGGAAACAGAATGCTCTCTGAGTCAGAGTCTGAATAGGCAAACGTAGAGGCTCTTGCCTCCGTGATGTTGTCTATGTCTTGGAAAGACATGCTGCTGCGTGCGGCGAGGAGCGACGCCTCAAACAATACAATGAAGACAACTCTCCTATCCGGATACTACCGTGAGGAGAAGGCGTGCTCGAACTCAAGGGGATCTTGAGGAGTAGTCTCTTTGGATTAACTGGGTGCAGATTCGTGATAAAATATGTAATAAAGGAACATCCGCACTCTCTTCAGTTATATTCTTGGTTTATTTTTTTAGGGTGAACAGCCGCAGCAGACAGTCTATCTGGAGAAACGGACGCGTTTCGGCACGTCGGCCTTCCTCAGCGTTTCAAACTAGAATACATCAAACAGGATCTGACATATATAGCTATGCGATAGTGTACAGCTGATTCTCATTGGTGAATACAATTCACTTGCAATTCATAGTACTATTGGTGTTTACATTAAGCATTACACATAGTATTTGTTTAGTAAAAATATTCTTAAAGTTTCCACAGATTCCACAACCAGAAACATCAATTCATAGAAAACATTTCATAGAAAACAATTCAATAACAACTCTTCATTCAGTCCCTTAGGGAACTCGGTATTTAATGCATGGATCCAGTAAGCCTCCCTTTGTAATAGGACCCGGTCTCTGTCCCCACCTCTTCTCAGTGGGTTGACCACTTCTAAACCTTGAAATCTTAGTGTACATATGTCATGTTTAACCATATTATAATGCCTGGCAACAGGGGACTTCTCGTCTTTGTTTCTAATATTGCTCTTGTGCTCCGTAATTCTGGTTTTTAATTCTCTTTTGGTCTTTCCCACGTAGCAAAAACCGCAGGGGCATTTTAAAAGATAAACTACATATTTTGTCTTACATGTAATTCTCCCTTTGACTTTAATTTTTTTACCATTATGAGGGTGAGAGAAAGAGTCTCCAGTTATCATGGCATTACAATTAATACAACCTTTACATGGGAAATTCCCTGAGGGTATAGTAGATAAAAAGTGTTGTGGTTGAATATACACATCATTTTTTATTAGTTTATCGCTTATATTGTTTGCTCTCTTGTTTGCAAAAATTGGGGGGGTGGAAAAAGCTTTTCCTACCACTGGGTCGCTGGACAGTATGTGCCAGTGTTTTTTGACCACCTGTTTAATGGGTTGGGAGATAGGGGAAAATGTAGTTGTCATAACTATAGGTTGTCTGTTTAAAGCAAAAGAAGATTTAGGAGCAAGGAGACCGGTTCTATCAAGGGGCTTGATTTTAGACTTACTATTAGTTAAAAACCACAACACTTTTTATCTACTATACCCTCAGGGAATTTCCCATGTAAAGGTTGTATTAATTGTAATGCCATGATAACTGGAGACTCTTTCTCTCACCCTCATAATGGTAAAAAAATTAAAGTCAAAGGGAGAATTACATGTAAGACAAAATATGTAGTTTATCTTTTAAAATGCCCCTGCGGTTTTTGCTACGTGGGAAAGACCAAAAGAGAATTAAAAACCAGAATTACGGAGCACAAGAGCAATATTAGAAACAAAGACGAGAAGTCCCCTGTTGCCAGGCATTATAATATGGTTAAACATGACATATGTACACTAAGATTTCAAGGTTTAGAAGTGGTCAACCCACTGAGAAGAGGTGGGGACAGAGACCGGGTCCTATTACAAAGGGAGGCTTACTGGATCCATGCATTAAATACCGAGTTCCCTAAGGGACTGAATGAAGAGTTGTTATTGAATTGTTTTCTATGAAATGTTTTCTATGAATTGATGTTTCTGGTTGTGGAATCTGTGGAAACTTTAAGAATATTTTTACTAAACAAATACTATGTGTAATGCTTAATGTAAACACCAATAGTACTATGAATTGCAAGTGAATTGTATTCACCAATGAGAATCAGCTGTACACTATCGCATAGCTATATATGTCACATCCTGTTTGATGTATTCTAGTTTGAAACGCTGAGGAAGGCCGACGTGCCGAAACGCGTCCGTTTCTCCAGATAGACTGTCTGCTGCGGCTGTTCACCCTAAAAAAATAAACCAAGAATATAACTGAAGAGAGTGCGGATGTTCCTTTATTACTGACATGACATTGCAAGTGTGCTCAGCAAGTTTCAAGAAAAGCTGCCTATCGATATATCGTGTCTGCAAAGTTTTTGGCCTAATGGTGGAGGGTTGAGATTGAAATTTAGAAATGATTTGTCTATTTTATCTATTCTGCTGATTTACATTCATAGCTACTGCTCTTTCTTGGCAATTTGAAAATTCCTAAGCTCTCCTCTGGGATTGAAGTGATTTTATTTTTATCCAGTATCTTATCATATCTGGCAACCCAAGCACACCAACGTTTTTCATTTGGAGAGGAGCTTGACTCGTGCATTTCTAAGATTCCATTACAGGAACTGAACTCATGCTATGTCAAGGAGTTTGCTACCTTGCATTTTCACCTAAAAAAGGGGTCACAGTTGGTTCCAACAGGTTTGTGTGCACAGCTGGCTGGGAACTTAAAAAACTGCTGCTTTCTTTCAGCATACAGTAAGTATACAGGTTATATTAGGTGAACTCAATGTTTTCTAATGCAAGGGTTCCCAAACTGTCCAGGCCGCGACCCGCCAAAATAAAAATATTTGAACTGGGGACCCCCCACCCTGACAAGCAATTGTAGGCGTTAGAATTTAGTTTGACTCGGTTGCGCAGCTTCAAGGCGTTGTGAGCTTGTAGATTGGCTATTTTCACAATGTTTGCCTCTTTCTATTTTATTTTTTTAAATATATTTGTGGGCCTTTTTCTGCCTATATTGATAGGATAGGGCTGACAGGAAATGGGGAGAGAGATTAGGGGGGGCGGGGGGGGGGGGGGGCGCACAGCAAAGGTCGAGATCGGGAGTCAAATTCGCAACACGCTATCAAGTTGGATAGGCTCTATGCACAGCAGCCATATTGGACAGAAATTGGGGCCCTTCCTTGCTTCCTTCACAGGTGTTACCAATGACACTAATGAAGGCTCTGTTCCATTTAGTGTAGCACAGTGGTTCTCAAACTTTTTCATTTCAAGGACCCCCATAACTCTGAGAGTGTACAAATGGAACCAAATGGACCCGGGAGGGTCCATTTGGTTCCATTTGTACACTCTCAGAGTTACACCCTCTCAAGGAACCATGAGGGTCCCTGGACCACACTTTGAGACCCACTAGTATTTCTAGTGAGCCAACATGCACAATATCAGCACCCTGACTGACTCTGTTTGACCAGAATGGAACAGAGCCTTCATTAGTATCATTGGTAACACCTGTGAAGGAAGTAAGAAGAGGCCCAATTTTTCTCCAAAATGGCTGCTGTGCATAGAGCCTATTACCAGCATAATGTGGGATGCGCCTGGACCGCTAGGCCAGCAGGCACCCTGTGTGCCTGTTGTCACTAAATTGTCACTTTATAGCCTAAATGTGCAGATACCCTGTATACACTTATACTGTATGTTGGTTTGTTTACTGTTGAGTGAGGAAACAATGTTGCACTTTAAGCTAATCATCTGGGGACCCCCCAAAATATTTTGGGGACCCCCCTGGGGGTTCCTTACCCCCAGTTCTAATGCACCACTGTTTCTCAACTTTGGCCCTGGGGACCACCAGCAGTCCAGATGGACCCTTAAAGGAATACTTCGCTTATTTTTATATCAATTACTCACTCCATGAAGCCTTGAATTCATGGAGTTTTTTTGTTTTGTTTTGGTCTCATTCCTGAGACAATAATCCAATATGTTGCTGCTGTGGTAGGAGACCAATGCAAAACTATATCAAATAATAATATAAACTCCAAAATAACTCTCACAGTGTTAATCACTGATGATCCAGGTTTAAAGAGAATGTTTTAAATATGGTTTTGCTCTTGTTAAAGGACGACTTCACCCATTTTCAACCTTCCTCTTCATATAATTGGTCCTCACTAATGCTCATGATAAAATGGTACCATTTTCTTCTACTCAGAGGAGGGCTGTGGACAGTTCAGAGTCCCGTCTACCAGTGACATCATCGATGGAAAATCCAAGCTAATAGAAACTGCAGGCTTTCTATTCCTGGAAAGTTGCAATGCAATAATAGAAGCCATTGTTCTTGCGTTAATAAAAATCTAAATAATAAACTTGAAATCTTGTTGGAAAAGAACAAATCCTGCCTAACGATGATAGACGATGATAGTCACTGGTAGACGGTTTCTGGACTGTCCACAGCCCTCCTACGAGACACAGACCAAGTAGAAAAAAATGGTACCATTTTATCATGAGTGTTAGTGAGGACCTACTATATGAAGATAGGTTGAAAATGGGTGAAGTCGTCCTTTAAGATTAGTCAAATATTGGATTGTTGGCACAGGAATGTGACAAAAAACAAAACCAAAAAAACATCTCCATGTATTCAGGACTTCATGGGCTGAGTAATTGATACAAAATGAGTAATTTTTGAAGGGTGAAATATTCCTTAAACGGTCTGTAACGGGTCCATTTGATTCCATTAGTACACTCTCAGAGTTAAATTAACATGAGGGTTTTACAGTGTATTGGGGGTCTACAGAGATAAACTGTATTGTATCACATGGGGGTCCATGATCTAATGCTTATCACATTGGGGGGTCCTTGTCATTTAAGAGGTTGAGAATCACTGTCCTAATTGTTTGTTTGTGTGGCGTTGCACTGACTGATGATGAACTTGTTGTAAGTGATGTTTTAAGCCTCTACATTGACTGATGGCCTTGCCGTAAGTGAAGTTTTAAGCCTCTATATTTTTTACAGTTTCTTTAATTGGAACTTTTATGAAGTCCCAGGCCTCTCAGTCCAAGACTTAACAGAACAACAGCCTCGTAAAAACTAAGCCACTAATAGGGTCTGCGGTGTGTGCAGCTGCTGTCACACACACACACACACACACACACACACACACACACACACACACACACACACACACACACACACACACACACACACACACACACACACACACACACACACACACACACACACACACACACACACACATTACAGTACAGTACACACAGACGACGAATCCCCACACATACATACTGTACTGCTTAGACTTGGACAACATGCCTGTCCATATTCGTGTAGACTCATTTTTATTAGTCTCATATTTTAGTAATCTGAAATGTTTTACTTTTAGTCTAGTTTTAGTTGACTAAATATCATACGATTTTAGTCAACTAACATCTATAGTTGACGAAGTCGACTAAATTTATTGGCAGGCCTCGATGGCTTCGTAATGCCTGATTTATATTTAGCCGTGTGATGAAACTAGCCGATCTACAAGCTCACAACGATTGGCTCTTTTTTTCGGAGCATGACACCACACGCAGCCAGGTATAAAATGACTTAGTCTTAGTTCTACTGGATCCCTTCTCCATTAGTCCCTCACTTACATTTTAGTCTAGTTTTTATTTGTTGGCAAAATACTCAATATATTTAGTCATAGTTTTTAGTCATCATAGCTTTCGACAGTGAAAAAAGGTAGTCGACGAACATTTTTCATCATAGAAAAGTCAGAAAACTAAAACAAAACATTTTCAGATGGGGGTCCGTTGCCCAAAAAAATTGAGCACGAAAATAATTGAGAACTACTGATTTAGGAATTGCAGAATCGGCCTCAGGTCTTAACGGGTTAAATTATCACTCACGATTTTGCTTTGTATATATGAAGGTTTCTGTACGAAAACGACAAGTTATTTTCTTTCCAGCTCTTTATGTTATAGTGGTGTCATATTACATCTCTATGTGTCATTTTGTAAGAACAGCACGTTTCCAAAACGCTGTTCTGTTCCATTTCCTGTGAATGCTGAATGAGCAGACATGATGGCACACCAGCTGTTCTCACTCACTCACCACCTCACTAACACACTGGCATGGTAAACACTGTGTGTGTGTGTGTGTGTGTGTGTGTGTGTGTGTGTGTGTGTGTGTGTGTGTGTGTGTGTGTGTGTGTGTGTGTGTGTGTGTGTGTGTGTGTGTGTGTGTGTGTGTGTGTGTGTGTGTGTGTGTGTGTGTGTGTGTGAGTGAGAGCACATTATGTTAAGAATGTAATTTAGATAGCATGTTGTTTAGACTGATGCTATAGGTTCATGGTTTCTAGAGGCACTGTACACTGTCTCTAATGCATTCTATGTACTGTATGTGATTATTTACCTTGCTTATTGTAAGTCACTGCGGATAAAGAGCATCTGATAAATAACTAAATGGCAATCGGAGAGAGAGAGAGAGAGAGAGAGAGAGAGAGAGGTGGCCAGTAATAGAAACTTTGAACTTAAGTAAAAGTATCAATACCACAATGTAGGAATACTGTATATTTATATAATTTGTGCCATTTCACAATGTTTTCAGATCTCTACAACGCATCACTTTCCTTATCTCTCGATCCTCTCCTCCACTATCATTATGTTCCTCTCCACATTGGACTGTGTGTGTGTGTGTGTGGATTCTCTGTCACTTTCTAAAATATGACTGATCGACTCGCAATCATACAGTACACAGCTTATACCGCCTACACACACACACACACACACACACACACACACACACTGTCACTGTCACAGTGACTCTGGCTGTCCGTATCAAAGATAATCCGTCCTCAATAAAGTCATAGAAATTAAGCGTTTTATAGTGACTCAGGGCCTGTAACACAGATCTCAGCCTGCCTATAAAACTCCTTCAATTGAATTAAAGATTAAAGAGTCGAGCACCACTCTGGGTCACAGCATCCTCCTCTCCTCTCCTCTCCTCTGGACTCCTATTTGTCAGGACAGAGGAGCAATAACTACCCTAAAGAAGGGGTCTTCAAAAGGGGGTCCGGGCCGGGTTATTACGGGGGGGGGGGGGGAATCTTTGTGTGATATGTTTTCTTTTTTCTTTTTACATTACCCACTCCAACCCTAGCATGAACCCTGGCTATAGGGAAAAATGAGCAGACCAAGTAAAAACAAAACGTTGCATCTGAAACACAAGTTTATACAATATAGAGGGGGTCCCTGCTTTATCTCTCTCTCAGCTAGGTGGTCCTTGGCCTGGAAAACGTTGAAGACCCCTGCCTTTTATAAATTGACAAGACTGACAACATCAGGACTACAGTCTACTAGAAAATACAAAGACTCTCCTTCTCTCAAAACAAAGGATTTCGGATCAGCACTTGAGTCTCAAAAGCAAATTCCTGGCGAGTTGAAAGGTGAATTATCGTGTGGGACATGACTAATCATCCTAGCGTGTGTTCTTTTTAAATGACATAATTAATTACCACGCTCATTTGAATGATTACATACATTTCGAACAACTCGACTCTGGGCTCAGCAAAAAGGCTATATCTCTCGCCTCCGACTTGTACAGAATTCAGCAGCTATACATCACATTACGCCATTCCTGGCCTCCCTTCACTGGCTGCCGGTGAGTTTCAGAATTGATTTAAAGATTTTCCTGACGACTTTTAAAGCCTTGCGAGGTCAAGGTTCAAGGTTAAAGGTTCAAGGTTGTACTTTATTGTTACATCTTGTGTACAGGAGGGTCAGGATATGACCGTGCCATTAAAGGCTTTTTAATTGTGCTTAAAGAGAGTACCTTGGATGTCTATTGATGTCTAATTGATGTCTATCCAAAGAGCATCTCAAACAAACAAATGTTTGAGTGTAGTAAGCTCTCCTACCCAAACGTTTACTTCAGTTTCACACACTGTAAAAATATATCCTCAGAGCTTACGGGTCAGGTTTCTAAAGCTTGCTTCAGGACCCGTTAAAAAATGCCCCATCTGGAAACACTTTGATGATGAACCAACAGGGTTATGTTTTTATGCAATTTAAATGGATACACAAGGAACCATTTTGGAGGCCGTATCCATATAGAACTTTTTTATTTGTTTGTTGATATCGTGAGTCCCGTCCAAATGAATTGGCGTTGCATAAGATATTATCATCGCCCAAGGGCAAGGAGACTTTGGCTGCAGTTCATATGGAAGATGCTAGTTCTGTTATATAATACGCACATTTTATTTATGTGCACTAGCTGTGTAGACAGTAGTGTAAAGTAACTTAAAGTACATTTACTCAAGTACTGTAAAGTACATCAGCACAATTTGCTACTTTTACTTTGAGTAGCCCTAACCCTTCTACTTTTACTACATCTCAGAGGCAAATATTGTACTTTTTACTCCACTACAATTATTTGAACACTTTAGTTACTGGTTGCTTTGCAAATTTACTTTGCAGATGTACAAAACGTTGAGAAGCAAATATTAAAGGTACGTAGGGTAAATGATTTACTTTGGTTAAATAGCTCTATATTCTGATAGTACTCATTGCTATAGAGTGTTTGTTCAGTAAAAAGAGTCTCCCATGTCTCTCCAGCTCTTTATTAAACAGAAAATGCATTTTCACTACTCTCTCCTGATTGGCTTAAATGTTGTCACCTACCTGAAAATGTTCTATATTCTGTTTACTAATTAAAGAGCTGGAGAGACCCCTGTGACCTAACAAACGCTCTGTAGCAATGATTACTATCAGCATATATAGTACTTTAACCTTTTAACAAAACAAAAAAATATATATAGCACTTACCCTACCTTTAAGTATAAAATAGGGCTTAAGTTAAAGTATGAATAATACATGTAAATGTAAAGATTGGCAAATTAATAAAGTATATTTCTTAAACTTCAAACAATCAAATCTTAAGCCATTTACTTACGCATCTGTATTATTTTAGATTTTTAGCTACAACCATAATTTTATACTTTCGCTATTCAAAAATAGCCAAAGTATAAAATAGTATAAAATAGCTATAAGCTCATTGCGCGGCACAGAGTGCCGCGTTTTGCTCTTCTAGATCTGCTATTTTTGAAAAATCCTGATTTATTTTTCTATGAGCTTGTAGATCTGCAATTTTTATTTTGACCCAAATCTTTGCTTCTGGGGGTCCCTGGAACAAATATATTTTCAGATGGGGAGTCCGCGGCCAAATACATCATTTTGGGGTCCTTACATGAAAAAGGTTTTAAGCACCACTAATAGCAATATGTTTTTTGTTAGGATTTAGAAGACATTTGTAGAATCCCAAGAAGTAAAGATTTGAGTTACAAATGTTCACTTTAAAACATATATATTCAAAGATTTACACACATTTTCACGATTTTTTAAAATAGCAGATTTATAAGCTCATAGCGCGACACTCTGTGCCGCGCTATGAGCTTGTATATCTGTATTTTTGAATAGCCAAAGAAATCTAAAATGACACAGATGCGTTCCACTAAAAGGGTGTGTGGATCAAATCCAGACTGTTTGGTTTTACACGAGAAGTGAAGAATCCTGTTGATGGGTTTTAACCAGAACCAGAATCTTTGTCTTTTGTCTTTTGTCTAAAATGATATCTCTGTTGTGTTTTAATTGGAATAAATATCACCACTGTGTTTGTGGACTAACTAACACAAGGACAAATATTCGCACGCACGCCGCACGCACACACACACACACACAGACAAACACATGCGCGCGCACACACTCACGCACGTTTGCAATACTACTTGTGAGGACATCAACATTTAAGGCTGGTGATTTTATGGAATGACGTTTTTTCAATTTGTTGCCTTTTTTCATAACCCTAAAAGCTAAAAATGACTGATCAACAAGGTTGTAGATCTGCTATTGTTGGTGAACGTAGATGGCACACAACTACGTATACATCAGGAATACTGTAACTCCAACTCCTAAACCTGACCTCTAAATATGCTTTAAAACATCAGTATCGGCAGTTATGCAGCCAGAATGTGTCCCGATTTTAACCACTTTCAACCTGGCGTCCCTATTTCTGGCTTATTTTAGGCATGGCATAGGCAAATAATTTGGAATAGGGCTTAAAGGGCAATTACACTTTGGTAGAGGTTTGTGTAGTAGTTAAAGGTGGGCAAGAAATCAAAAAATATTGCTCAATTGATCATTCAAAATATGCTCCCTTTGAGCGGTGTAACAGATCTCTCATTTAGCCTGTAAACGAACACAAACAAAGCCGATTCTGACTGTATAGATAGAAGAACATCCCAGGACTGTTTATTTTATTTAGCTACAGGAGGTTGAAATTGTTATTGAACCCATTAAGACCTGAGGCCGATTCTAAAAGTCCTAACAATGTTCTGATAAACATGTGTTGCTATATCAGCAATCTGGGAAACCAACGCCAAATGAAAAGGAAAAACAGCGCCCTCTGCTGTTTTTTACTATCTCAGTTGGCTCTGGGAGGAAGTGGACGTAGCACACGTATGCAAGGAAACCGGGTTTTTGGTCTGCCTTCAGCCTTTCACTTCCGCTGGTGCGACTATGTTTTCATTCCCACTAACAATATTTCTACACGGAACACACCACTTCTCCCAGAGAACATGGATCATTTTGGTTATAAGCCCACTTGTTTCCATGATGAAAGAGCAAGTTAAAATGTGAATATCTTTCCATGGTTTTGTCTGCTCCGCGGACGCTATTGTTAAATTAGTTTCGGTTTGTTTCTAGTGGGGAAGGATCGGTACACACGTAAATCCCGCCCACTACATTTGATTGGGTAAAGCGCGGCCTGCTTCCTGATCTGAAGGCACGGCCACTTGTAGGCCAGTGCGTATGCGATATGACGAACCCCCCCGACAGATTCAAACGCAGAGCAGAATCTGTTCTTGAGAGATTACTATATCAGTGGTGCTCAAAACTCGCCAAAATTATGTATTTGTCCGCCGACCCCCATCTCAAAATATTTTGCTCCAGGAACCCCCAGAAGCAGATATTTGAGTAAAAAATGTTGGCTTTCATATGTATTATATATAAGGCCGGGCCGTTAACGCCGTTAACGGGCTAAGTTAACGCGGACTCTTATCGTGCGATAAAAAAAAATTACCGCCGTTAATCTATTCTCAAAGTTGGGTCTGGACTGGGAGCCAAAACATTAGCTGATGTAGCTGGGCGAATTACTCTGTGTCTGTGTGTGACTGCAATGCGTGTGTGTGTGTGGGGGGGGGGGGGGGGGGGGGGGGGTAGGTGTCGGGTTTCACATGGTGTACAGGCGTGCGCACTGCCTCATTCATTTCACTCAGACAGAGAGAGGCTGCGTGTCGGTGCGAGCGTGTTGCTCCACTCGTTAATTCATTTGCTTCAGGTCTGTAAGCCCAGCGAAGCTTATTAAAGTGGTCATTGGACAAAAGCAGAGCCTCCGCTACCGTGTTGATGAACAAACATAGCAGTAGTTGGGCGCTGTTTGGTAATACTTGTTGCTAGAGCATGCTAATGAGTGCTACATGCTAACAACAACAAACACATGTATGCTATTAAGCGTGCGGGTGCACACACACACACACACACACACACACACACACACACACACACACACACACACACACACACACACACACACACACACACACACACACACAGTGTAGGACAGTGGTTCTAAAAGTGGGTCCTTATATGGGTCTGTAACTCGGGAGTGTACAAACCAAATGGACCCTTATGGGTCTGTAAATTCAGTATCCAAATGGAACCAATTGTTCACAATTTTCAATGATAGGCCTACTGGAGAAACTTTTCAATAGCAGACTAGATTCTTTTTTGGGAAATTTTAATGTAGCCTACTCTCAGAGAGTCAATATGGTTTTAGAACTAACAGATCAACATCTCAGGCATTGATGGAATCCATTGAAAGAATCACAGTTGCAATTGGAATATTAATTTACCCCAAAAAAGCTATTGACACTATCTATCACACCATATTAATAAACAAACTGGAGAAAATTGGTATTAGAGGCATTGCAGTAGACTGGATTAAAACAAAGTTATTTGGACAGACGTCAACAGTTTGTGAAGCTGGGCAAATACAGCTCAAATCATTTGGGCGTCTCCCAGGGGTCAGTATTGGGGCCCAAACTTTTTATTCAATTATTCAATATCAATGATATTTGCCAAGTTTCTTTCTAAGCTGCTGTCACTGGTACTTTTTGCAGTTGACACATATGTTTTTTGCTCTGGGGATTATCCAGATGATAATATAAAATAATTTGGAATAAACAGGGATTGCTTTTTCAAATGCAGTGTTTACACATGTTTTTCAGACTGGATAAAACTGTTTTTTTTATCGATCATATCGACATCGGTTATATCGGTTATCGGTCATAACAGCAATATATCATATCGGATATCGATATCGGCCAAAATCCCATCGGTGCATCCCTAGAACACACATATTTTGAATGCCTTCGGCAGACTTCAAATGAGCCATTTTAATCTAGATTAATCTAGATTAACTCCAGGATTGCAGATAGATTAATCTAGATTAAAAAAAATAATCTATGCCCACCTCTAATTATATAATATACAGTATATATATTCAAGATTTTTCAAAAATTGCAGATATACAAGCTCATAGCGTGGCATGAAGTGATGCGCTATGAGCTTTTATATCTGCAATTGAATTAATAGCCAACCAATATGCTACATAAAATGAATATACAGATAAAATCTAAAATGATACAGATGCTTGCCCGGTCTTAATGGGTTAAGAAACAAAGCTCATTAAGTGAAATGTTCTTTTCAAATTGAAGTTTAATATCCAGTCGGTATATATACTTGTTTTTTTTTTATCTATCAAAAAGCTATGTGTTTATTTTGATCAAAATGTATTAGAATTGATTAAGCAAATATTCACAAAATATAGGTTATCAGTGGTCCATTGACAACATCTACTTTTAATAGACTGTAATGATTGTCTGTCTGCTTCCCTCTCTGTGTTTCGTTCACTCTCTCCAACACACACACACACACACACACACACACATGCAAGCACATTGAAGCACATGCACACACCACATCAAAAGCGTATGGTTTCTGCAGATTTGCAGAGAGAGAACAATAGCTACTACAGTGAATCCCCTGACTGCGTTCTTATACTGACCATGTCCTCGGCTGACTGGCTACATGTGCTAGTCTCTTTAATTGTTAAGAATTGGAAGCACATGAACCAGGCTCCACTGTCACATACAGGCTGCCAACAGGGGCTGATGAGATTCAGACAGTACACATGAACCAGGCTCCACTGTCACATACAGGCTGCCAACAGGGGCTGATGAGATTCAGACAGTACACATGAACCAAGCTCCACTGTCACATACAGGCTGCCAACAGGGGCTGATGAGATTCAGACAGCTGGTTTAAGGTTCCAGAAGGAATCTATTTCCTGCCACTAGTCAGATAGCACTAAAACACACACAATCCACACAGTCTGTGTTCATATACTGTAAAGCAGTAGCCTGGTAAACCCTCCCTCCGGAAATCTCATTTTCATTTGATTCCTGAAATCAAATGAAAATGAGATTTCCGGAGGGAGGGTTTACCAGGCTAGTAAAGCTGTGGTTCTGAAACAAAACAAAAACGTCAAGGACCCACAAATTGATGGGAGGCATGCGTTAATCCGACAGACCTTTTCTCCGACTATGTGGCATCCGCGTGCGGTTAGGGTTAGGGTGCGGGTTTGGTTCGGGTTTACTGTTTAATGTCGGAGCACTGCGCTGTCGGAGGAATGCGCTGTCGGACTAACGTATTGCACCCCAAATTGATACTGTACATGGGGCGCTTAAAGTTAAATATCTCCATAACTACAAATGATTTTAAAAAAAGGTTTCTCAAGCATGCATGTCCACAGTAAGGTGGAATTTTTGAACTGTGAATGGAGTTTCTAGGTGAAAGTGTTTTTTAAGGTCCCAAAACCTTCCATCCGCCTCCATTCTAAATCTCTGAACTTTTAAAGGAGTACAATTCTAAAACTATGCAACATTTCAAAGATTCCTTTTCAGGCAAACATGTCCACAGTAAGATGAACATTTTAAAGTATGAATTACTAGGCATAAGTATGTAGTTGTAGGCCTGCCTTTAAATGTCCATTGCCGCATCGACAATACATGGGGCGCTTAAAGTTAAATATCTCCAAAACTACAAATTATTAAAAAATAAAAAATGTCCACAGTAAGGTGGAATTTTTGAACTGTGAATGTCCTGAGCTCCAGAGCTCGATGAATGTTAGGGACCAAAAAAAGTGTCACTACAAAGTACTACCAATCAACTCTAAATTAACTGAAACGTACTCCTAACAGGTTTCCGGGGGGACGATTTTGGCCTCCACACTTAGTGATTTTTTCGGATTTAACTTTCGTTTCGGTTTCGTTTCGTCACTCGTCACTTTTCGTCACTACCGAAACGGAAAAAAAAATTCACTAAAAAATCACTACCAATCAGCTTTAAATTGCCTGAAACGTGCTCCTAACAGGTTTTTGGGGGAACAATTTTTTTTCTGTTTTCGTCACTCGTCACTTTTCGTCACTACCGAAACGGAAAAAAAATGCACAAAAAAATCACTACCAATCAGCTTTAAATTGCCTGAAACGTGCTCCTAACAGGTTTTTGGGGGAACATTTTTTTTTCTGTTTTCGTCACTCGTCACTTTTCGTCACTACCGAAACGGAAAAAAAAATTCACAAAAAAATCACTACCAATCAGCTTTAAATTGCCTGAAACGTGCTCCTAACAGGTTTTTGGGGGAACATTTTTTTTTCTGTTTTCGTCACTCGTCACTTTTCGTCACTACCGAAACGGAAAAAAAAATGCACAAAAAAATCACTACCAATCAGCTTTAAATTGCCTGACACGTGCTCCTAACAGGTTTTTGGGGGAACAATTTTTTTTCTGTTTTCGTCACTCGTCACTTTTCGTCACTACCGAAACGGAAAAAAAATCACAAAAAAATCACTACCAATCAGCTTTAAATTGCCTGAAACGTGCTCCTAACAGGTTTTTGGGGGAACAATTTTTTTTCTGTTTTCGTCACTCGTCACTTTTCGTCACTACCGAAACGGGAAAAAAAATTCACAAAAAAATCACTACCAATCAGCTTTAAATTGCCTGAAACGTGCTCCTAACAGGTTTTTGGGGGAACAATTTTTTTTCTGTTTTCGTCACTCGTCACCTTTCGTCACTACCGAAACGAAAAAAAAAATCACAAAAAAATCACTACCAATCAGCTTTAAATTGCCTGAAACGTGCTCCTAACAGGTTTTTGGGGGAACAATTTTTTTTCTGTTTTCGTCACTCGTCACTTTTCGTCACTACCGAAACGAAAAAAAAAATGCACAAAAGAATCACTACCAATCAGCTTTAAATTGCCTGAAACGTGCTCCTAACAGGTTTTTGGGGGAACAATTTTTTTTTTCTGTTTTCGTCACTCGTCACTTTTCGTCACTACCGAAACGGAAAAGAAATTCACAAAAAAATCACTACCAATCAGCTTTAAATTGCCTGAAACGTGCTCCTAACAGGTTTTTGGGGGAACATTTTTTTTTCTGTTTTCGTCACTCGTCTCTTTTCGTCACTACCGAAACGGGAAAAAAAAAATGCACAAAAAAATCACTACCAATCAGCTTTAAATAGCCTGAAACGTGCTCCTAACACGTTTTTGGGGGAACAATTTTTTTTCTGTTTTCGTCACTCGTCACTTTTCGTCACTACCGAAACGGAAAAAAAAATCACAAAAAAATCACTACCAATCAGCTTTAAATTGCCTGAAACGTGCTCCTAACAGGTTTTTGGGGGAACAATTTTTTTTCTGTTTTCGTCACTCGTCACTTTTCGTCACTACCGAAACGGAAAAAAAAATTCACAAAAAAATCACTACCAATCAGCTTTAAATTGCCTGAAACGTGCCCCTAACAGGTTTTTGGGGGAACAATTTTTTTTCTGTTTTCGTCACTCGTCACTTTTCGTCACTACCGAAACGGAAAAAAAAATAACAAAAAAATCACTACCAATCAGCTTTAAATTGCCTGAAACGTGCTCCTAACAGGGTTTTGGGGGAAGAATTTTTTTTCTGTTTTCGTCACTCGTCACTTTTCGTCACTACCGAAACGGAAAAAAAAATTCACAAAAAAATCACTACCAATCAGCTTTAAATTGCCTGAAACGTGCTCCTAACAGGTTTTTGGGGGAACATTTTTTTTTTTTCTGTTTTCGTCACTCGTCACTTTTCGTCACTACAGAAACGGAAAAAAAAATGCACAAAAAAATCACTACCAATCAGCTTTAAATTGCCTGAAACGTGCTCCTAACAGGTTTTTGGGGGAACATTTTTTTTTCTGTTTTTGTCACTCGTCACTTTTCGTCACTACCGAAACGGGGAAAAAAAATCACAAAAAAGTCACCACAAATCAGCTTTAAATAGCCTGAAACGTGCTCCTAACAGGTTTTTGGGGGAAAAAAAATTTCTCACTTTTCGTCACTTTTCGTCACTACCGAAACGGGAAAAAAAATGCACAAAAAAATCACTACCAATCAGCTTTAAATTGCCTGAAACGTGCTCCTAACAGGTTTTTGGGGGAACAATTTTTTCTCTGTTTTCGTCACTTTTCGTCACTACCGAAACGGAAAAAAAAATTCACAAAAAAATCACTACCAATCAGCTTTAAATTGCCTGAAACGTGCTCCTAACAGGTTTTTGGGGGAACATTTTTGTTTCTGTTTTCGTCACTCGTCACTTTTCGTCACTACCGAAACGGAAAAAAAAATTCACAAAAAAATCACTACCAATCAGCTTTAAATTGCCTGAAACGTGCTCCTAACAGGTTTTTGGGGGAACAATTTTTTTTCTGTTTTCGTCACTCGTCACTTTTCGTCACTACCGAAACGGGGAAAAAAAATCACAAAAAAGTCACCACAAATCAGCTTTAAATAGCCTGAAACGTGCTCCTAACAGGTTTTTGGGGGAACATTTTTTTTTCTGTTTTCGTCACTCGTCACTTTTCGTCACTACCGAAACGGGGGAAAAAAATCACAAAAAAGTCACCACAAATCAGCTTTAAATAGCCTGAAACGTGCTCCTAACAGGTTTTTGGGGGAACAATTTTTTTTCTGTTTTCGTCACTCGTCACTTTTCGTCACTACCGAAACGGAAAAAAAAATTCACAAAAAAATCACTACCAATCAGCTTTAAATTGCCTGAAACGTGCTCCTAACAGGTTTTTGGGGGAACATTTTTTTTTCTGTTTTCGTCACTCGTCACTTTTCGTCACTACCGAAACGGAAAAAAAAAATCACAAAAAAATCACTACCAATCAGCTTTAAATTGCCTGAAACGTGCTCCTAACAGGTTTTTGGGGGAACATTTTTTTTTCTGTTTTCGTCACTCGTCACTTTTCGTCACTACCGCAACGGAAAAAAAAAATCACTAAAAAGTCACCACAAATCAGCTTTAAATAGCCTGAAACGTGCTCCTAACAGGTTTTTGGGGGAACAATTTTTTTTCTGTTTTCGTCACTCGTCACTTTTCGTCACTACCGAAACGGAAAAATAAATGCACAAAAAAATCACTACCAATCAGCTTTAAATTGCCTGAAACGTGCTCCTAACAGGTTTTTGGGGGAACAAATTTTTTTCTGTTTTCGTCACTCGTCACTTTTCGTCACTACCGAAACGGAAAAAAAAATGCACAAAAAAATCACTACCAATCAGCTTTAAATTGCCTGAAACGTGCTCCTAACAGGTTTTTGGGGGAACATTTTTTTTTTTCTGTTTTCGTCACTCGTCACTTTTCGTCACTACCGAAACGGGAAAAAAAATGCACAAAAAAATCACTACCAATCAGCTTTAAATTGCCTGAAACGTGCTCCTAACAGGTTTTTGGGGGAACAATTTTTTTTCTGTTTTCGTCACTCGTCACTTTTCGTCAATACCGAAACGGGAAAAAAAAATCACAAAAAAGTCACCACAAATCAGCTTTAAATAGCCTGAAACGTGCTCCTAACAGGTTTTTGGGGGAACAATTTTTTCTCTGTTTTTGTCACTTTTCGTCACTACCGAAACGGAAAAAAAAATTCACAAAAAAATCACTACCAATCAGCTTTAAATTGCCTGAAACGTGCTCCTAACAGGTTTTTGGGGGAACAATTTTTTTTCTGTTTTCGTCACTCGTCACTTTTCGTCACTACCGAAACGGGAAAAAAAAATCACAAAAAAATCACTACCAATCAGCTTTAAATTGCCTGAAACGTGCTCCTAACAGGTTTTTGGGGGAACAATTTTTTTTCTGTTTTCGTCACTCGTCACTTTTCGTCACTACCGAAACGGAAAAAAAAAAACACAAAAAAGTCACCACAAATCAGCTTTAACCCTCTAAGACCCGGATATATTTGTACTTGCAAAAAAAAAATGTAAACCTTTCAGATGGTCTTGTAGGAGTATTTTGAAGAGGAAAATATAATGTTTTTAAAAAAAAATGTTTTGGTAAGCTTTTATGCAAATGTTGACATTTAGCAACGTTGGGTTCATCAGGTAGCAAAATTTCCTATAGGCCATTTTTATGGATAACATGGCAAATGTGTAATTACTTCACTAAAACAACTTAATGATTCATTTATATGGTTTATTATTTGGCCTCAGATCAATTATGAATAATATTTGGCCTCAGAACAGTATACATTATGAATAATAACACCAATAAGCCATATTCTTAAATAAATTTTATTAAAAAAACAAAATGAAAATCAGTACAATATATGTAGTAAAGAAACCTAAAAACCTAAACCATTGTCAGTGATCACACAATACTGCCTGGCCAACTCACTGATTTGCATTGATAAAAGGATGCAAACTGTTTCCAGAGTTTGTCCTTCTTGTCCTTCTCTGGCACGGTCAAGTTGTCAACCAGATGTAACGAGGTCAACAAAGACTGAAATCGGTTGCGTGGCATCACATCAGCTACAGACGCGTTTCGTGTGTCTGCTTCCCAGTACATCCGGCATCCATTCATTTGAGAAAGGCCCATTCTCAAATACATCCCAAACATTTGCTCAATTTCTTTTGGACTTGTGTTGACTGATGTTCCTTTTGTTTGAAGGCTGTACATGTTTGTGTTCGTTGTGAGAGAGTCAATCATGTCTTTGGACACAAACTGGCGGAAGTACTGCAGTGGTGTTTGGATAGAACTCACATCTTCAGAGGTCAGAGGTGGGCCAGAAAAGTCTGTATTAGGGCTGATGAAGTCCTTCTTCAGCCACTGATATCTTGAATCACGGCGATGAGTGGGTTTGGTCAGTTGGGGCAGCTGAATGTCTGCTGGGCGGTCAGTGGGTTCACTGGGTGGTTCGGATGGTTCGTTTTCTTTGGACCCCAAGCCACAGTCCTCTTCATCTGACTCTTCATCAGTCTCATTGATGTCTATGTCAACATCACTCTCTCCGTTGAACACGGCATCCAGAACATCCCTTGCTAAGAAGCGAGGCTCTTTCCGTCTTTGTGGCATTCTGAAATGAAATAAAGACATACCATTAGTACATTAGTAATGCTAAGTTCTTACACATCACTGCTCACTGCAGGACAACATTTCACAAGTCATACAATACTGTCTGGCAACCTATTGTTTGATGTTGATTGCCACTAAGTGGTC
Source organism: Gymnoscopelus microlampas (assembly GCF_963454915.1). Classification (NCBI taxonomy): domain Eukaryota; kingdom Metazoa; phylum Chordata; class Actinopteri; order Myctophiformes; family Myctophidae; genus Gymnoscopelus; species Gymnoscopelus microlampas. Next base: position 3,009,433 of record NC_139960.1, read on the forward strand.
ATCATCATTACAAGCCCCTAAGTACCCACCACCCCTCGAATGAATAATGAACAACCCCCACAACACCCCAAGAATTACCACATTGGTCCCACTGTCCTTGTAGTATTGAAAGAAAATTAAACTTACTGAGAATTAACAAGGGAATAATATTGGTTGAATATGTATTGTTTAGGGGGAAAGAGAAACTTTGGGTGGACATTTTCTGAGGCTTACAGCTCAATTATCATATATATATATATATATATATATATATATATATATATATATATATATATATATATATATATATATATATAATATTATATAGTAATTTAAATACACATATAACTGTTTAAATCTATTGTGAAAACTATATATAAGGCTGAACAGTAGCAGGTGAACCCTTGTATTTTTTGCAACCCCAAGGGCCCAACGTTGACCAAAAGCAACAAGTATGAATCATGCTCTAATTTCAATTTGGGACATATATTTCACAATAATAACATATATACATGTTCTAGACATTGTAATGTTCACCAAAAAAATTATTACAGGCATATTACTTACGTTTTTGTGAGGAATATCTTCCAGAGAAAAAAGAGATCTGTTCCAGCAGAGATTTTTCAAGTTGTGATGATTCCTGCCTCTGTGGGGGGTATTTATATGCAAATATCCTGGCCAATGGCATTGTAAGACTAAACAATAGGACCCAATGAGGATTTAGAGGTGAAGAAATAACAGAAAAACAAATTATTTAAACTCCTTTCTTTATAAAAATATAATTGTTGCTCTGAAGCATCTCTGGGTCTTAGAGGGTTAAATAGCCTGAAACGTGCTCCTAACAGGTTTTTGGGGGAACATTTTTTTTTCTGTTTTCGTCACTCGTCACTTTTCGTCACTACCGAAACGGAAAAGAAAATTCACAAAAAAATCACTACCAATCAGCTTTAAATTGCCTGAAACGTGCTCCTAACAAGTTTTTGGGGGAACATTTTTTTTTTTCTGTTTTCGTCACTCGTCACTTTTCGTCACTACCGAAACGGAAAAAAAAATGCACAAAAAAATCACTACCAATCAGCTTTAAATTGCCTGAAACGTGCTCCTAACAGGTTTTTGGGGGAACAATTTTTTCTCTGTTTTCGTCACTTTTCGTCACTACCGAAACGAAAAAAAAAAATCACAAAAAAATCACTACCAATCAGCTTTAAATTGCCTGAAACGTGCTCCTAACAGGTTTTTGGGGGAACATTTTTGTTTCTGTTTTCGTCACTCGTCACTTTTCGTCACTACCGAAACGGAAAAAAAAAATCACAAAAAAATCACTACCAATCAGCTTTAAATTGCCTGAAACGTGCTCCTAACAGGTTTTTGGGGGAACAATTTTTTTTCTGTTTTCGTCACTCGTCACTTTTCGTCACTACCGAAACGGAAAAGAAAATTCACAAAAAAATCACTACCAATCAGTTTTAAATTGCCTGAAACGTGCTCCTAACAGGTTTTTGGGGGAACATTTTTTTTTCTGTTTTCGTCACTCGTCACTTTTCGTCACTACCGAAACGGAAAAAAAAATGCACAAAAAAATCACTACCAATCAGCTTTAAATTGCCTGAAACGTGCTCCTAACAGGTTTTTGGGGGAACAATTTTTTTCTCTGTTTTCGTCACTTTTCGTCACTACCGAAACGAAAAAAAAAAATCACAAAAAAATCACTACCAATCAGCTTTAAATTGCCTGAAACGTGCTCCTAACAGGTTTTTGGGGGAACATTTTTGTTTCTGTTTTCGTCACTCGTCACTTTTCGTCACTACCGAAACGGAAAAAAAAAATCACAAAAAAGTCACCACAAATCAGCTTTAAATAGCCTGAAACGTGCTCCTAACAGGTTTTTGGGGGAACATTTTTTTTTCTGTTTTCGTCACTCGTCACTTTTCGTCACTACCGAAACGGGAAAGAAAAATCACAAAAAAGTCACCACAAATCAGCTTTAAATAGCCTGAAACGTGCTCCTAACAGGTTTTTGGGGGAACAATTTTTTTTCTGTTTTCGTCACTCGTCACTTTTCGTCACTACCGAAACGGAAAAAAAAATCACAAAAAAATCACTACCAATCAGCTTTAAATTGCCTGAAACGTGCTCCTAACAGGTTTTTGGGGGAACAATTTTTTTTCTGTTTTCGTCACTCGTCACTTTTCGTCACTACCGAAACGGAAAAAAAAATCACAAAAAAATCACTACCAATCAGCTTTAAATTGCCTGAAACGTGCTCCTAACAGGTTTTTGGGGGAACAATTTTTTTTCTGTTTTCGTCACTCGTCACTTTTCGTCACTACCGAAACGGAAAAAAAAATAACAAAAAAATCACTACCAATCAGCTTTAAATTGCCTGAAACGTGCTCCTAACAGGGTTTTGGGGGAAGAATTTTTTTTCTGTTTTCGTCACTCGTCACTTTTCGTCACTACCGAAACGGAAAAAAAAATTCACAAAAAAATCACTACCAATCAGCTTTAAATTGCCTGAAACGTGCTCCTAACAGGTTTTTGGGGGAACATTTTTTTTTTTTCTGTTTTCGTCACTCGTCACTTTTCGTCACTACAGAAACGGAAAAAAAAATGCACAAAAAAATCACTACCAATCAGCTTTAAATTGCCTGAAACGTGCTCCTAACAGGTTTTTGGGGGAACATTTTTTTTTCTGTTTTTGTCACTCGTCACTTTTCGTCACTACCGAAACGGGGAAAAAAAATCACAAAAAAGTCACCACAAATCAGCTTTAAATAGCCTGAAACGTGCTCCTAACAGGTTTTTGGGGGAAAAAAAATTTCTCACTTTTCGTCACTTTTCGTCACTACCGAAACGGGAAAAAAAATGCACAAAAAAATCACTACCAATCAGCTTTAAATTGCCTGAAACGTGCTCCTAACAGGTTTTTGGGGGAACAATTTTTTCTCTGTTTTCGTCACTTTTCGTCACTACCGAAACGGAAAAAAAAATTCACAAAAAAATCACTACCAATCAGCTTTAAATTGCCTGAAACGTGCTCCTAACAGGTTTTTGGGGGAACATTTTTGTTTCTGTTTTCGTCACTCGTCACTTTTCGTCACTACCGAAACGGAAAAAAAAATTCACAAAAAAATCACTACCAATCAGCTTTAAATTGCCTGAAACGTGCTCCTAACAGGTTTTTGGGGGAACAATTTTTTTTCTGTTTTCGTCACTCGTCACTTTTCGTCACTACCGAAACGGGGAAAAAAAATCACAAAAAAGTCACCACAAATCAGCTTTAAATAGCCTGAAACGTGCTCCTAACAGGTTTTTGGGGGAACATTTTTTTTTCTGTTTTCGTCACTCGTCACTTTTCGTCACTACCGAAACGGGGGAAAAAAATCACAAAAAAGTCACCACAAATCAGCTTTAAATAGCCTGAAACGTGCTCCTAACAGGTTTTTGGGGGAACAATTTTTTTTCTGTTTTCGTCACTCGTCACTTTTCGTCACTACCGAAACGGAAAAAAAAATTCACAAAAAAATCACTACCAATCAGCTTTAAATTGCCTGAAACGTGCTCCTAACAGGTTTTTGGGGGAACATTTTTTTTTCTGTTTTCGTCACTCGTCACTTTTCGTCACTACCGAAACGGAAAAAAAAAATCACAAAAAAATCACTACCAATCAGCTTTAAATTGCCTGAAACGTGCTCCTAACAGGTTTTTGGGGGAACATTTTTTTTTCTGTTTTCGTCACTCGTCACTTTTCGTCACTACCGCAACGGAAAAAAAAAATCACTAAAAAGTCACCACAAATCAGCTTTAAATAGCCTGAAACGTGCTCCTAACAGGTTTTTGGGGGAACAATTTTTTTTCTGTTTTCGTCACTCGTCACTTTTCGTCACTACCGAAACGGAAAAATAAATGCACAAAAAAATCACTACCAATCAGCTTTAAATTGCCTGAAACGTGCTCCTAACAGGTTTTTGGGGGAACAAATTTTTTTCTGTTTTCGTCACTCGTCACTTTTCGTCACTACCGAAACGGAAAAAAAAATGCACAAAAAAATCACTACCAATCAGCTTTAAATTGCCTGAAACGTGCTCCTAACAGGTTTTTGGGGGAACATTTTTTTTTTTCTGTTTTCGTCACTCGTCACTTTTCGTCACTACCGAAACGGGAAAAAAAATGCACAAAAAAATCACTACCAATCAGCTTTAAATTGCCTGAAACGTGCTCCTAACAGGTTTTTGGGGGAACAATTTTTTTTCTGTTTTCGTCACTCGTCACTTTTCGTCAATACCGAAACGGGAAAAAAAAATCACAAAAAAGTCACCACAAATCAGCTTTAAATAGCCTGAAACGTGCTCCTAACAGGTTTTTGGGGGAACAATTTTTTCTCTGTTTTTGTCACTTTTCGTCACTACCGAAACGGAAAAAAAAATTCACAAAAAAATCACTACCAATCAGCTTTAAATTGCCTGAAACGTGCTCCTAACAGGTTTTTGGGGGAACAATTTTTTTTCTGTTTTCGTCACTCGTCACTTTTCGTCACTACCGAAACGGGAAAAAAAAATCACAAAAAAATCACTACCAATCAGCTTTAAATTGCCTGAAACGTGCTCCTAACAGGTTTTTGGGGGAACAATTTTTTTTCTGTTTTCGTCACTCGTCACTTTTCGTCACTACCGAAACGGAAAAAAAAAAACACAAAAAAGTCACCACAAATCAGCTTTAACCCTCTAAGACCCGGATATATTTGTACTTGCAAAAAAAAAATGTAAACCTTTCAGATGGTCTTGTAGGAGTATTTTGAAGAGGAAAATATAATGTTTTTAAAAAAAAATGTTTTGGTAAGCTTTTATGCAAATGTTGACATTTAGCAACGTTGGGTTCATCAGGTAGCAAAATTTCCTATAGGCCATTTTTATGGATAACATGGCAAATGTGTAATTACTTCACTAAAACAACTTAATGATTCATTTATATGGTTTATTATTTGGCCTCAGATCAATTATGAATAATATTTGGCCTCAGAACAGTATACATTATGAATAATAACACCAATAAGCCATATTCTTAAATAAATTTTATTAAAAAAACAAAATGAAAATCAGTACAATATATGTAGTAAAGAAACCTAAAAACCTAAACCATTGTCAGTGATCACACAATACTGCCTGGCCAACTCACTGATTTGCATTGATAAAAGGATGCAAACTGTTTCCAGAGTTTGTCCTTCTTGTCCTTCTCTGGCACGGTCAAGTTGTCAACCAGATGTAACGAGGTCAACAAAGACTGAAATCGGTTGCGTGGCATCACATCAGCTACAGACGCGTTTCGTGTGTCTGCTTCCCAGTACATCCGGCATCCATTCATTTGAGAAAGGCCCATTCTCAAATACATCCCAAACATTTGCTCAATTTCTTTTGGACTTGTGTTGACTGATGTTCCTTTTGTTTGAAGGCTGTACATGTTTGTGTTCGTTGTGAGAGAGTCAATCATGTCTTTGGACACAAACTGGCGGAAGTACTGCAGTGGTGTTTGGATAGAACTCACATCTTCAGAGGTCAGAGGTGGGCCAGAAAAGTCTGTATTAGGGCTGATGAAGTCCTTCTTCAGCCACTGATATCTTGAATCACGGCGATGAGTGGGTTTGGTCAGTTGGGGCAGCTGAATGTCTGCTGGGCGGTCAGTGGGTTCACTGGGTGGTTCGGATGGTTCGTTTTCTTTGGACCCCAAGCCACAGTCCTCTTCATCTGACTCTTCATCAGTCTCATTGATGTCTATGTCAACATCACTCTCTCCGTTGAACACGGCATCCAGAACATCCCTTGCTAAGAAGCGAGGCTCTTTCCGTCTTTGTGGCATTCTGAAATGAAATAAAGACATACCATTAGTACATTAGTAATGCTAAGTTCTTACACATCACTGCTCACTGCAGGACAACATTTCACAAGTCATACAATACTGTCTGGCAACCTATTGTTTGATGTTGATTGCCACTAAGTGGTCATCATCATTACAAGCCCCTAAGTACCCACCACCCCTCGAATGAATAATGAACAACCCCCACAACACCCCAAGAATTACCACATTGGTCCCACTGTCCTTGTAGTATTGAAAGAAAATTAAACTTACTGAGAATTAACAAGGGAATAATATTGGTTGAATATGTATTGTTTAGGGGGAAAGAGAAACTTTGGGTGGACATTTTCTGAGGCTTACAGCTCAATTATCATATATATATATATATATATATATATATATATATATATATATATATATATATATATATATATATATATATATATAATATTATATAGTAATTTAAATACACATATAACTGTTTAAATCTATTGTGAAAACTATATATAAGGCTGAACAGTAGCAGGTGAACCCTTGTATTTTTTGCAACCCCAAGGGCCCAACGTTGACCAAAAGCAACAAGTATGAATCATGCTCTAATTTCAATTTGGGACATATATTTCACAATAATAACATATATACATGTTCTAGACATTGTAATGTTCACCAAAAAAATTATTACAGGCATATTACTTACGTTTTTGTGAGGAATATCTTCCAGAGAAAAAAGAGATCTGTTCCAGCAGAGATTTTTCAAGTTGTGATGATTCCTGCCTCTGTGGGGGGTATTTATATGCAAATATCCTGGCCAATGGCATTGTAAGACTAAACAATAGGACCCAATGAGGATTTAGAGGTGAAGAAATAACAGAAAAACAAATTATTTAAACTCCTTTCTTTATAAAAATATAATTGTTGCTCTGAAGCATCTCTGGGTCTTAGAGGGTTAAATAGCCTGAAACGTGCTCCTAACAGGTTTTTGGGGGAACATTTTTTTTTCTGTTTTCGTCACTCGTCACTTTTCGTCACTACCGAAACGGAAAAGAAAATTCACAAAAAAATCACTACCAATCAGCTTTAAATTGCCTGAAACGTGCTCCTAACAAGTTTTTGGGGGAACATTTTTTTTTTTCTGTTTTCGTCACTCGTCACTTTTCGTCACTACCGAAACGGAAAAAAAAATGCACAAAAAAATCACTACCAATCAGCTTTAAATTGCCTGAAACGTGCTCCTAACAGGTTTTTGGGGGAACAATTTTTTCTCTGTTTTCGTCACTTTTCGTCACTACCGAAACGAAAAAAAAAAATCACAAAAAAATCACTACCAATCAGCTTTAAATTGCCTGAAACGTGCTCCTAACAGGTTTTTGGGGGAACATTTTTGTTTCTGTTTTCGTCACTCGTCACTTTTCGTCACTACCGAAACGGAAAAAAAAAATCACAAAAAAATCACTACCAATCAGCTTTAAATTGCCTGAAACGTGCTCCTAACAGGTTTTTGGGGGAACAATTTTTTTTCTGTTTTCGTCACTCGTCACTTTTCGTCACTACCGAAACGGAAAAGAAAATTCACAAAAAAATCACTACCAATCAGTTTTAAATTGCCTGAAACGTGCTCCTAACAGGTTTTTGGGGGAACATTTTTTTTTCTGTTTTCGTCACTCGTCACTTTTCGTCACTACCGAAACGGAAAAAAAAATGCACAAAAAAATCACTACCAATCAGCTTTAAATTGCCTGAAACGTGCTCCTAACAGGTTTTTGGGGGAACAATTTTTTTCTCTGTTTTCGTCACTTTTCGTCACTACCGAAACGAAAAAAAAAAATCACAAAAAAATCACTACCAATCAGCTTTAAATTGCCTGAAACGTGCTCCTAACAGGTTTTTGGGGGAACATTTTTGTTTCTGTTTTCGTCACTCGTCACTTTTCGTCACTACCGAAACGGAAAAAAAAAATCACAAAAAAGTCACCACAAATCAGCTTTAAATAGCCTGAAACGTGCTCCTAACAGGTTTTTGGGGGAACATTTTTTTTTCTGTTTTCGTCACTCGTCACTTTTCGTCACTACCGAAACGGGAAAGAAAAATCACAAAAAAGTCACCACAAATCAGCTTTAAATAGCCTGAAACGTGCTCCTAACAGGTTTTTGGGGGAACAATTTTTTTTCTGTTTTCGTCACTCGTCACTTTTCGTCACTACCGAAACGGAAAAAAAAATCACAAAAAAATCACTACCAATCAGCTTTAAATTGCCTGAAACGTGCTCCTAACAGGTTTTTGGGGGAACAATTTTTTTTCTGTTTTCGTCACTCGTCACTTTTCGTCACTACCGAAACGGAAAAAAAAATCACAAAAAAATCACTACCAATCAGCTTTAAATTGCCTGAAACGTGCTCCTAACAGGTTTTTGGGGGAACAATTTTTTTTCTGTTTTCGTCACTCGTCACTTTTCGTCACTACCGAAACGGAAAAAAAAATAACAAAAAAATCACTACCAATCAGCTTTAAATTGCCTGAAACGTGCTCCTAACAGGGTTTTGGGGGAAGAATTTTTTTTCTGTTTTCGTCACTCGTCACTTTTCGTCACTACCGAAACGGAAAAAAAAATTCACAAAAAAATCACTACCAATCAGCTTTAAATTGCCTGAAACGTGCTCCTAACAGGTTTTTGGGGGAACATTTTTTTTTTTTCTGTTTTCGTCACTCGTCACTTTTCGTCACTACAGAAACGGAAAAAAAAATGCACAAAAAAATCACTACCAATCAGCTTTAAATTGCCTGAAACGTGCTCCTAACAGGTTTTTGGGGGAACATTTTTTTTTCTGTTTTTGTCACTCGTCACTTTTCGTCACTACCGAAACGGGGAAAAAAAATCACAAAAAAGTCACCACAAATCAGCTTTAAATAGCCTGAAACGTGCTCCTAACAGGTTTTTGGGGGAAAAAAAATTTCTCACTTTTCGTCACTTTTCGTCACTACCGAAACGGGAAAAAAAATGCACAAAAAAATCACTACCAATCAGCTTTAAATTGCCTGAAACGTGCTCCTAACAGGTTTTTGGGGGAACAATTTTTTCTCTGTTTTCGTCACTTTTCGTCACTACCGAAACGGAAAAAAAAATTCACAAAAAAATCACTACCAATCAGCTTTAAATTGCCTGAAACGTGCTCCTAACAGGTTTTTGGGGGAACATTTTTGTTTCTGTTTTCGTCACTCGTCACTTTTCGTCACTACCGAAACGGAAAAAAAAATTCACAAAAAAATCACTACCAATCAGCTTTAAATTGCCTGAAACGTGCTCCTAACAGGTTTTTGGGGGAACAATTTTTTTTCTGTTTTCGTCACTCGTCACTTTTCGTCACTACCGAAACGGGGAAAAAAAATCACAAAAAAGTCACCACAAATCAGCTTTAAATAGCCTGAAACGTGCTCCTAACAGGTTTTTGGGGGAACATTTTTTTTTCTGTTTTCGTCACTCGTCACTTTTCGTCACTACCGAAACGGGGGGAAAAAATCACAAAAAAGTCACCACAAATCAGCTTTAAATAGCCTGAAACGTGCTCCTAACAGGTTTTTGGGGGAACAATTTTTTTTCTGTTTTCGTCACTCGTCACTTTTCGTCACTACCGAAACGGAAAAAAAAATTCACAAAAAAATCACTACCAATCAGCTTTAAATTGCCTGAAACGTGCTCCTAACAGGTTTTTGGGGGAACATTTTTTTTTCTGTTTTCGTCACTCGTCACTTTTCGTCACTACCGAAACGGAAAAAAAAAATCACAAAAAAATCACTACCAATCAGCTTTAAATTGCCTGAAACGTGCTCCTAACAGGTTTTTGGGGGAACATTTTTTTTTCTGTTTTCGTCACTCGTCACTTTTCGTCACTACCGCAACGGAAAAAAAAAATCACTAAAAAGTCACCACAAATCAGCTTTAAATAGCCTGAAACGTGCTCCTAACAGGTTTTTGGGGGAACAATTTTTTTTCTGTTTTCGTCACTCGTCACTTTTCGTCACTACCGAAACGGAAAAATAAATGCACAAAAAAATCACTACCAATCAGCTTTAAATTGCCTGAAACGTGCTCCTAACAGGTTTTTGGGGGAACAAATTTTTTTCTGTTTTCGTCACTCGTCACTTTTCGTCACTACCGAAACGGAAAAAAAAATGCACAAAAAAATCACTACCAATCAGCTTTAAATTGCCTGAAACGTGCTCCTAACAGGTTTTTGGGGGAACATTTTTTTTTTTCTGTTTTCGTCACTCGTCACTTTTCGTCACTACCGAAACGGGAAAAAAAATGCACAAAAAAATCACTACCAATCAGCTTTAAATTGCCTGAAACGTGCTCCTAACAGGTTTTTGGGGGAACAATTTCTTTTCTGTTTTCGTCACTCGTCACTTTTCGTCAATACCGAAACGGGGAAAAAAAATCACAAAAAAGTCACCACAAATCAGCTTTAAATAGCCTGAAACGTGCTCCTAACAGGTTTTTGGGGGAACAATTTTTTCTCTGTTTTTGTCACTTTTCGTCACTACCGAAACGGAAAAAAAAATTCACAAAAAAATCACTACCAATCAGCTTTAAATTGCCTGAAACGTGCTCCTAACAGGTTTTTGGGGGAACAATTTTTTTTCTGTTTTCGTCACTCGTCACTTTTCGTCACTACCGAAACGGGAAAAAAAAATCACAAAAAAATCACTACCAATCAGCTTTAAATTGCCTGAAACGTGCTCCTAACAGGTTTTTGGGGGAACAATTTTTTTTCTGTTTTCGTCACTCGTCACTTTTCGTCACTACCGAAACGGAAAAAAAAAAACACAAAAAAGTCACCACAAATCAGCTTTAACCCTCTAAGACCCGGATATATTTGTACTTGCAAAAAAAAAATGTAAACCTTTCAGATGGTCTTGTAGGAGTATTTTGAAGAGGAAAATATAATGTTTTTAAAAAAAAATGTTTTGGTAAGCTTTTATGCAAATGTTGACATTTAGCAACGTTGGGTTCATCAGGTAGCAAAATTTCCTATAGGCCATTTTTATGGATAACATGGCAAATGTGTAATTACTTCACTAAAACAACTTAATGATTCATTTATATGGTTTATTATTTGGCCTCAGATCAATTATGAATAATATTTGGCCTCAGAACAGTATACATTATGAATAATAACACCAATAAGCCATATTCTTAAATAAATTTTATTAAAAAAACAAAATGAAAATCAGTACAATATATGTAGTAAAGAAACCTAAAAACCTAAACCATTGTCAGTGATCACACAATACTGCCTGGCCAACTCACTGATTTGCATTGATAAAAGGATGCAAACTGTTTCCAGAGTTTGTCCTTCTTGTCCTTCTCTGGCACGGTCAAGTTGTCAACCAGATGTAACGAGGTCAACAAAGACTGAAATCGGTTGCGTGGCATCACATCAGCTACAGACGCGTTTCGTGTGTCTGCTTCCCAGTACATCCGGCATCCATTCATTTGAGAAAGGCCCATTCTCAAATACATCCCAAACATTTGCTCAATTTCTTTTGGACTTGTGTTGACTGATGTTCCTTTTGTTTGAAGGCTGTACATGTTTGTGTTCGTTGTGAGAGAGTCAATCATGTCTTTGGACACAAACTGGCGGAAGTACTGCAGTGGTGTTTGGATAGAACTCACATCTTCAGAGGTCAGAGGTGGGCCAGAAAAGTCTGTATTAGGGCTGATGAAGTCCTTCTTCAGCCACTGATATCTTGAATCACGGCGATGAGTGGGTTTGGTCAGTTGGGGCAGCTGAATGTCTGCTGGGCGGTCAGTGGGTTCACTGGGTGGTTCGGATGGTTCGTTTTCTTTGGACCCCAAGCCACAGTCCTCTTCATCTGACTCTTCATCAGTCTCATTGATGTCTATGTCAACATCACTCTCTCCGTTGAACACGGCATCCAGAACATCCCTTGCTAAGAAGCGAGGCTCTTTCCGTCTTTGTGGCATTCTGAAATGAAATAAAGACATACCATTAGTACATTAGTAATGCTAAGTTCTTACACATCACTGCTCACTGCAGGACAACATTTCACAAGTCATACAATACTGTCTGGCAACCTATTGTTTGATGTTGATTGCCACTAAGTGGTCATCATCATTACAAGCCCCTAAGTACCCACCACCCCTCGAATGAATAATGAACAACCCCCACAACACCCCAAGAATTACCACATTGGTCCCACTGTCCTTGTAGTATTGAAAGAAAATTAAACTTACTGAGAATTAACAAGGGAATAATATTGGTTGAATATGTATTGTTTAGGGGGAAAGAGAAACTTTGGGTGGACATTTTCTGAGGCTTACAGCTCAATTATCATATATATATATATATATATATATATATATATATATATATATATATATATATATATATATATATATATATAATATTATATAGTAATTTAAATACACATATAACTGTTTAAATCTATTGTGAAAACTATATATAAGGCTGAACAGTAGCAGGTGAACCCTTGTATTTTTTGCAACCCCAAGGGCCCAACGTTGACCAAAAGCAACAAGTATGAATCATGCTCTAATTTCAATTTGGGACATATATTTCACAATAATAACATATATACATGTTCTAGACATTGTAATGTTCACCAAAAAAATTATTACAGGCATATTACTTACGTTTTTGTGAGGAATATCTTCCAGAGAAAAAAGAGATCTGTTCCAGCAGAGATTTTTCAAGTTGTGATGATTCCTGCCTCTGTGGGGGGTATTTATATGCAAATATCCTGGCCAATGGCATTGTAAGACTAAACAATAGGACCCAATGAGGATTTAGAGGTGAAGAAATAACAGAAAAACAAATTATTTAAACTCCTTTCTTTATAAAAATATAATTGTTGCTCTGAAGCATCTCTGGGTCTTAGAGGGTTAAATAGCCTGAAACGTGCTCCTAACAGGTTTTTGGGGGAACATTTTTTTTTCTGTTTTCGTCACTCGTCACTTTTCGTCACTACCGAAACGGAAAAGAAAATTCACAAAAAAATCACTACCAATCAGCTTTAAATTGCCTGAAACGTGCTCCTAACAAGTTTTTGGGGGAACATTTTTTTTTTTCTGTTTTCGTCACTCGTCACTTTTCGTCACTACCGAAACGGAAAAAAAAATGCACAAAAAAATCACTACCAATCAGCTTTAAATTGCCTGAAACGTGCTCCTAACAGGTTTTTGGGGGAACAATTTTTTCTCTGTTTTCGTCACTTTTCGTCACTACCGAAACGAAAAAAAAAAATCACAAAAAAATCACTACCAATCAGCTTTAAATTGCCTGAAACGTGCTCCTAACAGGTTTTTGGGGGAACATTTTTGTTTCTGTTTTCGTCACTCGTCACTTTTCGTCACTACCGAAACGGAAAAAAAAAATCACAAAAAAATCACTACCAATCAGCTTTAAATTGCCTGAAACGTGCTCCTAACAGGTTTTTGGGGGAACAATTTTTTTTCTGTTTTCGTCACTCGTCACTTTTCGTCACTACCGAAACGGAAAAGAAAATTCACAAAAAAATCACTACCAATCAGTTTTAAATTGCCTGAAACGTGCTCCTAACAGGTTTTTGGGGGAACATTTTTTTTTCTGTTTTCGTCACTCGTCACTTTTCGTCACTACCGAAACGGAAAAAAAAATGCACAAAAAAATCACTACCAATCAGCTTTAAATTGCCTGAAACGTGCTCCTAACAGGTTTTTGGGGGAACAATTTTTTTCTCTGTTTTCGTCACTTTTCGTCACTACCGAAACGAAAAAAAAAAATCACAAAAAAATCACTACCAATCAGCTTTAAATTGCCTGAAACGTGCTCCTAACAGGTTTTTGGGGGAACATTTTTGTTTCTGTTTTCGTCACTCGTCACTTTTCGTCACTACCGAAACGGAAAAAAAAAATCACAAAAAAGTCACCACAAATCAGCTTTAAATAGCCTGAAACGTGCTCCTAACAGGTTTTTGGGGGAACATTTTTTTTTCTGTTTTCGTCACTCGTCACTTTTCGTCACTACCGAAACGGGAAAGAAAAATCACAAAAAAGTCACCACAAATCAGCTTTAAATAGCCTGAAACGTGCTCCTAACAGGTTTTTGGGGGAACAATTTTTTTTCTGTTTTCGTCACTCGTCACTTTTCGTCACTACCGAAACGGAAAAAAAAATCACAAAAAAATCACTACCAATCAGCTTTAAATTGCCTGAAACGTGCTCCTAACAGGTTTTTGGGGGAACAATTTTTTTTCTGTTTTCGTCACTCGTCACTTTTCGTCACTACCGAAACGGAAAAAAAAATTCACAAAAAAATCACTACCAATCAGCTTTAAATTGCCTGAAACGTGCCCCTAACAGGTTTTTGGGGGAACAATTTTTTTTCTGTTTTCGTCACTCGTCACTTTTCGTCACTACCGAAACGGAAAAAAAAATAACAAAAAAATCACTACCAATCAGCTTTAAATTGCCTGAAACGTGCTCCTAACAGGGTTTTGGGGGAAGAATTTTTTTTCTGTTTTCGTCACTCGTCACTTTTCGTCACTACCGAAACGGAAAAAAAAATTCACAAAAAAATCACTACCAATCAGCTTTAAATTGCCTGAAACGTGCTCCTAACAGGTTTTTGGGGGAACATTTTTTTTTTTTCTGTTTTCGTCACTCGTCACTTTTCGTCACTACAGAAACGGAAAAAAAAATGCACAAAAAAATCACTACCAATCAGCTTTAAATTGCCTGAAACGTGCTCCTAACAGGTTTTTGGGGGAACATTTTTTTTTCTGTTTTTGTCACTCGTCACTTTTCGTCACTACCGAAACGGGGAAAAAAAATCACAAAAAAGTCACCACAAATCAGCTTTAAATAGCCTGAAACGTGCTCCTAACAGGTTTTTGGGGGGGAAAAAATTTCTCACTTTTCGTCACTTTTCGTCACTACCGAAACGGAAAAAAAAATGCACAAAAAAATCACTACCAATCAGCTTTAAATTGCCTGAAACGTGCTCCTAACAGGTTTTTGGGGGAACAATTTTTTCTCTGTTTTCGTCACTTTTCGTCACTACCGAAACGGAAAAAAAAATTCACAAAAAAATCACTACCAATCAGCTTTAAATTGCCTGAAACGTGCTCCTAACAGGTTTTTGGGGGAACATTTTTGTTTCTGTTTTCGTCACTCGTCACTTTTCGTCACTACCGAAACGGAAAAAAAAATTCACAAAAAAATCACTACCAATCAGCTTTAAATTGCCTGAAACGTGCTCCTAACAGGTTTTTGGGGGAACAATTTTTTTTCTGTTTTCGTCACTCGTCACTTTTCGTCACTACCGAAACGGGGAAAAAAAATCACAAAAAAGTCACCACAAATCAGCTTTAAATAGCCTGAAACGTGCTCCTAACAGGTTTTTGGGGGAACATTTTTTTTTCTGTTTTCGTCACTCGTCACTTTTCGTCACTACCGAAACGGGGGAAAAAAATCACAAAAAAGTCACCACAAATCAGCTTTAAATAGCCTGAAACGTGCTCCTAACAGGTTTTTGGGGGAACAATTTTTTTTCTGTTTTCGTCACTCGTCACTTTTCGTCACTACCGAAACGGAAAAAAAAATTCACAAAAAAATCACTACCAATCAGCTTTAAATTGCCTGAAACGTGCTCCTAACAGGTTTTTGGGGGAACATTTTTTTTTCTGTTTTCGTCACTCGTCACTTTTCGTCACTACCGAAACGGAAAAAAAAAATCACAAAAAAATCACTACCAATCAGCTTTAAATTGCCTGAAACGTGCTCCTAACAGGTTTTTGGGGGAACATTTTTTTTTCTGTTTTCGTCACTCGTCACTTTTCGTCACTACCGCAACGGAAAAAAAAAATCACTAAAAAGTCACCACAAATCAGCTTTAAATAGCCTGAAACGTGCTCCTAACAGGTTTTTGGGGGAACAATTTTTTTTCTGTTTTCGTCACTCGTCACTTTTCGTCACTACCGAAACGGAAAAATAAATGCACAAAAAAATCACTACCAATCAGCTTTAAATTGCCTGAAACGTGCTCCTAACAGGTTTTTGGGGGAACAATTTTTTTTCTGTTTTCGTCACTCGTCACTTTTCGTCACTACCGAAACGGAAAAAAAAATGCACAAAAAAATCACTACCAATCAGCTTTAAATTGCCTGAAACGTGCTCCTAACAGGTTTTTGGGGGAACATTTTTTTTTTTCTGTTTTCGTCACTCGTCACTTTTCGTCACTACCGAAACGGGAAAAAAAATGCACAAAAAAATCACTACCAATCAGCTTTAAATTGCCTGAAACGTGCTCCTAACAGGTTTTTGGGGGAACAATTTTTTTTCTGTTTTCGTCACTCGTCACTTTTCGTCAATACCGAAACGGGGAAAAAAAATCACAAAAAAGTCACCACAAATCAGCTTTAAATAGCCTGAAACGTGCTCCTAACAGGTTTTTGGGGGAACAATTTTTTCTCTGTTTTTGTCACTTTTCGTCACTACCGAAACGGAAAAATAAATGCACAAAAAAATCACTACCAATCAGCTTTAAATTGCCTGAAACGTGCTCCTAACAGGTTTTTGGGGGAACAATTTTTTTTCTGTTTTCGTCACTCGTCACTTTTCGTCACTACCGAAACGGAAAAAAAAATGCACAAAAAAATCACTACCAATCAGCTTTAAATTGCCTGAAACGTGCTCCTAACAGGTTTTTGGGGGAACATTTTTTTTTTTCTGTTTTCGTCACTCGTCACTTTTCGTCACTACCGAAACGGGAAAAAAAATGCACAAAAAAATCACTACCAATCAGCTTTAAATTGCCTGAAACGTGCTCCTAACAGGTTTTTGGGGGAACAATTTTTTTTCTGTTTTCGTCACTCGTCACTTTTCGTCAATACCGAAACGGGAAAAAAAAATCACAAAAAAGTCACCACAAATCAGCTTTAAATAGCCTGAAACGTGCTCCTAACAGGTTTTTGGGGGAACAATTTTTTTTCTGTTTTCGTCACTCGTCACTTTTCGTCACTACCGAAACGGGAAAAAAAAATCACAAAAAAATCACTACCAATCAGCTTTAAATTGCCTGAAACGTGCTCCTAACAGGCTTTTGGGGGAACAATTTTTTTTCTGTTTTCGTCACTCGTCACTTTTCGTCACTACCGAAACGGAAAAAAAAAAACACAAAAAAGTCACCACAAATCAGCTTTAACCCTCTAAGACCCGGATATATTTGTACTTGCAAAAAAAAAATGTAAACCTTTCAGATGGTCTTGTAGGAGTATTTTGAAGAGGAAAATATAATGTTTTTAAAAAAAAATGTTTTGGTAAGCTTTTATGCAAATGTTGACATTTAGCAACGTTGGGTTCATCAGGTAGCAAAATTTCCTATAGGCCATTTTTATGGATAACATGGCAAATGTGTAATTACTTCACTAAAACAACTTAATGATTCATTTATATGGTTTATTATTTGGCCTCAGATCAATTATGAATAATATTTGGCCTCAGAACAGTATACATTATGAATAATAACACCAATAAGCCATATTCTTAAATAAATTTTATTAAAAAAACAAAATGAAAATCAGTACAATATATGTAGTAAAGAAACCTAAAAACCTAAACCATTGTCAGTGATCACACAATACTGCCTGGCCAACTCACTGATTTGCATTGATAAAAGGATGCAAACTGTTTCCAGAGTTTGTCCTTCTTGTCCTTCTCTGGCACGGTCAAGTTGTCAACCAGATGTAACGAGGTCAACAAAGACTGAAATCGGTTGCGTGGCATCACATCAGCTACAGACGCGTTTCGTGTGTCTGCTTCCCAGTACATCCGGCATCCATTCATTTGAGAAAGGCCCATTCTCAAATACATCCCAAACATTTGCTCAATTTCTTTTGGACTTGTGTTGACTGATGTTCCTTTTGTTTGAAGGCTGTACATGTTTGTGTTCGTTGTGAGAGAGTCAATCATGTCTTTGGACACAAACTGGCGGAAGTACTGCAGTGGTGTTTGGATAGAACTCACATCTTCAGAGGTCAGAGGTGGGCCAGAAAAGTCTGTATTAGGGCTGATGAAGTCCTTCTTCAGCCACTGATATCTTGAATCACGGCGATGAGTGGGTTTGGTCAGTTGGGGCAGCTGAATGTCTGCTGGGCGGTCAGTGGGTTCACTGGGTGGTTCGGATGGTTCGTTTTCTTTGGACCCCAAGCCACAGTCCTCTTCATCTGACTCTTCATCAGTCTCATTGATGTCTATGTCAACATCACTCTCTCCGTTGAACACGGCATCCAGAACATCCCTTGCTAAGAAGCGAGGCTCTTTCCGTCTTTGTGGCATTCTGAAATGAAATAAAGACATACCATTAGTACATTAGTAATGCTAAGTTCTTACACATCACTGCTCACTGCAGGACAACATTTCACAAGTCATACAATACTGTCTGGCAACCTATTGTTTGATGTTGATTGCCACTAAGTGGTCATCATCATTACAAGCCCCTAAGTACCCACCACCCCTCGAATGAATAATGAACAACCCCCACAACACCCCAAGAATTACCACATTGGTCCCACTGTCCTTGTAGTATTGAAAGAAAATTAGACTTACTGAGAATTAACAAGGGAATAATATTGGTTGAATATGTATTGTTTAGGGGGAAAGAGAAACTTTGGGTGGACATTTTCTGAGGCTTACAGCTCAATTATCATATATATATATATATATATATATATATATATATATATATATATATATATATATATATATATATATATATATATATATATATATATATATAATATTATATAGTAATTTAAATACACATATAACTGTTTAAATCTATTGTGAAAACTATATATAAGGCTGAACAGTAGCAGGTGAACCCTTGTATTTTTTGCAACCCCAAGGGCCCAACGTTGACCAAAAGCAACAAGTATGAATCATGCTCTAATTTCAATTTGGGACATATATTTCACAATAATAACATATATACATGTTCTAGACATTGTAATGTTCACCAAAAAAATTATTACAGGCATATTACTTACGTTTTTGTGAGGAATATCTTCCAGAGAAAAAAGAGATCTGTTCCAGCAGAGATTTTTCAAGTTGTGATGATTCCTGCCTCTGTGGGGGGTATTTATATGCAAATATCCTGGCCAATGGCACTGTAAGACTAAACAATAGGACCCAATGAGGATTTAGAGGTGAAGAAATAACAGAAAAACAAATTATTTAAACTCCTTTCTTTATAAAAATATAATTGTTGCTCTGAAGCATCTCTGGGTCTTAGAGGGTTAAATAGCCTGAAACGTGCTCCTAACAGGTTTTTGGGGGAACATTTTTTTTTCTGTTTTCGTCACTCGTCACTTTTCGTCACTACCGAAACGGAAAAGAAAATTCACAAAAAAATCACTACCAATCAGCTTTAAATTGCCTGAAACGTGCTCCTAACAAGTTTTTGGGGGAACATTTTTTTTTTTCTGTTTTCGTCACTCGTCACTTTTCGTCACTACCGAAACGGAAAAAAAAATGCACAAAAAAATCACTACCAATCAGCTTTAAATTGCCTGAAACGTGCTCCTAACAGGTTTTTGGGGGAACAATTTTTTCTCTGTTTTCGTCACTTTTCGTCACTACCGAAACGAAAAAAAAAAATCACAAAAAAATCACTACCAATCAGCTTTAAATTGCCTGAAACGTGCTCCTAACAGGTTTTTGGGGGAACATTTTTGTTTCTGTTTTCGTCACTCGTCACTTTTCGTCACTACCGAAACGGAAAAAAAAAATCACAAAAAAATCACTACCAATCAGCTTTAAATTGCCTGAAACGTGCTCCTAACAGGTTTTTGGGGGAACAATTTTTTTTCTGTTTTCGTCACTCGTCACTTTTCGTCACTACCGAAACGGAAAAGAAAATTCACAAAAAAATCACTACCAATCAGTTTTAAATTGCCTGAAACGTGCTCCTAACAGGTTTTTGGGGGAACATTTTTTTTTCTGTTTTCGTCACTCGTCACTTTTCGTCACTACCGAAACGGAAAAAAAAATGCACAAAAAAATCACTACCAATCAGCTTTAAATTGCCTGAAACGTGCTCCTAACAGGTTTTTGGGGGAACAATTTTTTTCTCTGTTTTCGTCACTTTTCGTCACTACCGAAACGAAAAAAAAAAATCACAAAAAAATCACTACCAATCAGCTTTAAATTGCCTGAAACGTGCTCCTAACAGGTTTTTGGGGGAACATTTTTGTTTCTGTTTTCGTCACTCGTCACTTTTCGTCACTACCGAAACGGAAAAAAAAAATCACAAAAAAGTCACCACAAATCAGCTTTAAATAGCCTGAAACGTGCTCCTAACAGGTTTTTGGGGGAACATTTTTTTTTCTGTTTTCGTCACTCGTCACTTTTCGTCACTACCGAAACGGGAAAGAAAAATCACAAAAAAGTCACCACAAATCAGCTTTAAATAGCCTGAAACGTGCTCCTAACAGGTTTTTGGGGGAACAATTTTTTTTCTGTTTTCGTCACTCGTCACTTTTCGTCACTACCGAAACGGAAAAAAAAATTCACAAAAAAAATTACTACCAATCAGCTTTAAATTGCCTGAAACGTGCTCCTAACAGGTTTTTGGGGGAACAATTTTTTTTCTGTTTTCGTCACTCGTCACTTTTCGTCACTACCGAAACGGAAAAAAAAAATCACAAAAAAATCACTACCAATCAGCTTTAAATTGCCTGAAACGTGCTCCTAACAGGTTTTTGGGGGAACAATTTTTTTTCTGTTTTCGTCACTCGTCACTTTTCGTCACTACCGAAACGGAAAAAAAAATCACAAAAAAGTCACCACAAATCAGCTTTAAATAGCCTGAAACGTGCTCCTAACAGGTTTTTGGGGGAACAATTT
Organism: Gymnoscopelus microlampas; assembly: GCF_963454915.1. Taxonomy (NCBI): domain Eukaryota; kingdom Metazoa; phylum Chordata; class Actinopteri; order Myctophiformes; family Myctophidae; genus Gymnoscopelus; species Gymnoscopelus microlampas. The sequence continues at coordinate 3,030,185 of NC_139960.1, forward strand.
TTTTTCTGTTTTCGTCACTCGTCACTTTTCGTCACTACCGAAACGGAAAAAAAAATTCACAAAAAAATCACTACCAATCAGTTTTAAATTGCCTGAAACGTGCTCCTAACAGGTTTTTGGGGGAACATTTTTTTTTCTGTTTTCGTCACTCGTCACTTTTCGTCACTACCGAAACGGAAAAAAAAATGCACAAAAAAATCACTACCAATCAGCTTTAAATTGCCTGAAACGTGCTCCTAACAGGTTTTTGGGGGAACATTTTTTTTTTTCTGTTTTCGTCACTCGTCACTTTTCGTCACTACCGAAACGGAAAAAAAAATGCACAAAAAAATCACTACCAATCAGCTTTAAATTGCCTGAAACGTGCTCCTAACAGGTTTTTGGGGGAACAATTTTTTTTCTGTTTTCGTCACTCGTCACTTTTCGTCACTACCCAAACGAAAAAAAAAAATCACAAAAAAATCACTACCAATCAGCTTTAAATAGCCTGAAACGTGCTCCTAACAGGTTTTTGGGGGAACAATTTTTTTTCTGTTTTCGTCACTCGTCACTTTTCGTCACTACCGAAACGGAAAAAAAAATTCACAAAAAAATCACTACCAATCAGCTTTAAATTGCCTGAAACGTGCTCCTAACAGGTTTTTGGGGGAACATTTTTGTTTCTGTTTTCGTCACTCGTCACTTTTCGTCACTACCGAAACGGGGAAAAAAAATCACAAAAAAGTCACCACAAATCAGCTTTAAATAGCCTGAAACGTGCTCCTAACAGGTTTTTGGGGGAACATTTTTTTTTCTGTTTTCGTCACTCGTCACTTTTCGTCACTACCGAAACGGGGGAAAAAAATCACAAAAAAGTCACCACAAATCAGCTTTAAATAGCCTGAAACGTGCTCCTAACAGGTTTTTGGGGGAACAATTTTTTTTCTGTTTTCGTCACTCGTCACTTTTCGTCACTACCGAAACGGAAAAAAAAATTCACAAAAAAATCACTACCAATCAGCTTTAAATTGCCTGAAACGTGCTCCTAACAGGTTTTTGGGGGAACATTTTTTTTTCTGTTTTCGTCACTCGTCACTTTTCGTCACTACCGAAACGGAAAAAAAAAATCACAAAAAAATCACTACCAATCAGCTTTAAATTGCCTGAAACGTGCTCCTAACAGGTTTTTGGGGGAACATTTTTTTTTCTGTTTTCGTCACTCGTCACTTTTCGTCACTACCGCAACGGAAAAAAAAAATCACTAAAAAGTCACCACAAATCAGCTTTAAATAGCCTGAAACGTGCTCCTAACAGGTTTTTGGGGGAACAATTTTTTTTCTGTTTTCGTCACTCGTCACTTTTCGTCACTACCGAAACGGAAAAATAAATGCACAAAAAAATCACTACCAATCAGCTTTAAATTGCCTGAAACGTGCTCCTAACAGGTTTTTGGGGGAACAATTTTTTTTCTGTTTTCGTCACTCGTCACTTTTCGTCACTACCGAAACGGGAAAAAAAATGCACAAAAAAATCACTACCAATCAGCTTTAAATTGCCTGAAACGTGCTCCTAACAGGTTTTTGGGGGAACATTTTTTTTTTTCTGTTTTCGTCACTCGTCACTTTTCGTCACTACCGAAACGGGAAAAAAAATGCACAAAAAAATCACTACCAATCAGCTTTAAATTGCCTGAAACGTGCTCCTAACAGGTTTTTGGGGGAACAATTTTTTTTCTGTTTTCGTCACTCGTCACTTTTCGTCAATACCGAAACGGGAAAAAAAAATCACAAAAAAGTCACCACAAATCAGCTTTAAATAGCCTGAAACGTGCTCCTAACAGGTTTTTGGGGGAACAATTTTTTCTCTGTTTTTGTCACTTTTCGTCACTACCGAAACGGAAAAAAAAATTCACAAAAAAATCACTACCAATCAGCTTTAAATTGCCTGAAACGTGCTCCTAACAGGTTTTTGGGGGAACAATTTTTTTTCTGTTTTCGTCACTCGTCACTTTTCGTCACTACCGAAACGGGAAAAAAAAATCACAAAAAAATCACTACCAATCAGCTTTAAATTGCCTGAAACGTGCTCCTAACAGGTTTTTGGGGGAACAATTTTTTTTCTGTTTTCGTCACTCGTCACTTTTCGTCACTACCGAAACGGAAAAAAAAAAACACAAAAAAGTCACCACAAATCAGCTTTAACCCTCTAAGACCCGGATATATTTGTACTTGCAAAAAAAAAATGTAAACCTTTCAGATGGTCTTGTAGGAGTATTTTGAAGAGGAAAATATAATGTTTTTAAAAAAAAATGTTTTGGTAAGCTTTTATGCAAATGTTGACATTTAGCAACGTTGGGTTCATCAGGTAGCAAAATTTCCTATAGGCCATTTTTATGGATAACATGGCAAATGTGTAATTACTTCACTAAAACAACTTAATGATTCATTTATATGGTTTATTATTTGGCCTCAGATCAATTATGAATAATATTTGGCCTCAGAACAGTATACATTATGAATAATAACACCAATAAGCCATATTCTTAAATAAATTTTATTAAAAAAACAAAATGAAAATCAGTACAATATATGTAGTAAAGAAACCTAAAAACCTAAACCATTGTCAGTGATCACACAATACTGCCTGGCCAACTCACTGATTTGCATTGATAAAAGGATGCAAACTGTTTCCAGAGTTTGTCCTTCTTGTCCTTCTCTGGCACGGTCAAGTTGTCAACCAGATGTAACGAGGTCAACAAAGACTGAAATCGGTTGCGTGGCATCACATCAGCTACAGACGCGTTTCGTGTGTCTGCTTCCCAGTACATCCGGCATCCATTCATTTGAGAAAGGCCCATTCTCAAATACATCCCAAACATTTGCTCAATTTCTTTTGGACTTGTGTTGACTGATGTTCCTTTTGTTTGAAGGCTGTACATGTTTGTGTTCGTTGTGAGAGAGTCAATCATGTCTTTGGACACAAACTGGCGGAAGTACTGCAGTGGTGTTTGGATAGAACTCACATCTTCAGAGGTCAGAGGTGGGCCAGAAAAGTCTGTATTAGGGCTGATGAAGTCCTTCTTCAGCCACTGATATCTTGAATCACGGCGATGAGTGGGTTTGGTCAGTTGGGGCAGCTGAATGTCTGCTGGGCGGTCAGTGGGTTCACTGGGTGGTTCGGATGGTTCGTTTTCTTTGGACCCCAAGCCACAGTCCTCTTCATCTGACTCTTCATCAGTCTCATTGATGTCTATGTCAACATCACTCTCTCCGTTGAACACGGCATCCAGAACATCCCTTGCTAAGAAGCGAGGCTCTTTCCGTCTTTGTGGCATTCTGAAATTAAATAAAGACATACCATTAGTACATTAGTAATGCTAAGTTCTTACACATCACTGCTCACTGCAGGACAACATTTCACAAGTCATACAATACTGTCTGGCAACCTATTGTTTGATGTTGATTGCCACTAAGTGGTCATCATCATTACAAGCCCCTAAGTACCCACCACCCCTCGAATGAATAATGAACAACCCCCACAACACCCCAAGAATTACCACATTGGTCCCACTGTCCTTGTAGTATTGAAAGAAAATTAAACTTACTGAGAATTAACAAGGGAATAATATTGGTTGAATATGTATTGTTTAGGGGGAAAGAGAAACTTTGGGTGGACATTTTCTGAGGCTTACAGCTCAATTATCATATATATATATATATATATATATATATATATATATATATATATATATATATATATATATATATATATATATAATATTATATAGTAATTTAAATACACATATAACTGTTTAAATCTATTGTGAAAACTATATATAAGGCTGAACAGTAGCAGGTGAACCCTTGTATTTTTTGCAACCCCAAGGGCCCAACGTTGACCAAAAGCAACAAGTATGAATCATGCTCTAATTTCAATTTGGGACATATATTTCACAATAATAACATATATACATGTTCTAGACATTGTAATGTTCACCAAAAAAATTATTACAGGCATATTACTTACGTTTTTGTGAGGAATATCTTCCAGAGAAAAAAGAGATCTGTTCCAGCAGAGATTTTTCAAGTTGTGATGATTCCTGCCTCTGTGGGGGGTATTTATATGCAAATATCCTGGCCAATGGCATTGTAAGACTAAACAATAGGACCCAATGAGGATTTAGAGGTGAAGAAATAACAGAAAAACAAATTATTTAAACTCCTTTCTTTATAAAAATATAATTGTTGCTCTGAAGCATCTCTGGGTCTTAGAGGGTTAAATAGCCTGAAACGTGCTCCTAACAGGTTTTTGGGGGAACATTTTTTTTTCTGTTTTCGTCACTCGTCACTTTTCGTCACTACCGAAACGGAAAAGAAAATTCACAAAAAAATCACTACCAATCAGCTTTAAATTGCCTGAAACGTGCTCCTAACAAGTTTTTGGGGGAACATTTTTTTTTTTCTGTTTTCGTCACTCGTCACTTTTCGTCACTACCGAAACGGAAAAAAAAATGCACAAAAAAATCACTACCAATCAGCTTTAAATTGCCTGAAACGTGCTCCTAACAGGTTTTTGGGGGAACAATTTTTTCTCTGTTTTCGTCACTTTTCGTCACTACCGAAACGAAAAAAAAAAATCACAAAAAAATCACTACCAATCAGCTTTAAATTGCCTGAAACGTGCTCCTAACAGGTTTTTGGGGGAACATTTTTGTTTCTGTTTTCGTCACTCGTCACTTTTCGTCACTACCGAAACGGAAAAAAAAAATCACAAAAAAATCACTACCAATCAGCTTTAAATTGCCTGAAACGTGCTCCTAACAGGTTTTTGGGGGAACAATTTTTTTTCTGTTTTCGTCACTCGTCACTTTTCGTCACTACCGAAACGGAAAAGAAAATTCACAAAAAAATCACTACCAATCAGTTTTAAATTGCCTGAAACGTGCTCCTAACAGGTTTTTGGGGGAACATTTTTTTTTCTGTTTTCGTCACTCGTCACTTTTCGTCACTACCGAAACGGAAAAAAAAATGCACAAAAAAATCACTACCAATCAGCTTTAAATTGCCTGAAACGTGCTCCTAACAGGTTTTTGGGGGAACAATTTTTTTCTCTGTTTTCGTCACTTTTCGTCACTACCGAAACGAAAAAAAAAAATCACAAAAAAATCACTACCAATCAGCTTTAAATTGCCTGAAACGTGCTCCTAACAGGTTTTTGGGGGAACATTTTTGTTTCTGTTTTCGTCACTCGTCACTTTTCGTCACTACCGAAACGGAAAAAAAAAATCACAAAAAAGTCACCACAAATCAGCTTTAAATAGCCTGAAACGTGCTCCTAACAGGTTTTTGGGGGAACATTTTTTTTTCTGTTTTCGTCACTCGTCACTTTTCGTCACTACCGAAACGGGAAAGAAAAATCACAAAAAAGTCACCACAAATCAGCTTTAAATAGCCTGAAACGTGCTCCTAACAGGTTTTTGGGGGAACAATTTTTTTTCTGTTTTCGTCACTCGTCACTTTTCGTCACTACCGAAACGGAAAAAAAAATCACAAAAAAATCACTACCAATCAGCTTTAAATTGCCTGAAACGTGCTCCTAACAGGTTTTTGGGGGAACAATTTTTTTTCTGTTTTCGTCACTCGTCACTTTTCGTCACTACCGAAACGGAAAAAAAAATCACAAAAAAATCACTACCAATCAGCTTTAAATTGCCTGAAACGTGCTCCTAACAGGTTTTTGGGGGAACAATTTTTTTTCTGTTTTCGTCACTCGTCACTTTTCGTCACTACCGAAACGGAAAAAAAAATAACAAAAAAATCACTACCAATCAGCTTTAAATTGCCTGAAACGTGCTCCTAACAGGGTTTTGGGGGAAGAATTTTTTTTCTGTTTTCGTCACTCGTCACTTTTCGTCACTACCGAAACGGAAAAAAAAATTCACAAAAAAATCACTACCAATCAGCTTTAAATTGCCTGAAACGTGCTCCTAACAGGTTTTTGGGGGAACATTTTTTTTTTTTCTGTTTTCGTCACTCGTCACTTTTCGTCACTACAGAAACGGAAAAAAAAATGCACAAAAAAATCACTACCAATCAGCTTTAAATTGCCTGAAACGTGCTCCTAACAGGTTTTTGGGGGAACATTTTTTTTTCTGTTTTTGTCACTCGTCACTTTTCGTCACTACCGAAACGGGGAAAAAAAATCACAAAAAAGTCACCACAAATCAGCTTTAAATAGCCTGAAACGTGCTCCTAACAGGTTTTTGGGGGAAAAAAAATTTCTCACTTTTCGTCACTTTTCGTCACTACCGAAACGGGAAAAAAAATGCACAAAAAAATCACTACCAATCAGCTTTAAATTGCCTGAAACGTGCTCCTAACAGGTTTTTGGGGGAACAATTTTTTCTCTGTTTTCGTCACTTTTCGTCACTACCGAAACGGAAAAAAAAATTCACAAAAAAATCACTACCAATCAGCTTTAAATTGCCTGAAACGTGCTCCTAACAGGTTTTTGGGGGAACATTTTTGTTTCTGTTTTCGTCACTCGTCACTTTTCGTCACTACCGAAACGGAAAAAAAAATTCACAAAAAAATCACTACCAATCAGCTTTAAATTGCCTGAAACGTGCTCCTAACAGGTTTTTGGGGGAACAATTTTTTTTCTGTTTTCGTCACTCGTCACTTTTCGTCACTACCGAAACGGGGAAAAAAAATCACAAAAAAGTCACCACAAATCAGCTTTAAATAGCCTGAAACGTGCTCCTAACAGGTTTTTGGGGGAACATTTTTTTTTCTGTTTTCGTCACTCGTCACTTTTCGTCACTACCGAAACGGGGGAAAAAAATCACAAAAAAGTCACCACAAATCAGCTTTAAATAGCCTGAAACGTGCTCCTAACAGGTTTTTGGGGGAACAATTTTTTTTCTGTTTTCGTCACTCGTCACTTTTCGTCACTACCGAAACGGAAAAAAAAATTCACAAAAAAATCACTACCAATCAGCTTTAAATTGCCTGAAACGTGCTCCTAACAGGTTTTTGGGGGAACATTTTTTTTTCTGTTTTCGTCACTCGTCACTTTTCGTCACTACCGAAACGGAAAAAAAAAATCACAAAAAAATCACTACCAATCAGCTTTAAATTGCCTGAAACGTGCTCCTAACAGGTTTTTGGGGGAACATTTTTTTTTCTGTTTTCGTCACTCGTCACTTTTCGTCACTACCGCAACGGAAAAAAAAAATCACTAAAAAGTCACCACAAATCAGCTTTAAATAGCCTGAAACGTGCTCCTAACAGGTTTTTGGGGGAACAATTTTTTTTCTGTTTTCGTCACTCGTCACTTTTCGTCACTACCGAAACGGAAAAATAAATGCACAAAAAAATCACTACCAATCAGCTTTAAATTGCCTGAAACGTGCTCCTAACAGGTTTTTGGGGGAACAATTTTTTTTCTGTTTTCGTCACTCGTCACTTTTCGTCACTACCGAAACGGAAAAAAAAAATCACAAAAAAATCACTACCAATCAGCTTTAAATTGCCTGAAACGTGCTCCTAACAGGTTTTTGGGGGAACAATTTTTTTTCTGTTTTCGTCACTCGTCACTTTTCGTCACTACCGAAACGGAAAAAAAAATCACAAAAAAGTCACCACAAATCAGCTTTAAATAGCCTGAAACGTGCTCCTAACAGGTTTTTGGGGGAACAATTTTTTTTCTGTTTTCGTCACTCGTCACTTTTCGTCACTACCGAAACGGAAAAAAAAATTCACAAAAAAATCACTACCAATCAGTTTTAAATTGCCTGAAACGTGCTCCTAACAGGTTTTTGGGGGAACATTTTTTTTTCTGTTTTCGTCACTCGTCACTTTTCGTCACTACCGAAACGGAAAAAAAAATGCACAAAAAAATCACTACCAATCAGCTTTAAATTGCCTGAAACGTGCTCCTAACAGGTTTTTGGGGGAACATTTTTTTTTTTCTGTTTTCGTCACTCGTCACTTTTCGTCACTACCGAAACGGAAAAAAAAATGCACAAAAAAATCACTACCAATCAGCTTTAAATTGCCTGAAACGTGCTCCTAACAGGTTTTTGGGGGAACAATTTTTTTTCTGTTTTCGTCACTCGTCACTTTTCGTCACTACCCAAACGAAAAAAAAAAATCACAAAAAAATCACTACCAATCAGCTTTAAATTGCCTGAAACGTGCTCCTAACAGGTTTTTGGGGGAACATTTTTTTCTCTGTTTTCGTCACTCGTCACTTTTCGTCACTACCAAAACGGAAAAAAAAATTCACAAAAAAATCACTACCAATCAGCTTTAAATTGCCTGAAACGTGCTCCTAACAGGTTTTTGGGGGAACATTTTTGTTTCTGTTTTCGTCACTCGTCACTTTTCGTCACTACCGAAACGGAAAAAAAAATTCACAAAAAAATCACTACCAATCAGCTTTAAATTGCCTGAAACGTGCTCCTAACAGGTTTTTGGGGGAACAATTTTTTTTCTGTTTTCGTCACTCGTCACTTTTCGTCACTACCGAAACGGGGAAAAAAAATCACAAAAAAGTCACCACAAATCAGCTTTAAATAGCCTGAAACGTGCTCCTAACAGGTTTTTGGGGGAACATTTTTTTTTCTGTTTTCGTCACTCGTCACTTTTCGTCACTACCGAAACGGGAAAAAAAATGCACAAAAAAATCACTACCAATCAGCTTTAAATTGCCTGAAACGTGCTCCTAACAGGTTTTTGGGGGAACATTTTTTTTTTTCTGTTTTCGTCACTCGTCACTTTTCGTCACTACCGAAACGGGAAAAAAAATGCACAAAAAAATCACTACCAATCAGCTTTAAATTGCCTGAAACGTGCTCCTAACAGGTTTTTGGGGGAACAATTTTTCTTCTGTTTTCGTCACTCGTCACTTTTCGTCACTACCGAAACAGGAAAAAAAATGCACAAAAAAATCACTACCAATCAGCTTTAAATTGCCTGAAACGTGCTCCTAACAGGTTTTTGGGGGAACAATTTTTTTTCTGTTTTCGTCACTCGTCACTTTTCGTCACTACCAAAACGGAAAAAAAAATTCACAAAAAAATCACTACCAATCAGCTTTAAATTGCCTGAAACGTGCTCCTAACAGGTTTTTGGGGGAACAATTTTTCTTCTGTTTTCGTCACTCGTCACTTTTCGTCACTACCGAAACAGGAAAAAAAATGCACAAAAAAATCACTACCAATCAGCTTTAAATTGCCTGAAACGTGCTCCTAACAGGTTTTTGGGGGAACATTTTTTTTTCTGTTTTCGTCACTCGTCACTTTTTGTCACTACCGAAACGGAAAAGAAATTCACAAAAAAATCACTACCAATCAGCTTTAAATTGCCTGAAACGTGCTCCTAACAGGTTTTTGGGGGAACAATTTTTTTTCTGTTTTCGTCACTCGTCACTTTTCGTCACTACCGAAACGGAAAAAAAAATTCACCAAAAAATCACTACCAATCAGCTTTAAATTGCCTGAAACGTGCTCCTAACAGGTTTTTGGGGGAACAATTTTTCTTCTGTTTTCGTCACTCGTCACTTTTCGTCACTACCGAAACGGAAAAAAAAATGCACAAAAAAATCACTACCAATCAGCTTTAAATTGCCTGAAACGTGCTCCTAACAGGTTTTTGGGGGAACATTTTTTTTTCTGTTTTCGTCACTCGTCACTTTTCGTCACTACCGAAACGGAAAAAAAAAATCACCAAAAAATCACTACCAATCAGCTTTAAATTGCCTGAAACGTGCTCCTAACAGGTTTTTGGGGGAACAATTTTTTTTCTGTTTTCGTCACTCGTCACTTTTCGTCACTACCGAAACGGGAAAAAAAATTCACAAAAAAATCACTACCAATCAGCTTTAAATTGCCTGAAACGTGCTCCTAACAGGTTTTTGGGGGAACAATTTTTTTTCTGTTTTCGTCACTCGTCACTTTTCGTCACTACCGAAACGGGAAAAAAAATGCACAAAAAAATCACTACCAATCAGCTTTAAATTGCCTGAAACGTGCTCCTAACAGGTTTTTGGGGGAACATTTTTTTTTTTCTGTTTTCGTCACTCGTCACTTTTCGTCACTACCGAAACGGAAAAAAAAATGCACAAAAAAATCACTACCAATCAGCTTTAAATTGCCTGAAACGTGCTCCTAACAGGTTTTTGGGGGAACAATTTTTTTTCTGTTTTCGTCACTCGTCACTTTTCGTCACTACCCAAACGAAAAAAAAAAATCACAAAAAAATCACTACCAATCAGCTTTAAATTGCCTGAAACGTGCTCCTAACAGGTTTTTGGGGGAACATTTTTTTCTCTGTTTTCGTCACTCGTCACTTTTCGTCACTACCAAAACGGAAAAAAAAATTCACAAAAAAATCACTACCAATCAGCTTTAAATTGCCTGAAACGTGCTCCTAACAGGTTTTTGGGGGAACATTTTTGTTTCTGTTTTCGTCACTCGTCACTTTTCGTCACTACCGAAACGGAAAAAAAAATTCACAAAAAAATCACTACCAATCAGCTTTAAATTGCCTGAAACGTGCTCCTAACAGGTTTTTGGGGGAACAATTTTTTTTCTGTTTTCGTCACTCGTCACTTTTCGTCACTACCGAAACGGGGAAAAAAAATCACAAAAAAGTCACCACAAATCAGCTTTAAATAGCCTGAAACGTGCTCCTAACAGGTTTTTGGGGGAACATTTTTTTTTCTGTTTTCGTCACTCGTCACTTTTCGTCACTACCGAAACGGGAAAAAAAATGCACAAAAAAATCACTACCAATCAGCTTTAAATTGCCTGAAACGTGCTCCTAACAGGTTTTTGGGGGAACATTTTTTTTTTTCTGTTTTCGTCACTCGTCACTTTTCGTCACTACCGAAACGGGAAAAAAAATGCACAAAAAAATCACTACCAATCAGCTTTAAATTGCCTGAAACGTGCTCCTAACAGGTTTTTGGGGGAACAATTTTTCTTCTGTTTTCGTCACTCGTCACTTTTCGTCACTACCGAAACAGGAAAAAAAATGCACAAAAAAATCACTACCAATCAGCTTTAAATTGCCTGAAACGTGCTCCTAACAGGTTTTTGGGGGAACAATTTTTTTTCTGTTTTCGTCACTCGTCACTTTTCGTCACTACCAAAACGGAAAAAAAAATTCACAAAAAAATCACTACCAATCAGCTTTAAATTGCCTGAAACGTGCTCCTAACAGGTTTTTGGGGGAACAATTTTTCTTCTGTTTTCGTCACTCGTCACTTTTCGTCACTACCGAAACAGGAAAAAAAATGCACAAAAAAATCACTACCAATCAGCTTTAAATTGCCTGAAACGTGCTCCTAACAGGTTTTTGGGGGAACATTTTTTTTTCTGTTTTCGTCACTCGTCACTTTTTGTCACTACCGAAACGGAAAAGAAATTCACAAAAAAATCACTACCAATCAGCTTTAAATTGCCTGAAACGTGCTCCTAACAGGTTTTTGGGGGAACAATTTTTTTTCTGTTTTCGTCACTCGTCACTTTTCGTCACTACCGAAACGGAAAAAAAAATTCACCAAAAAATCACTACCAATCAGCTTTAAATTGCCTGAAACGTGCTCCTAACAGGTTTTTGGGGGAACAATTTTTCTTCTGTTTTCGTCACTCGTCACTTTTCGTCACTACCGAAACGGAAAAAAAAATGCACAAAAAAATCACTACCAATCAGCTTTAAATTGCCTGAAACGTGCTCCTAACAGGTTTTTGGGGGAACATTTTTTTTTCTGTTTTCGTCACTCGTCACTTTTCGTCACTACCGAAACGGAAAAAAAAAATCACCAAAAAATCACTACCAATCAGCTTTAAATTGCCTGAAACGTGCTCCTAACAGGTTTTTGGGGGAACAATTTTTTTTCTGTTTTCGTCACTCGTCACTTTTCGTCACTACCGAAACGGGAAAAAAAATTCACAAAAAAATCACTACCAATCAGCTTTAAATTGCCTGAAACGTGCTCCTAACAGGTTTTTGGGGGAACAATTTTTTTTCTGTTTTCGTCACTCGTCACTTTTCGTCACTACCGAAACGGAAGAAAAAATTCACAAAAAAATCACTACCAATCAGCTTTAAATTGCCTGAAACGTGCTCCTAACAGGTTTTTGGGGGAATTTTTTTTTTTCTGTTTTCGTCACTCGTCACTTTTCGTCACTACCGAAACGAAAAAAAAAATCACAAAAAAATCACTACCAATCAGCTTTAAATTGCCTGAAACGTGCTCCTAACAGGTTTTTGGGGGAACAATTTTTTCTCTGTTTTCGTCACTTTTCGTCACTACCGAAACGGAAAAAAAAATTCACAAAAAAATCACTACCAATCAGCTTTAAATTGCCTGAAACGTGCTCCTAACAGGTTTTTGGGGGAACAATTTTTTTTTCGTTTCGGTATTGTCACTACCGAAACGGGGAAAAAAAATCACAAAAAAGTCACTACCAATCAACTTTAAATTGCCTGAAACGTACTCCTAACAGGTTTTTGGGGGAACAATTTTTTTTTCGTTTCGGTAGTGTCACTACCGAAACGGAAAAAAAAAATCACAAAAAAGTCACTACCAATCAACTTTAAATTGCCTGAAACGTACTCCTAACAGGTTTTTGGGGGAACCATTTTTTTTTCGTTTCGGTAGTGTCACTACCGAAACGGGGGAAAAAAATCACAAAAAAGTCACTACCAATCAACTTTAAATTGCCTGAAACGTACTCCTAACAGGTTTTTGGGGGAACATTTTTTTTTTCGTTTCGGTAGTGTCACTATCGAAACGGAAAAAAAAATTCACAAAAAAGTCACAGAAAAAAAATTGTTCCTCCAAAAACCTGTTAGGAGTACGTTTCAGGCAATTTAAAGTTGATTGGTAGTGACTTTTTTTTTGGTCCCTAACATTCATCGAGCTCTTCACTACCGAAACGGAAAAAAAATTGTTCCCCAAAAAACCTGTTAGGAGTACGTTTCAGGCAATTCAAAGTTGTTTGGTAGTGACTTTTTTTTTGGTCCCTAACAGTCATCGAGCTCTGGACTTAGTCATTTTTTGTTTGTTTCGGTAGTGACACCATTGCGTCACTACCGAAACGAAGTTAAATCCTTTTGTGGAGGCCAAAAAAAAATTTGTTCCCCCAAAAACCTGTTAGGAGTACCTTTCAGGCAATTTAAAGTTGATTAGTAGTTACTTATTTTTTTGTTCAAAGTAAAACATCTCAAGGATGCATGTCCACAGTAAGGAGGAATTTTTGTACTGTGAATGGAGTTTCTAGGTGAAAGTGTTTTTTTGAGGTCCCAAACCCTTCCATCCGCCTCCATTATAAATCTCTGAACTTTTAAAGGAGTACAATTCTAAAACGATGCAACATTTCAAAGATTCCTTTTCAGGCCAACATGTCCACAGTAAGATGAACATTTTATGATGATGCTACTAGGCGTAAGTATGTAGTTGTAAGCCTGCCTTTAAATGTCCATTGCCGCATCGACAATACATGGGTCAAAGTTAAATATCTCCATAACTAAAAATGATTTTAAAAAAAAGTTTCTCAAGCATGCATGTCCACAGTAAGGTGGAATTTTTGAACTGTGAATGTCCTGAGCTCTGGAGTTCGATGAATGTTAGGGACCAAAAAAAGTGTCACTACAAAGTACTATACCAATCAACTCTAAATTGCCTGAAACGTACTCCTAACAGGTTTTCGGGGGGACGATTTTGGCCTCCACACTTAGTGATTTTTTCGGATTTAACTTTCGTTTCGGTTTCGTTTCGGTAGTGACCCAATGGTGAAAAAAAAAATTTACTAAGTCCAGAGCTCGATGAATGTTAGTGACCAAAAAAAGTGTCACTACAAAGTACTATACCAATCAACTCTAAATTGCCTGAAACGTACTCCTAACAGGTTTTCGGGGGGACGATTTTGGCCTCCATACTTAGTGATTTTTTCGGATTTAACTTTCGTTTCGGTTTCGTTTCGGTAGTGACCCAATGGTGAAAAAATAAATGTACTAAGTCCAGAGCTCGATGAATGTTAGGGACCAAAAAAAGTGTCACTACAAAGTACTACCAATCAACTCTAAATTGCCTGAAACGTACTCCTAACAGGTTTTCGGGGGGACGATTTTGGCCTCCACACTTAGTGATTTTTCGGATTTAACTTTCGTTTCGGTTTCGTTTCGGTAGTGACCCAATGGTGAAAAAATAAATTTACTAAGTCCAGAGCTCGATGAATGTTAGGGACCAAAAAAGTGTCACTACAAAGTACTACCAATCAACTCTAAATTGCCTGAAACGTACTCCTAAGAGGTTTTCGGGGGGACGATTTTGGCCTCCACACTTTGTGATTTTTTCGGATTTAACTTTCGTTTCGGTAGTGACACAATGGTGAAAAAATAAATTTACTAAGTCCAGAGCTCGATGAATGTTAGGGACCAAAAAAGGTCACTCAAGTACTACCAATCAACTCTAAATTGCCTGAAACGTACGCCTATCAGGTTTTTGGGGGGACGATTTTGGCCTCCACACTTAGTGATTTTTTCGGATTTAACTTTCGTTTCGGTAGTGACAAACTTTCGAGCTCTGGATTTAGTAAATGTATTTTTTCACCAAGAACCTTGGCCTTGAGTCTTGAAAAATTGGTAGCACTTTACAATAATGACCCGTTATAAAGCATTTATAAACGTTTATAAGTAGTTTGTAGACTATTAACAAATCATTAACAACCTGTTTGTTGACATTCGTAAATGATTACTAAAACCTTTATAACTACAGTTACAAATCATTTGTAAAGTATTAGTAAGTAGTGAACTATTCATGAATAAGCCATTTATATACATCTGTAAAAGATTATTAAATCATTTGTAACGACCCATTCTAAAGCATTTATAAACGTTTATAAGCAGTTTGTAGACTATCAACAAATCATTAACAACCTGTTTATTGACATTTGTAAATGATTACTAAAACCTTTATAACTACGGTTACAAATCATCTATAAAGGTATTAGTAACTATTCATGAATAAGCCATGTATAATACATCTGTAAATGATTATTAAATAATTTGTAACTGATGTTACATAATATATACAAGCTATTGGTAGCTTGTTCATGTTTAACATATGCTTTGTTAAACATTCCTAAAGTATCTATAAATCCTTAGTACATGTTATTATGTGCCCTATAGTAAAGTGAAGACAGTTCATCATTTACAACTGTCTGTTAATGTGTTTGTTCATGTTTAACATGCTTTGTAAAACATTCCTAAAATATCTATAAATCCTTTGTACATGTTATTATGTGCCCTACAGTAAAGTGAAGACAGTTCATCATTTATGACTGTCTGTTAATGTGGACTTTCTCCTTACCTGTTGCAAACTATCTGGCTTTCATGAATGCAGACACCAAACAATTACTAGAATTATCATTCATGTTAAGCAAATGATGCGTAAGACATTCGTAAAGAGTATGTAAACCATTTGCAGACGTTATCATGAGCCTCATGCTTCTTTTGGGCTTGTTTTCATAGACCTGTCCGCTTGTTTCTTTTGCAAAATCTGGCAACACACTGATTACCTGCATTACACCTGCAGTAGCCTACTAGGGAGGAAGTGAACAGTGATGCAGTTGCAGACTGGACAGAAATATGTCTAATTCATGTTTTATGTGTTTTAACTGTCTTGTTGCAGGTGATCGAGGTAACATAAAATGGCTAATCTTACACACATGAAGTAGCATTATGCCTAGGGGGTATTTTGATGGTGGCTGTTTGTATCCACAATGTTTGTTTTGATGTGTAGGCTAGTAATGTCCTCCATGCTTAGCAGTTTAGCTTAGCAGCTAAAGCTAACTTGCACTGGGAGGTGGTGACTGCAGAGGTTCCAAGCTGCAACTCTGTGATTCTGTTGTGATTAATTTCTTTGTTTAAATGTCAGTGTGTGTGCTGTGGCCAAGAGTTGCTACATTTTATATCTTAATAAATTGTTGTATACTTGTATACTATATAACGTTACTTTTGCCACTTTTTGATGTCACATGTTTTACTAATCACTGTTAAACATGAAATAATAATGCATAGTCTTCACTTTACAACAAGGCCCATGATAACGTTAGCAAATGGTCAACACACTCTTTACGAATGTCTTACGAATCATATATTAAACATGAAAGATAATTCTAGTAATTGTTTGGCATCTGCATTCATGAAAGCCAGGTAGTTTGCAACAGGTAAGGAGAAAGTCACATTAACAGACAGTTGTAAATGATGAACTGTCTTCACTTTACTATAGGGCACATAATAACATGTACTAAGGATTTATAGATATTTTAGGAATGTTTTACAAAGCATATGTTAAACATGAACAAACACATTAACAGACAGTTGTAAATGATGAACTGTCTTCACTTTACTATAGGGCACATAATAACATGTATTAAGGATTTAGAGATACTTTAGGAATGTTTAACAAAGCATATGTTAAACATGAACAAGCTACCAATAGCTTGTATATATTATGTAACATCAGTTACAAATTATGTAATAATCATTTACAGATGTATTATACATGTCTTATTCATGAATAGTCATAAAGGTTTTAGTTTCTTCAGATTTTTTCGGATTTAACTTTCGTTTCGGTGGTGACCAACTTTCGTTTCGGTAGTTTGATTAAGTCAGGCTATACTCTACTCAGAGTCATAAGTTTACAAAATATACTAAAGTACAGTGAACGTCTGTGCGGTTTGTCTTCATCACTGAAAATAACGTACATGTAAACTGATATAAAACTGCTGTCATGTGCAGTTGGGGTGAAGAAACACAACCATTTCACTCCTAATAATACAGTACCTATTTGATTTGACATCCTGACTTGCTGCTGTAGCTGAGGCTTGAACCTGTTACCTGCGGCTCACTAGTCAGTGACTCTATCCATTCACCTACAGCTGTTTCCTTGGAATCTGTGGTTCTGAAACGTTTTGTTGTCAACCCCCCAAATTGATATGTATTTGGGCAGTGGACCCCAATGTGAAAAGATGTAGTGTCAGGGCCCCCCATGAAAAAGATTTATATTTATGCTGTAACACATTTTTTTTAAAAGTTATTTGTCTTGTTTGTTGTTCAAGTCAAAGCACCAGGAAGGCTGTACTTGTCAGCCATCTGTTAGCTCAATGGGTTGAGACGCAGTATTCATGATCCAGAGGCCATGAGTTCAAATCCCATTGATGTCTTTCCTATGATTCTTTCCTTTGCAGACTGGCTTCCAGAAGATCAACTGAAAAGTACCAGGAAGGCTATATTTGTCATCCAACTGTTAGCTCAATGGGTTGAGACGCAGTATACATGATCCAGAGGCCATGAGTTCAAATCCCATTGATGTCTTTCCTATGATTCTTTCCTTTGCAGACTGGCTTCCAGAAGATCAACTGAAAAGTACCAGGAAGGCTGTACTTGTCAGCCATCTGTTAGCTCAATGGGTTGAGACGCAGTATTCATGATCCAGAAGCCATGAGTTCAAATCCCATTGATGTCTTTCCTATGATTCTTTCCTTTGCAGACTGGCTTCCAGAAGATCAACTGAAAACTACTAGGAAGGCTATATTTGTCATCCAACTGTTAGCTCAATGGGTTGAGACGCAGTATACATGATCCAGAGGCCATGAGTTCAAATCCCATTGATGTCTTTCCTATGATTCTTTCCTTTGCAGACTGGCTTCCAGAAGATCAACTGAAAAGTACCAGGAAGGCTGTACTAGTCAGCCATCTGTTAGCTCAATGGGTTGAGACGCAGTATTCATGATCCAGAGGCAATGAGTTCAAATCCCATTGATGTCTTTCCTATGATTCTTTCCTTTGCAGACTGGCTTCCAGAAGATCAACTGAAAAGTACCAGGAAGGCTGTACTTGTCAGCCATCTGTTAGCTCAATGGGTTGAGATGCAGTATTCATGATCCAGAAGCCATGAGTTCAAATCCCATTGATGTCTTTCCTATGATTCTTTCCTTTGCAGACTGGCTTCCAGAAGATCAACTGAAAACTACTAGGAAGGCTATATTTGTCATCCAACTGTTAGCTCAATGGGTTGAGACGCAGTATACATGATCCAGAGGCCATGAGTTCAAATCCCATTGATGTCTTTCCTATGATTCTTTCCTTTGCAGACTGGCATCCATAAGATCGACTGAAAAGTACCAGGAAGGCTGTACTTGTCAGCCATCTGTTAGCTCAATGGGTTGAGACGCAGTATACATGATCCAGAGGCCATGAGTTCAAATCCCACTGGTGTCTTTACTGTGATGCTTTCCTTTGCAGACTAACTTCTAGAAAAACAAGTTAAAACCACCAGGAAACCTGTAACTCTCAGCCAACAGCTTTTGTCCAATAACATGACTTGACTTGAGTGGGTTCGATTCCCACTCGAGTCAAGTGTCCCCGGTAACTTGGGGCAACGGATAAATTGACTGATATCCTTAGTGATGCTTCTAGAGAAACAAGTTAAAACCACCAGGAAACCTGTAACTCTCAGCCTACAGCATAGCTCAACTGGTAGAGCGTCTGTCCAATAACATGACTTGACTTGACTTGAGTGGGTTCGATTCCCACTCGAGTCAAGTGTCCCAGGTAACTTGAGTGGGAATCGAACCCAGTCAAGTCAAGTCAAGTCATGTTTGTCAAGTCTGCAAAAGGAAGCATCACTAAGGATATCAGTCAATTTATCCGTTGCCCCAAGATACCGGGGACACTTGACTCGAGTGGGAATCGAACCCACTCAAGTCAAGTCATGTTATTGGACAGACGCTCTACCAGTTGAGCTATGCTGTTGGCTGAGAGTTACAGGTTTCCTGGTGGTTTTAACTTGTTTTTCTAGAAGTTAGTCTGCAAAGGAAAGCATCACAGTAAAGACACCAGTGGGATTTGAACTCATGGCCTCTGGATCATGTATACTGCGTCTCAACCCATTGAGCTAACAGATGGCTGACAAGTACAGCCTTCCTGGTACTTTTCAGTTGATCTTCTGGAAGCCAGTCTGCAAAGGAAAGAATCATAGGAAAGACATCAATGGGATTTGAACTCATGGCCTCTGGATCATGAATACTGCGTCTCAACCCATTGAGCTAACAGATGGCTGACAAGTACAGCCTTCCTGGTACTTTTCAGTTGATCTTCTGGAAGCCAGTCTGCAAAGGAAAGAATCATAGGAAAGACATCAATGGGATTTGAACTCATGGCCTCTGGATCATGTATACTGCGTCTCAACCCATTGAGCTAACAGTCGGATGACAAATATAGCCTTCCTGGCAGTTTTCAGTTGATCTTCTGGAAGCCAGTCTGCAAAGGAAAGAATCATAGGAAAGGCATCAATGGGATTTGAACTCATGGCTTCTGGATCATGAATACTGCGTCTCAACCCATTGAGCTAACAGATGGCTGACAAGTACAGCCTTCCTGGTACTTTTCAGTTGATCTTCTGGAAGCCAGTCTGCAAAGGAAAGAATCATAGGAAAGACATCAATGGGATTTGAACTCATGGCCTCTGGATCATGTATACTGCGTCTCAACCCATTGAGCTAACAGTTGGATAACAAATATAGCCTTCCTGGTAGTTTTCAGTTGATCTTCTGGAAGCCAGTCTGCAAAGGAAAGAATCATAGGAAAGACATCAATGGGATTTGAACTCATGGCCTCTGGATCATGAATACTGCGTCTCAACCCATTGAGCTAACAGATGGCTGACAAGTACAGCCTTCCTGGTGCTTTGACTTGAACAACAAACAAGACAAATAACTTAAAAAAAATGTGTTACAGCATAAATATAAATCTTTTTCATGGGGGGCCCTGACACTACATCTTTTCACATTGGGGTCCACTGCCCAAATACATGTCAATTTGGGGGGTTGACAACAAAACGTTTCAGAACCACAGATTCCAAGGAAACAGCTGTAGGTGAATGGATAGAGTCACTGACCAGTGAGCCGCAGGTAACAGGTTCAAGCCTCAGCTACAGCAGCAAGTCAGGATGTCAAATCAAATAGGTATTATTAGGAGTGAAATGGTTGTGTTTCTTCACCCCAACTGCACATGACAGCAGTTTTATATCAGTTTACATGTACGTTATTTTCAGTGATGAAGACAAACCGCACAGACGTTCACTGTACTTTAGTACATTTTGTAAACTTATGACTCTGAGTAGAGTAAAATATCTATAAATCCTTAGTACATGTTATTATGTGCCCTATAGTAAAGTGAAGACAGTTCATCATTTACAACTGTCTGTTAATGTGACTTTCTCCTTACCTGTTGCAAACTACCTGGCTTTCATGAATGCAGATGCCAAACAATTACTAGAATTATCTTTCATGTTTAATATATGATTCGTAAGACATTCGTAAAGAGTGTGTTGACCATTTGCTAACGTTATCATGGGCCTTGTTGTAAAGTGAAGACTATGCATTATTATTTCATGTTTAACAGTGATTAGTAAAACATGTGACATCAAAAAGTGGCAAAAGTAACGTTATATAGTATACAAGTATACAACAATTTGTTAAGATATAAAATGTAGCAACTCTTGGCCACAGCACACACACTGACATTTAAACAAAAAAATTAATCACAACAGAATCACAGAGTAGCAGCTTGGAGCCTCTGCAGTCACCACCTCCCAGTGCAAGTTAGCTTTAGCTGCTAAGCTAAACTGCTAAGCATGGAGGACATTACTAGCCTACACATCAAAACAAACATTGTGGATACAAACAGCCACCATCAAAATACCCCCTAGTCATAATGCTACTTCATGTGTGTAAGATTAGCCATTTTATGTTACCTCGATCACCTGCAACAAGACAGTTAAAACACATAAAACATGAATTAGACATATTTCTGTCCAGTCTGCAACTGCATCACTGTTCAATTCAATTCAATTCAATTCAATTTTATTAAAGTGTCAAATCACAACAAGTTGTCTCAAGACACTTTACATGTAGAGAAGAGACCCAACATCCCACCCTGAGCAAGCAATTTTGCGACAGTGGCAACGAAAAACTCCCTCTTAATTCAACAGGAAGAAACGTCAGGCAGACCCTAGGCTCTAGGGCGGGGGCCTTCTGCCTCGACCGTGTTGGGGGAAAGAAGAGAGAGAGAAAGGGAGAGACAGAGGAGAGACAGAAAGAGATACAGTGCAAGCAGTAACAATAACAATAATAGCAAATATAATAGTGTAAGATACTAGCATATGATAGTATAATATAGTACAGCAATAGTGTGTACTTCCTCCCTAGTAGGCTACTGCAGGTGTAATGCAGGTAATCAGTGTGTTGCCAGATTTTGCAAAAGAAACAAGCGGAGAGGTCTATGAAAACAAGCCCAAAAGAAGCAACTAGGCTCAGGCTCATGATAACGTCTGCAAATGGTTTACATACTCTTTACGAATGTCTTACGCATCATTTGCTTAACATGAATGATAATTCTAGTAATTGTTTGGTGTCTGCATTCATGAAAGCCAGGTAGTTTGCAACAGGTAAGGAGAAAGTCCACATTAACAGACAGTCATAAATGATGAACTGTCTAATCCGTATTGAGCTTTTTTATTTTATTGTTTGCTTTAAAAAGCTTTTCTGTATCCTGCTATATGCATTTAATGCTGAAAACTGCTATGTAAAAACCCAATAAACAAAGTTTAAAAAAAAAATACATGATGAACTGTCTTCACTTTACTGTAGGGCACATAATAACATGTACAAAGGATTTATAGATATTTTAGGAATGTTTTGCAAAGCATGTTAAACATGAACAAGCTACCAATAGCTTGTATATATTATGTAACATCAGTTACAAATGATTTAATAATCATTTACAGATGTATTATACATGGCTTATTCATGAATAGTTACTAATACCTTTATAGATGATTTGTAACCGTAGTTATAAAGGTTTTAGTAATCATTTACGAATATCAATAAACAGGTTGTTAATGATTTGTTAATAGTCTACAAACTGCTTATAAACGTTTATAAATGCTTTAGAATGGGTCGTTACAAATGATTTAATAATCTTTTACAGATGTATATAAATGGCTTATTCATGAATAGTTCACTACTTACTAATACTTTACAAATGATTTGTAACTGTAGTTATAAAGGTTTTAGTAATCATTTATGAATGTCAACAAACAGGTTGTTAATGATTTGTTAATAGTCTACAAACTACTTATAAACGTTTATAAATGCTTTATAACGGGTCATTATTGTAAAGTGCTACCGAGAAATTTGATGTCTCCGCGGGAGTAATTGGTTCGACTCAAGACTCTTTTGGGTCTTGAGTCTTGGGGGAAAAAAAAAAGTGCACTAGTTAGATTTGAACCGGGAACCTCCTGGTTGCAAGTCCTGTATCTAAACGACTGCACCACAGAGGTCAGACTCATTACCTATTCTCATGACTTGCGTGTAATTTTCTTAAAGATTATATAAAGGTAAAAGCCCCAGGTAAAAGTTAGAAAGATGTCCTTGCGGGATTTGAACTCAGGACCTTCAGTATGCAAGGCCTGAATCTTAACCACTGCTCCACCATGGCATATACTTTCTATGGTCTCTTGCACGCTCTTCACTGAAAGATCAGATAAAGGTGCACGAGTAGGGTATTGGTTGGAAACCTGTCCTGGTTGGATTTAAACCGGTAACCTTCTGGTTGCAAGTCCTGTATCTAAACCACTGGACCACAGAGGTTCTGACTTATCCTGTTAACTTAGCCTGGTAAAGTTTGTACCCTTTTCCCTTTAAATATCCATTGCCATTGACAACGTATTGGGCGCTTAAAGTTAAATATTTCAAAAACTACAAATCATTTCAAAGTAAAACATCTCAAGGATGCATGTCCACAGTAAGGGGGAATTTTTGTACTGTGAATGGAGTTTCTAGGTGAAAGTGTTTTTTTGAGGTCCCAAAACCTTCCATCCGCCTCCATTATAAATCTCTGAACTTTTAAAGGAGTACAATTCTAAAACTATGCAACATTTCAAAGATTCCTTTTCAGGCAAACATGTCCACAGTAAGATGAACATTTTAAAGTATGAATGATGTTACTAGGCATAAGTATGTAGTTGTAAGCCTGCCTTTAAATGTCCATTGCCGCATCGACAATACATGGGGCGCTTAAAGTTAAATATCTCCATAACTACAAATGATTTTTAAAAAAGTTTCTCAAGCATGCATGTCCACAGTAAGGTGGAAGTTTTGAACTGTGAATGGAGTTTCTAGGTGAAAGTGTTTTTTAAGGTCCCAAAACCTTCCATCCGCCTCCATTCTAAATCTCTGAACTTTTAAAGGAGTACAATTCTAAAACTATGCAACATTTCAAAGATTCCTTTTCAGGCAAACATGTCCACAGTAAGATGAACATTTTAAAGTATGAATGAGGTTACTAGGCGTAAGTATGTAGTTGTAAGCCTGCCTTTAAATGTCCATTGCCGCATCGACAATACTGTATGTATTTGGCCGCAGGCCCGCAGACTGTAAATGTTCTGTGCCTGGGACCCGTTGAAGAGAAGATTTATGTTAAAAGAAATTCAAAATCATTCCTGAATGTCCAAACATTTTTGATATTTTTCAAAAATAGCAGATGTACAAACTTTGTGACTTTGTAGATCTGCAGTTTTTTTTTGAAAAATGGTTATAAAGTGGTTAAAATGATTTTGATGCTACATTAATTTTGGGGGACCCACTTTTTTTACTTTAAAGGACAACTTTGTTTTTTTACAACCAAGGTTTATATTTTAGCTTGTAATGAAAGTAAATAAAAGATGAGTGTTTCATTTACTGATTTCTATAGTTTTAGCAATTTTTGCGATATTTTTTACAGTCGGCGGGGGCATTCTGTCCGGTGGCTAAATATGCCTTTTTTACACAATAAAAAAGGTCCTGTGGTATTTGATGGCCAGATGTGATTATTGGGGGCTAGAAGAGCTACTGTAAATAATAATAAAGAAAATACCGGGTTATTGTGTAAAAAAATACATATTTACCCACCGGACAGAATGCCCCCGCCCACTGTAAAAAATAAAAAAAAAGTACTGAGGGCTAAAGTGGTTAAATGTCTGAAAATAAACATTAACACAAATCCAACATACTACTGATGATAGTGCTATCTATAAGTCTATGAAGCTATCTATAGACTATGACAGTGTTTCTCAAAATTTTTCATGTCAAGGACCCCCGCCGATGTATTTGGCAGCGGAACCCTATCTCAAAATATTTTGTTCCAGGGACCCCCAGAAGCAAAGATTTGAGTTACAAATGTTCGCTTTTAAAAAAAAATATATTCAATATTTAAAAAAAAAAAGCAGATCAACAAGCTCATAGCACTATGAGCTTGTATATCTGCTATTTTTGAATAGCCAAACTATAAAATATGGTTAAATTGGTTAAAATGATTGTGACACTATATTAACAAATGTTGCTGGGGACCCCCTGGCAACTCAATACATTTTGAGTTGCAGACACGCAGCAAAGGCCGTCGGCATCGGGACTCGAAGTCGAACCCGCAAAGTTCGAGCACCTAGGCTAGTTTAGAGCCTATAGGTGCTCGGACCACTACGCCAGCAGTCTTGCCTGCAACTCAATTTCATACAATATATAGTGTGTGGGGGGGGGGGGGTCCCTGCCCCCCCTGTTTCATCTCTCTCAGCTTGAAATAAGGGTCCATTTGGTTCCATATCACTCAGAGTTACAGACATGTAAAGGCATTGGTTCTCAAAGTGGGGTCCTTGGGGAGGTCCTAGGGGGTCCCCAGCAAAATGAGTTAACATAGCATCACTAACCACTTTAACCTTTTATACTTTGGCTATTCAAAAATATCATATATCTGCTATTTTTCAAAAATCTTGAAATAGTGAAAATCTTTGAATACTTTTTTTTTGGAAACATTTTTAACACAGATCTTTGCTTCTGGGGGTCCTTGGCACAACATATTTTCAGAAGGGGGTCCGCGGCCAACTATATATCAATTTGGGGGTCCTTGAAATGAAAAAGTGTGAGAACCACTGCTGTAAGGGTCCATTTGACAGTGTGTGTCATGCCTGCGCAGATTGTTCTGGATCGTGATGGGAGCATGGAGCCAAATAACAATGCAATATCATCGCAATAAATTATGGTTTTCATCTTGACACAAGTGTGTGTGACTGAAATACTGTGATTGATTGAATACTTTATTAATAATTGGCAAAGACAAGCACAGTGAAGTATACAGTTCAAAACCCAAGAAAGCACTGGCTTGTTTCCATTGGGGTCCTATGTACTCAATTCATCGAAACAAATACACTACTATGCAAACAAAACAAAAAACAACAACAAATAAACGGGTAGATATCGAAAATAAATAGAAATTGCCTAAATAAATGTGTTGCTGTCCGGCAGGAACCAGCTAACTCCATTTTTCCGCTTTTGCATTTTTTTTCCATAAATCAGTGCTATTGAACACCCTTTACGTCTGTGTGTTGATAGAAAAAATATTGAACCAATGAAAAGTATTAAAAAGCGCTTCTGACAAAACCAGCTAACTCCATTGGGTCATCAAACTTTCTGCTAAACCATGCAGCTAAGTTCACCAAAGGGGGGTGGAGTTAGCTGGTTTAGCTGACTCAAGGTTCCACCCCCTTTTGACCTCAAACTTCATTGTGAGCTTGGAGGTCCATTCAGCTGTTCTGATCAATGATGAACAAAACCTCCAAAATCCTTTTTTTTTTGTTTTTGTCACGAAAAATGAACATTTTGGAGTTAGCTGGTTGCTGCCGGACAGCAGAGATATGCAGACATGGGAGAGAGTGTGAGAAGAAAGAAGCCACATGTCCTTTGCATGATGGCTTCTCCCTGAGGGTTTCCATTCAGAACATTCTCTGCTCGTCCCCTGCAGAGTTTTACATTAACCTCTAACAGAGCACCATGTGAGCCATATGTGTGTGCCACTGCACTGGACTGCAGCACACTCACTCAAGTCTTTTTGCAAAGGCTCCAGTGGCGTGCACAGACATTTTGAGGGGCAGGTGCTCAAGTAAATTTAACTTTTTTTTGTTTACTTGGTTTGCTCTTTTTTTCCCTCTACACCTATACCTCTTTGCCAAAAATAGCCGATCTACAAGCTCACAACGCCTCGCAGCGCGAGGCGTTGTGAGCTTGTAGATCTGCTATTTTTGGCTAAAGTTCTCCTCAGAAAAGGGATGCTAGGTTTCGAGTGGTGGCGGACCCCCTGTAGTAACTCTGAGGACCTCCTAGGGGTCCCGGAACCCCTGTTGAAGACCCCTGCTGTAAACTGAAAAAAAAAAACTTTTTTTTCTTTTTTTCAAAAGGGCACTTCTGGTCAAGAGGGCAAAGGGCAGGTGCTCTAGCACCACCTAGAGTCTATCTGTGCACGTCCCTGAAAGGCTCTGTGTGTGTGTGTGCGTGTGCGTGTGCGTGTGCGTGTGCGTGTGCGTGCGTGCGTGCGTGCGTGCGTGCGTGCGTGCGTGCGTGCGTGCGTGCGTGCGTGCGTGCGTGCGTGCGTGCGTGTGAATCAGGGAAGTGTCTTACAGATAGCCTGCACATTTGTCCCTAGCCTAGAGGAGGCTTTTATGACCAAGGTCATTATACCAATCACTCCTACATACCATCTCAGAGCTGGGCGATGTGTGCAGACTATTTGTTTTTATATTGGGCAGCCTAGGACATTATACCCACAGACTGGTTGTTAGAGGGCTTCAACAACTTGGGATGCCCAAAAAGGAGGCAAAAAGGCTGGCAAAGTATTGTGCTATCTCTAATATGCAGCAGCCACATATGGCAGAGACGCTGTTACTTACAATATACCCATAGAGTACTTAGTACCGGTACTTATACTGTTACTTATACCCATAGAGTAGTGAGTGATGTACTGTTACTTATACCCATAGAGTACTGAGTGATATACTGTTACTTATACCCATAGAGTACTGAGTGATATACTGTTACTTATACCCATAGAGTACTGAGTGATATACTGTTACTTATACCCATAGAGTACTGAGTGATATACTGTACTTATACCCATAGAGTACTGAGTGATATACTGTTACTTATACCCATAGAGTACTGAGTGATATACTGTTATTTATATCCATAGAGTACTGAGTGATATACTGTTATTTATATCCATAGAGTACTGAGTGATATACTGTTATTTATATCCATAGAGTACTGAGTGATATACTGTTATTTATATCCATAGAGTACTGAGTGATATACTGTTATTTATATCCATAGAGTACTGAGTGATATACTGTTATTTATATCCATAGAGTACTGAGTGATATACTGTTATTTATATCCATAGAGTACTGAGTGATATACTGTTATTTATATCCATAGAGTACTGAGTGATATACTGTTATTTATATCCATAGAGTACTGAGTGATATACTGTTATTTATATCCATAGAGTACTGAGTGATATACTGTTACTTATACCCATAGAGTACTGAGTGATATACTGTTACTTATACCCATAGAGTACTGAGTGATATACTGTTATTTATATCCATAGAGTACTGAGTGCAGAACAGGAATTTCAGGGAGGCCACGAAGGCCATGGCCGTCGTGTCCCCTCAGTTTGGCCTTGTGCCCCTCAAACATGGCATGCCCTGAGGCCACAGTGGCCTTAATTGATGCTAGAGAACAGCTGATCATTCCTGAAAATCCTTTTTTTATGGTTGCATTGCGTGAACAGTGTGCAGGCCTTTAATGTTTTGTTTTATTGGTCCAGCACCTGCTTTAAATGCTTGTTGGATGTTGTTGTTCGCTGGTGTGCATTCATTCCCCGTCTCCCGCGGTACGAGCTCCAGCTGCAGCTGTGCTGCAAATGCAAATTTCTAACTCACAATCGTGGAGTTTGTGTGGGAAGAATGAATCCTAGAATCTCTATTGTGGGGTGAACATTTTGCAAAAAATAACAGATCTACACAACCTGCATCGTTGCCTGCCTACATCGTTACGCAGGTTTTTATTTCATTTTTTAAACAAGATTTCACATTCGCTTTTATTAACGTGAGAACTATGGCTTCCATTCCAGCACGCTAACTTTCCAGGAATAGAAAGCCTGCAGTTTCTACTTGGTTTCCCCACTGATTTCACGCGTCGCAAAGCGAGGCGTTGTAAGCTTGTAGATCTGCTATTGTCAAATAGCCGAAGTATCTAGGGCTGAAGTTGTTAATGTATGTTTTGTAATAATAAACAAAATCTACAAAGTAACTGACGTTTTCAAATAATTGTAGTGGAGTAAAACGTACAATATTTTCTCTTATATGTAATGGAGTAGAAGTAAAAGTATAGACAATTGGAAATTCTCCAGTATGTTTAATTGGCATCAATCCAAGATGTCCACCAATTATTGTCAAAAAGCCATACAAATTATGATGAGTCAATGTCAATTAAACATATTTCTGCAACTAGGATTTCTTACTACTTTTAGTATCGTGTTCTGGACACCTCAGAGGCTCATACAGCAGCAACGATGTATGGCAAAAAAAAATCTGTAACAATTACTTTGTTGTGAAACGTAAGCCTACATCTTTTTGGGCCACTAACATTTTAGACTTATCTGTATGTATGTCTATCTGTTCTGTGAAATGGACCAAAATAAATAAATACACTAACTTAACTTCACCGCCTCTGTATTTCATACATGGGCAACTGGCGGCCCGGGAGTCACATGCGGCCCCCACCTTCACTTTATGCGGCCCGCAGGTTAATATCGGAATATTGATACATTTTTCATTTCAGCTGTTACAATTCCAA
Source organism: Gymnoscopelus microlampas (assembly GCF_963454915.1). Lineage (NCBI taxonomy): Eukaryota > Metazoa > Chordata > Actinopteri > Myctophiformes > Myctophidae > Gymnoscopelus > Gymnoscopelus microlampas. Next base: position 3,058,968 of record NC_139960.1, read on the forward strand.
ACATGACCCCCTTTAATTACTTCAGTCTATATTAGCAATTTAGCAGCTTAATGACTATTAAAATTCAATTTTCTTTTTTATGTCCAATGTATTTGTATTTAAGTTCTTAAAGTTAACATAAGTATAAGTAAATGCATTTGAAATTAAATTAAAAAATTGCTTTTCAAGATTCCAATTAAAAAATAGCAAAAGAATAGCAGGATTCCAATTCAAAAATAGCAAAATAGCAGATCTACAAGCTCAAAACGCGTCACAAAGCGACGCGTTTTGAGCTTGTAGATCGGCTATTTTTGCTACTTTTGTGTGACATAGAATGGCCTGACAGTACTGTATATGCAATGTGGTCCTCTGGAGTGAGTGTGGAAATATAGTGGCCCTCTCCATCATCAAAGTTGCATCACCCCTGTTGTATTTAAATGGTTAACTGTTCTGTCCCTGTCCAGACATTCTTCCAAGCACAAAACCAAACTTCACCTTTAGTTGTTGTTATGCTAATGCTATTTCCCACAAAGCTTATATTATACTCACTTTGTGTCTCATGCTTCTTTTCTCATCTCTCTCTTTCCCAGGCTGTCTTTTACTTTCCTCTGGCTCTCACGTCTCTCTACTTGTTTCTCTCCATCTGTTTTTATTTGTCTTAGGAAATGCAGGATGTTGTTGAGAGTCCTGTGTGATTGATAGAGTCCCAGATCATTGACATATGGCTGCGTTTAATTCTCAGACATGCACACCGTCCTAACAAAGCGTAAGTGCAGCGTAACTACATTAATAGGTCAGAATAACTCATTTAATTGGGGTCTAGGGTCAAATCAGCCATCAGGATTTGGGGGGGATAAACAATTACCTGAATACTTGTACAGTTAGTGCAATATCACTTTTATACCTACAGTATGACTCGTTTGACTGGCCAGTTGAAACTCTTGAAAGACATTTTTTATCAGTTTGACACTTTGCATAGACTGCACTTAGACTTTAACAGTCTGGTGCTGATTCTGGTTTAATGTCTCAACAGGAGATGTTTTAAACAGAGAGAGTGGGGCCGGGGAGGGGTCATCAGATTCAAACCAACAACATCAGAAGCACAGACATCCCACCCTGGTGAATGGGTGGACCGCTCCACACTGGTGAATGGGTGGACCGCTCCACCCAGGTGAATGGCTGGACCGGTCCCTTGTTAAATGTCTGGGAGCACTGGAAGGGGACTGCGGCGACCAAGCTGAAATACAGTTATGATGACCAGCATACCCAACCCGAAGTGAAAAATGCACAGAATGAATGTTTATCAGAATAACAGGCTACATTCATGTAGGCTCCTTTGCATCTTAATAAGCGCAGCTCATCACTGCGGTACGCACAGGCTCACACACAGCAGCCTGACCCTACCAAGGCTACTGGCTGCCAGTAGGTTGGTCTACGTAATCATGTTTTATTAAGGAAGATTAACGTGTCAACCTGTTTGGGTATAATTCTAGTGCGCACTGCTGTGCTGTCTCTTCAGCGTAGCGAGAACGCTCCTATACAGCCACGGACATGCACGGTACTCACAGTCACATACAGTAGCATATGGCTATAAGTTGGCGGTTAACGTTCCACCATTCTCATTCATTCATTTCCAGGGGTGAGGAAACATCTCTGAAGTAGCTCTCCATTCCGTTTCCTCTGAAGTAACGCCGTTATGTCCAAGTGGTGGACAAGCTTATAAATCTGTTATTTTGGGCACATAAACAATGAGGCGCGATGGAGTATACAAATACTAAGCATTTTGGTAACCAAATAAGCCTGTAGCCTTAGCCTGCAACATTACGTGGTCAACATAGACATGTAGCTTGCTTGTAGCTTACGTTAATGCAGTGAGCGTAGCGTTAAACACCCGACGTGTAAGAAACATACTCTCACGGATGATCCGATCATCTTATAAAAATCATTAAGCAAATGCCAAGTTAACTAAAGTTAGATAGCTGATTCTGAGCTTAACATGTTTGTTTAATTTGTATATTTAAACGCTATGAAAGGCACCACACACACAGCAGCTGTTGTGCTCGCTATGTTGACATTGCAGAGACGAGACTGAGGCCGGTTGGCAGCGCGCACGGGAGATTCCGTTGTGCAAGACAAGAAAAGGACAATGATGCCGGGCATGTCATTCATTAATGCGTCAAATAGAACACAAAATAAAGATTGTTCACGAGTCTTTGAGCTCGAGTCCCGAGTCGAGTCGAGAGTCTTTGAGGGGCGAGTCCGAGTCGAGTCTCAAGTCGCATGTGTGGCGACTCGAGTCCGACTCTCAAACTCGAGTCCCCATCTCTGGCTCCAGCAGAGCTGCTACAGTACAAGTGTCCAACAGTAGAAAGCTATTGGTTGCTGGGTGTAAAAGAGCATCTGTGCTCTATTACAGCAACTTTCCCAGGAAAAGGGTTAGATAAAAAAAAATATGCATCATCATTTATTCAAGTATAGTGGCAACAAAATGACTTGTTGTTTATTGAGCTCATATTCACCATGCCTGCTCCCCATCAGGGTCTAAATTGCCTTGCTGACTACTTCAGTATGCGCCTGCCCAGCGCCAATAAACCACCGTTTTAGGGTATTAACCAACAATAGACCCTCAAACCACTGCTGACCATCTCCTACCAAGAGGGATGGAAATATTGAAAGCACCCCCCTATTTCTGAAACGTCTTTAATCCTTAATTGTGTAAAAAGTGTTTTAATGGTCAACAGATGAGATTTTTGATTGTGGGTTTTGGTGATGTACTGTAGGGGAAAATACAAGTGGAAAGTTACCTATTAATGTTATTATTACCAGGTTATCAACTGGAAATTATTATAAAAGCCTTGTCTATGGCTATTAGGGCTGCAAAACCTGAGTTAATAATACAAACTTTTTTTCATTTATCCAGGGGAAACACACAGAGTTTGCCACGGCCTCCTTTATTCTCACACAATTACACACATTCACACCTGGGCGCTGCCCAGTACAGCCACACTGGCAGCCAGGTAGCGATCAGAACTGATGCCAACCTCCTTAACACATTAAAACCGGGAACACATCTGTGTAACCACTTTAACCATTATTTTATACTTTGGCTATTCAAAAATAGTAGATAAACAAGCTCATAGCGCGGCAGCAAGTGCCGCGCGTGCTATGAGCTTGTACAGTATATCTGCTATTTTAGAAACATTGTGAAAGTTTGTGCAAATCTTTGAATATATATTTTTTTTAAAGTGAACATTTTTAACTCAAATCTTTGCTTCTGGGGGGGTCCCTGGAACAACATATTTTGAGATGGGGGTCCGCGGCGAAATATATTTTCGGGGGTCCTTGACATGAAAAAGTTTGAGAACCACTGATATTATACATAAGTTTGGTCTTAGTCTTCGGTATGGCCCAGCCGGACGGGGCCATACCGAAGACTAAAGGTCATTACACACCGGCGATTATGCGAATATACGCAAAATTCGGACTCGTTCAGAATAATAAGATTAGAAAAATAAGACGCTTTTTAGCTTTGCTTTTTTGCTTTTTTGCTACATGGAAGCTCGCATTGACTTTATAAGGTTTTTAAAAAAAACGTATTATTCGCATGAAAAATTCGCCCCCGGTGTGTAAGGGGCTTAAGACTAAGACCACAAGGCCACTGAGCTGTTTTTTCTTTTTTTTTACATGTTGAGGCTGCCTAATAATTATTGATTCCACTTTCATCTGTTGTTGGGGTATTTATCACTGTACATTTGCACGTACGTGAAATTTGTCCTCAGAATTGACCCATCCTAAACTATTAGTGAGCAGTGGGATCTATTAATACAGTGTCCAGGGAGCGTTTAGGGTTTAACGACTTCAACCCCTGTATACTTTGTTGATCGGGGTTCCCCCAGGGGACTATACTTGGTCCTCTCCTTTTTTCCCCCTCTACACCAAATATCTCCACTGAAAATAGCCGATCTACAAGCTCACAATGTGTAGCGTGTGAGCTGGGATTTTCTGTGAATGTTCACCTATTGTGTCTACCCATTCAGCTACTGTCTAGTGTCTACCCATTCAACTACTGTCTACCCATTCAGCTACTGTCTACCCATTCAGCTACTGTCTACCCATTCAGCTACTGTCTACCCATTCAGCTACTGTCTACCCATTCAGCTACTGTCTGCCCATTCAGCTACTGTCTGCCCATTCAGCTACTGTCTACCCATTCAGCTACTGTCTACCCATTCAGCTACTGTCTACCCCTTCAGCTACTGCCTACCCCTTCAGCTACTGCCTACCCCTTCAGCTACTGCCTACCCCTTCAGCTACTGCCTACCCCTTCAGCTACTGTCTACCCCTTCAGCTACTGCCTACCCCTTCAGCTACTGCCGCTGATTGTTTCTGACATTCTTATTATATATATATATAGTCCAAGGATTCAAAGTCCCACTTCTTTAACCTGTAGGCCAGTGGTTCTCAAACTTCTAAACTTCAAGGACCCCCATAACTCTGAGAGTGTACGAATGGAACCAAATGGACCCGTAAGGGTCCATTTGGTTCCATTCGTACACTCTCAGAGTTACAGACCTGTAAGGGTCCTTTGGTGATCCCCTCATGGAACCCTGACAGTACGTTTTAACAGCGAGCGACTCTCGGGCGATCGCCGGGCGACATCGTCCAAAAGATAAAGAAAATCCATCTTTCATCGCCCCCGCCCACTTCGCCCTATCGCCAGTAGTTGCCGGCTCTCATAGACATATAATGCACTTCCGGAAAATACTATCCTGATCGCCCGCTGTCAAAACGCACCGTGAGGGTCCCTGAACCCCACTACGAGAAGCACTGCTGTAGGCTATAGGCTTCCCCCAATCCCAGACGCTCTCACTGTGAACTGTAAACTGTAAAAAGGAAGTAGTAAACGATAGGAAGTAACATGGGGAAGCAGTTAAATCAGCATAGTGGAAAGTAGCCTCATGCTGTCAACTTTATGACAGGCCAGGTATTTGAGGGAAAGTTATTAGTATACTGCTGCTGCTGCTGCTGCTGCTTCTGTTTTTTTTTTGTGTGTACCGTTTCCTCTCTCCTCACTCTGTACAGTGATGTGTCCTGTGCTGTGTGGGTGGAGTCACCTAGATGACTTAAGCAGAAAGTTAAAAACTAATTTAGCCTAAGTCATGTTTATCTGCGTGTATTTATCTTCCTAACTCTACTCTCCTAACACTGCTGATCCATCCTGCCTTATTGCCAATGTTCTCAGTCATTCTTATCAGAATGCGTGTTACAACAAAAATCCGTTCTGCCTTAAGTCCTTTTGGTATGTAACAAGTATTCTGATTGGCTTAGGTCATGGGCAATAAGGCACAATGATGCAGTGCTTGGAGAGTAGAGGTTCCAGGGGGTCCCCAGCAAAAATGTGTTAATATAGCATCACAATAATTTTAACCTTTTATACTTAAAAAGACAAAAACATGCTTTTGACCAGATCTGTAGGTGGCACACCCAAAAAAGCCTGAACAGACTTGTAGATCGGCTGTTCCGCTATTTTTGGGGAAATGTTTGTAAATGTAGGAACATTTTTCCAACATGGAAACCATTAAGACGACTACATGTAAAAAATAACTGCAATTGCAATTAGGCGATTATGTCATAAATGTGACAGGCCTAATTGCAACTGGCATCCCCTGAGATCCCTGCTGAAGTCTACTTATTTGACTTTGAGCTTGTTTTTCTGTTAAGTTGCTTGTAAATATTGGTATTTGCGGGTTGGGGTTTTTTGGTATTGTTGCTAAAGTGTAGTTGCTTATCTGGGCTCGTTTCCTCATGTTGTTTAAACCAGTGGTTCTCAAACATTTTCATGTCAAGGACCTCCAGATTATTATGTATGTGGCCGCAGACCCACATCTGAAAATATTTTGTTCCAGGGACACAATATAAAAGATTTGTGTCAAAAATATTTTAAATATTTCACATTCTTTTTTAAAGATTTTTTTTTGCCAATAGCTGGGGACCCCCCTGTATGTGGCCTAGTGGCTTCTTTTGGGCTTGTTCTCGTAGCAACTTAGGTAGCACGGTGGTTTGGTCCAGTTCTCCCTGCGTCTCACTGACTCCTTTGTTCATTTCACTGCTTTTAGGACCTCGCTAAACTGACCGCTAAGAAGCGGCGTCCTGGGGATTCGTGGAATGTCTATAAGAAAGTTTAAGAGTGTGTGTGTGTGCGTGTGAGTGTGAGTGTGAGTGTGAGTGTGTGTGTGTGTGTGTGTGTGTGTGTGTGTGTGTGTGTGTGTGTGTGTGTGTGTGTGTGTGTGTGTGTGTGTCACTGTGGGGGGTCTGGTCCTACAGTATGTTGAGGCTGGAAACTGAAATGGTCTCCTTGAGGCTATAATGAGAGGGGGGGGTGATGGCGATAAACAGAGAAAAAAGAGAGAGAGAGAGAGAGAGAATTTCCCTCTAAAGTTGCTAGATCTGGGGACCACTTGCCAAACCAAGATCTAGAAAAATGGGACAAACACCAAATTGAGACCCTGCACAGCCATGAATTCTGAGAATCCATTATCCGGATCCAACGGAAAGAACCAAACAATGCATGCAGAGCAGAATTAGGATGATACCCCCTCATTAATCCAAATGAAAAAGAGAGCATTTACATTTTGTAACCACCTACAAGAAAAGAGACCCAGACATCCTCCATAACAAAGCCCTCACCTACTGTACAGAGAAACCAGCTGGTTCTGAGACACAAGCAGAGCCACCAGACAGAAAAGCCACTGGACTTAAAGGACGACTTCACCCATTTTCAACCTATCTTGACATAATTGGTCCACTAACTCAAAACTTTTGGTCCACTAACTCTCAAACTCTTTCATGTCGAGGACCCCCAAAATGATATGTATTTGGCCGCGGACCCCCATCTCAAAATATTTTGTTCCAGGGCCCCCCAGAAGCAAAGATTTCAGTTACAAATGTTACGCTTTAAAAAAAATATGTATTCAAAGATTTGCCCAAAATGTTCAAGATTTTTCTGAAATGCCAGATCTACAAGCTCATAGCCAAAGTATAAAATACAATATACATGTGGCAGAAAACCATACAATCTTTCTCTACCTCTCTCTCTCTATATATATCTGCCTCTGTCTCTTACTTTGTTGAGGACTCAGAGGACGTTTCAAAAGTTCTGATCGATGTATTGGAGAGAGGGTCTCTGGAATATGTTGGAGCTTTTGATCTCTCTTGTTTTATGTGGCGGGGGGGGGGGGGGGGGCAATGTTTGGTTTTGGCTTTCAGGTTTTTTTCTGGGTTTTTTCGTCTCTTCACGTGAAGGTCCGTGCAACGCCGTGGAGTCTCGCCCTTCCACTCATCTGTACTCTGTAATTATGGGTTTGGAGGACTGATTCGTTGAGGGCTCGCACAGAATAAGAAAACCCAGTTACATGTCGTTGCTGTCAGGCAGAAAAACCTTGTATCTCCAGATTTCTACTCTTTTAACCCATTAAGACCTGGAACTGTGTCATTTTTGGATTTGTGTGCAAATCTTTGAATACTGTATATATATTTTTAAAGCGAACATTTTTAACTCAAATCTTTGCTTCTGGGGGGTCCCTGGAACAAAATATTTTGATGGGGGTCCGCGGCCAAATACATATCATTTTGGGGGTCCTTGACATGAAAAAGATTGAGCACCACTGATATGGAAACATACGTTTTTCAGAAAACTGTTGAGATTTAGGAGACATGTAGAATCGGCTTCATTTCTCAATGGGTTAAGTTTGCATTTTGTTTTTCATAAATTCATGCCCTATGCTTCATCATACTACAGTGTCACACAAAATATAAAAATACGATACGACTTTATTATCAGCTCTCACTGAAATGTGTCTATTTGTGACTCAGCATGTACTGTATGCAACACATAATACACACATTTGACATAACAGAGAAACAAAACAACATGAATTACATACATAAAAACATGAAGGCAAGAGCAACGTTCACCCTACCCCCCATGGCCAGATTCCAATGATTCTACACATTTTATGACTTCTAAATCAGTGGTTCTCAAACTATTTCGTAATTCAAAATGATTCAACACTTTGAAGATTTTTTTTTTATGTACAAAAATAGCAGATGTAGGCTACTAGCTCGCAGCGTGGCACGAAGTGATGCGCTGCGAGCTTGTAGATCAGCTATGTTTTGAATAGCCAACGGAAAAAATCCAAAATGACACCAGATGCTTGCCAGATTTTAACGGTTTGAGCCTCAAAATAAGCCCTAAAATAACAACTACAGTACATTGGATCACTAGAGGTTCTTTTTCCCCCCATTTTCTGTACAAAATAACCGTTTTGGCTCATACAAGGTTTCAAACCCGACAGATACGATACGATACGAACCGTTCCCAGCCAGCTTCTAGACCGCAGGCCGAGACAAACACACTGGATGTTGTCGTGGATACGGTCTGTTGTCCAATCAAACTGAACGTCCAGTTGGTCCCGGATGCCCCCCCCCCCCCACCCTTGACCACGGAAAAAACACTGATTGCAAAGATTGCATGTCTAAATAACAGACGGTTTTACTATTGGACGTTCAAAGAACACGCAGTGGTCATTTGAAGGGCAGCGACGTACGCACGCCTGTCACCTAAAGGTCAAGCTGCTTGCATACAGAGGTGGAAAGAAACTGAGTACATTTACTCAAGTACTGTAATTGAGGTACTTTTATTTCTTTACATACTTCCATTTTTTTAATACTTTTTGATACTTCTACTCCACTACATCTCAGAGGCAAAAGTTGTACTTTTTACTCCACTACAGTTGTTTGAAAACTTTTGTTACGCAATTATGTTCGTAGAGTATTATTACAAAACATACATTAACCACTTCAGCCCTATTATGCTTAGGCTCTTTGAAAATATAGCCGATCTACAAGCTCACAACGCGCCATGATGCGATGTGTTGCGAGCTTGTCCTGTAGATCGGCTATTTTCTAAAGATTTTTTTTACATTTGGCTATTTTCTAAAGATTTTTTTAACATTTTGAAAACCTGTTAAATGAGACATTCTGCATTACGAGTTACTTATGGTACTTTCAATTATATTTTGACGCCAATAATGTACTTTTACTCAAGTACATTTCAATACCGGACTAACAGAGTGTGGTGAACCCTCTCCTCAAAGAAAACTCCTTCTGCTGGGTCATTCTTGCATGTCAATTAGAACATTTAGTAGACGTTCATGACTGTTTGTCGCTTGAGCCAAAATCTTATGATGAAAAGGCATTTATAAAATTGCTTCATTAATCATGATCCAATCCAAATCGTTTCATGATTTGTATTTATGACGAAGCTGCTATTTGGAGGCAGTTGCTACCGAACAGAGTTTCTTTGTGTTTTTTTAATGCAATGCCAATAAACATATTATCTTAAATCATCTAGTTATGCAAATAAACAGAAATGTAGAGCAGTCTTGCTTCATTTGCTGGAAGAATTCAACTGTGAGGCGATTGATTGGTATCGCGCGACTAACAAGCAATGCACACACACAATTCGTTTGGCTACTACAGCCCCGTGCGCGGCTAGGGGGCAGGGCGACCGGACCTCTAGTAGTAATACAAGTGCGCGTTACAAGTACTCTGTTTCAAATAAATGTCCAGAAATCAAAATTTACAAAAGTATTTGTATCAAAATGTACTTAAAGTACCAAAAGTAAAAGCACTAAATGTTTGAAAATAGCAGATCTACAAGCTCACAATGTAGATCGGCTATTTTCAAATAGCCTAGGTATGAAATAGGGCTAAAGTGGTTAATGCATGTTTTATAGGACCTAATTTAATAATATATATATATATATATATATATATATATATATATATATATATATATATATATATATATATATATATATATATATATATATAAGTAACTAGTAACCAAAAAATTATAATAATCATAGTGGAGTAAAAGTTCAATATTTACCTCTGAGATGTAGTGGAGTAGAGGTACATGTATTGAAAATCGGAAATACTCCATTAAAGTATAAGCACCTCAAAATTCAACAGTACTTGAGTAAATGTACTTAGTTACTTTACACCACTGACACACACACACACACACACACACACACACACACACACACACACACACACACACACACACACACACACACACACACACACACACACACACACACACACACACACACACACACACACACACACACACACACACACACACACGAGTGCACGCACTCAACCGCACACATCTGGTAAACACATGATAGACAGAGTCACGTGTGCGATGTCATTAGAAAATGACAGGACATCTGAGGGGGAAAAGAGCAGTAATCTGGTATTTTTGGAGAGGTTTGTATTCATGAGGTTCATTAGGTTCCTGGTTAAAACCCATGTTTATATTCGGCGTCTTACTGCAAAACCACACGCTGCTGTGTTCTGGTGTTCTGTCCCGTCAGCCCTATGCCAATGGTTCTCAAACTTTTTCATGCCAAGGACCCCCAAATTGATATTATATTGTCCGCGGACCCCCCCCCATTCCACCCCCCCGAAGCAAAGATTTGAGTGCGCGGCATATGAGCTTGTAGATCTGCTATTTTTTAATAGCCAAAGTATAACATATGGATTGAGTGGTTACAAGGATTATGACGCTATATTAACTAATTTTGCTGGGGTATCCCCCCTCCCCACGGACCCCTGGGGGTCCCTGGACCTCACTTTGAGAACCAATGATTTAGGGGCTAGCTTTAGGAGTTGGAATTAAAAGAGTTAACAACACACACTGTTGTTTGCACAGTGTGCAAACAACACATGCTGTAAAAGAGAATGTAAACAATTAGCCGAGTTCAGTTCATTAGTGTTTTTAATGTGCCATCTACGCCATAAACCCATGAGAGGTTCTCTGAAGTTTCTCTGAGCTCTGTGTTTCTTAAAGTGGGGTCCGGGGACTCCCAGGGGTCCTAAGAGGGGGCTCCATGGGGTCCCCAGCAAAATGTGTTATTTTTTATCTTTATCCACATAATGCATCGGCTATATGAAAATAGCAGATCTGTTGCGATGCAACGCGTTGTGAGTTCGCTAATTTCAAAATACTGTATCTTGATATATATATTTTTTTACTTTTTAACAAAACAAATCACATATGATCAGAAGGCTGATCATTTGAGGGTCCTTGACAAGAAAACGTTTGAGAACCAGTGCAGTAGCCCCCCCCCCCCCCCCCCCCCCCCCCACATAACTCAAAAGAAAGAAGAAATTAAATAATATTTCTTGTGTTTACATGTCATGGCATTTCCGCTGTGAGCTAATAACCCTGTGAGGTAATGCGTGCTTTATATTAATAATCTACATCTGCAAAGTAAAGCTGTCAAATAATTGCAGTGATGTAAAAATACAATATTTGCCTTTGAGATGTAGCGTAGTACAAGTATAAAGTATTGAAAACTGGACACACGCAAGCAGTGGTGTGAAGTAACTAACTATATGTACTCAAGTACTGCACTTAACTACATTTTTTAGGTATTTTTACTTTATTGGAGTATTTCCAATTTTCAGTAATTTTACTCTTTTACTCCACTACAATTATTTGAAAACTTTAGTTACAGTACTTACTTTGTAGATTTTGATTATTATTACAAAACACACTAAGCACTTCAGCCCTACAGTATATACAGTACATATCGGTTATTTGCGTCGCGCATTGTGAGCTTGAAGATCGGCTATATTTTCAAAATATGTTTCATACATTTTGAAGTTGTGAAATGGGACTTTCTGCAAACTGAGTGCGTTCTACTTTTGGTACATTTTGATGCCAATACATTTGTACTTTACTTTAAGTAAATTTAGAACTCCGAACTTTTACTGTTAGCAGAGCATTTCTACATTGCAGTATTGATACTTTTACTTAAGTAAAACATGCGAGTACTTTTTCCACCACTGCACGCAAGTAAAGCATCTCAAAATTGCACTTAAGTACTCCGAGTCAACGGCATTCGTTACTTCCCAGTTTCCACACGTCTGCCTCTCTCCTCACTCAGCCACTCGCTGACAGGTTTTATGGTGCGTTCATGACAACCTGATTAAATGACTGATGTCAGTGTTAGATGAGCTGAGAGAACAGACGGAGAGATGGAGAGACTGAGAGCAGTGGCGTGCACAGACATTTTGAGGGGCAGGTGCTCAAGTAAATTATACTTTTTTTTGTTTACTTGGTCTGCTCTTTTTTCCCTCTACACCTATACCTCTTTGCCAAAAATAGCCGATCTACAAGCCCACAACGCCTCGCAGCGCGAGGCGTTGTGGGCTTGTAGATCTGCTATTTTTGGCTAAAGTTCTCCTCAGAAAAGGGATGTTAGGTTTCGAGTGGTTATGGTAAAAAGAAAAATCATATCACATAAAGATTTGGCGGACCCCCTGTAGTAACCGGAACCCCCTGTTGAAGACCCCTGCTGTAAACTGGAAAAAAAAAACTTTTTTTTCTTTTTTTCAAAAGGGCACTTCTGCTCTAGCACCACCTAGAGTCTATCTGTGCACGTCCCTGACTGAGAGAGAGAGTGAGAGAAAGAAAGAGAGAAAGAAATGCACCTCGACCGACGCCAGAGGCACCCAGAGGAAGTGTGTGTGTGTGTCTGTGGAAGAGTGTGTCAGCCTGGGTTAAAAACACACAGCCTGGGGCCCCTCATGGGGGCGTCCTGCCCTGGAGCTGTGGTCTCGTACAGGCCTCAAGCTCTTTATGGTATGTAAACCACACACATACTGACACACACGATAAAGGCACGTTAAGGCGCCCTTATGTAACACACAAGTGTATAGGTTCACACACACACATACACACACACACACACACACACACACACACACACACACACACACACACACACACACACACACACACACACACAGTCTCAGTCTCTGGGGTCTGGCTAGAAGACACAGCTAATGACTTCCATCCTTCTCAGCAGAGGTTTAGTTTATTATACACTGGAATTCAAAATACACTGGAATACTGTACATGTTTGTTTTCTTTCTTTCTTTCTTTCTTTCTTTTCCGTGCCTCTGTGAATCCCTCTCACTCACACACTTCTCTGTAGTACTTGACCTAGCCTCGACAACGATCTACAAGCTCACAACGTCTCGCAGTGCGAGGCGTTATATGAATATGAATATGAATCCAATATATAGTGGGGGTCCCTGCTTCATTTCTCTCTCAGCTAAGAGGTCCTTGGCCTGAAAAACGCTGTAATCTTCAAGCAATTTTCTTCCATTTCTTTTGGCACACGTTTTTTTTTCTATTCGTTACCATATTTATCTTATCTTATATCTTTCTAAACATCGCAGTCTTCCAAAGTTCACGGCGGAGGATGTCATAATAACTTGAAACCTATGTTTATGTTCTGTACACGGGTGTCGGGTATCAAAGAGGACTCAGATGATGGTCTGGACTCTTCATGTGACTCGCGGACAAAGGTGGAAAGTAACTAAGTACATTTACTTAAGTACTGTACTTAAGTAACATTTTTAGGTATTTGTACTTCACTTGAGTATTTCCAATACTTTTACTTCTACTCCACTACATCTCAGAGGCAAATATTGTACTTTTACTCCACTACATTTATTTGAAAACTTTAGTTAATAGTTACTTTTCAGATATAAATTATGATATTATGAAAAATACATTAACCACTTTAGCCCTATTTTATACCTAGGCTATTTTCAAATATTTAGTACTTTTACTTTTGGTACTTTAAGTACATTTTGATGCCAATACTTTTGTACTTTTACTCAAGTACATTTTTAATTCTGGACTTACTTGTAACAGAGTATTTTTATATTGCGGTATTGGTACTTTTACTTAAGTAAAGAATTTGAGTACTTTTTCCACCACTGGACTCGCGGAGCATGAGCTCATCTAGGTTCAGCTCTGTTTCACAGATAACACCAACCAGGTGGAGAGGTAACCGGAGACGCTCGTGTTTATTTGGGTTCAATATCTCTCGTCTCGGCGACCTCTCCATGTTATTGCAATTTGCCCCTAAAAAACCCCAGCTGGTCGAGGGGCTGTTGAACTTCATGCAGGAGTTTGAGGACCATGAGCAGTGGTGGAAAAAGTACTCTCATTTTCTACATGTAAAAATAATTGTAGTGAAGCGAAAGAACAATATTTCGATCCGAGATGTAGAAGTAAAAGTATTAGATATTGTCTCTGTGTGTCTGTCTCTCCCTCTCTCTCTCTTGTGTGTCCTTCCATCTCTCTCTCTCTCTCTCTCTCTCTCCTTTTCAACCTGCCTGAATTGAATACTTTATCAGCACATATGAAAAGCAGGAAAGCCTTGAAAACTATAAGCTAAAAAGCATAACACACGGGTACCGATACCCACTTGACCCATTCAGCTGCAGTGTTGAACACAACTCATTTTGCTTTTATTTGTGAGTTAAGAGTGTGCTCTTAACTCAGCTCAGAGTGTGGTATGAAGAAAATATGCTGGGAGAGTTTTCTGTAAAACACATGGGTAGCCATGCAGTCTCCCTTTATAATAATGAAAAAATAGGTTGTTCAAGATAATTCATTGAATTTGATCATGGTACTGTAATAGGATGCTACCATTCCAACAACTCAGTTCATGACATGTGTTCCTTTCTAGATATTGCACAATCAACTGTAAGTGGTATATTGCAAAGTAGAAACAGTGTCTTATGAATTATGAGGACACTGGTGCACCTGATTCGGATGCTATCAATGCATTGAATGGGACATTATCACCTTTTATTAGACCATTGCATGGGCGAAGTAGGCGACATACTGACCTACCAGCGATTTATCAGACCATTCATTGGGTGTTATAAAGACATACTGACCTACCAACGGAGATGACTTAAATAGTTCAGTTTCGGTTTTGGTTTCGGACCATGACGGAGGGGACCATGACGGAGGCGCGCAGTCTCAGGCGAACTGGAACCCCGTGAAGGACCACCGAGGGAGCTAAAGCGACCGAGTTGCCGTCCTGAGCGGTGTGACGTTCGCCTGAGCCTACTCAGCGCCGTTGGAGTTATGTACCGATAGGCACAGAATCGTAAATATTGTTGTGGGGACTGCTCCGCCTCCAAGTAGGTCAGTAGCTCCTGATTACGCCCAATGAATGGTCTGACAAATCGCGGGTAGGTCCGTATATCGCCTACTCGTCGCCTACTCGCCCATTCAATGGTCTGATAAAACGTGATAATCTCCCATTCAATGCATTGATAGCATTCGAAGCCGGTCACTGGCCCTGTCCTCATAATCCCAAAGGTCCTCACAATGTGGTGAGTATTCATGGGAAATGTCCTCATAAACCGCGTACACACTCTCTCTCTCTCTCTCTCTCTCTCTCTCTCTCTCTCGCAGGTCACATACTTGGAGTCAATCACTCTTGCTCCACAATGAAGGCCGGCTTCTACACGTCAATGTAAAATACAACCTTAAACTTTTACATGTATGCAAGCCTAAACGTAAGTATCTTAATCATTTATTACTTAAAGGAGGAGTAGTACCCCCAAAAAAATACTTATTTTCTATCAATTACACACCCCATGAAGCATTGAATTGATCGAGATTCTTTATTTTTTGTCACATTCATAAGCCAATATTTTACTCTTTGAGTCTCCTACCGGATATACACCAGGTCATCAAGTTATTGGCTTAGGAATGCGTTAAAAAAAATCTCCATGAATTCAATGCTTTATTCGGTGTGTAATTGATAGATAATGAGTATTTTTTTGGGGGGTGAACTATTTCTTTAAGCCCTGTTATTATAGAAACTGTTCAAAATACCAGATAAGCTCACAATGACCTACAATGAGCTCGTAATGACACGGCCCAAATAGAGACGCCAGGTTAAAAGTAGGTAAACCAACTACAATTACAAATGTTACAGCGGAAGTGGGTGGGTTGTGAGGGCTGTAGGATGGGAATATTTCTACGCTTCGTTTGTTCTGTTATTAATATTAATATTAATATTTTGGTATTTTCCTTAAAAACTAAAAAAGGGGAAAACTTCTAAAATGGTGTCTGTGATCCATTAACTGTTCAGGACCTTGTTGTGTTTTTATCTGAAAAAGAACAGCCTTAAAATGCCCATGTTTAGACAGAAAACAGTCTTCAGTCCAATAAATCACAATGTAAATGAAGCATGGCTGAAAGGTTGACAAGGCAGGGAACCACACCGCTGTTACTGAGTGGTAGAGAACAACTTGGAACCTTCATTAGTTCCACAATAGAACCTTTTTCATAAGAGTGTAATGACCACGTTACTTCTTACACAAACCACATCAAAGAGGGAGACATGGGAGGAATTCTTTTGAATAGCCTTTTGGATTTTACACAACTACCAAGACCCCTCTCTCTCTAACACAGGCACTAGGGAGCAGAAACAATAGTGCTGTGTCCACAAACAACACGCAACAAACATCTGAGTTGGACAGAAAACCAAACGGACGTGATGGGCTACAGTAAGTACTGACGCTCATTATGTTAGGATGAAATGAGCCCCATGAGGCTCAAAATGTGATTCTTTTTAAGGCCTGACCTGAACACAGCTTAATGGATTATACCGCTGGTCTGGCATGTTTTAGCCTATAGTGGTTCTCAAAGTGGGGTCTAGCGGGGACCCCAGGGGTCCTTGAGGGGGTTCTAAATGCACCCTTACAGGTCTGTAACTCTGAGAGTGTACAAATGGAACCGTCGACTTGGTTCCATTTGTACACTCTCAGAGTTATGGAGATCCTTAATGTAACTACTGTATGGACCTTGTATTTGTACGTTTCACTTTCACTTATATTTATTTATTTATTCTAAAAAATCTTCTTTTTATTAGTAGTATTTGAAACTCACTCCTGATCAAACAATGATGCTGTGAGCTTGCTGGCAACTTGTTTTTTTTTATTGGCAGGTGGCTGACGTACGTATATTGGCATTTGGTTGTACTGAAAATACATGATGGCATATAAAACCTTTTATGTGCGTTAGTTCCCAGGCTTAACTGAATTTATGAAAGTGGAATGCATTTTTAATAACCAATATGAAACCAAGAGAATAATTAGAACCTCCCAAAATAGCCCTAGGCCTACAGGGGGTACTAGGGCCCCCACTGGAGAAACACAGCTGTAAAGTGCTAACTTTGATCCATGTCATGGCTATAATAACTAAGTGCTTAGTTCCTGAATCATGTTATAGGAACATGACATGCAACAGTTCTGCGGTGCCACACATATATACCGTACCTCAGCCATCAAACACTCTACAATGCCAGCGACTGCCAAGTACCGCGCTTTGATCACCTCCCACACACACGCACACACACACACACACGCACGTGCACGCACACACGCACGCACACACAGTTTTCAGCTTATTGAAGGCATTATGTGACAAGAAATGTGTAGAATGTCATCATGCCTTCCATGATTTGACAGTCAAGTCAAACTCCTTTTAACATATTGAAGTGCAGTATCCTTGCTTCGTACTATACAGGAATATTATTTCAATCAGGCAGTTACAAAACCAGCCTGATCTCACACAACATAGGAGGTGAAATGGCACGGAATGAAAATTCCGTAAATAGACGGCTCAAAAACCCGAAAAGTCGTGCATAGGAGCTGCGAATCCCACGGTGAAATAACACGGGTTGCAACCCGGAAGCAGAGCAGTCCCCACAACATCTATCTATCTACCTTACAATTTGAATCCTGCGCCATGTCGGTTGTCCGTTGTATGTATGTATGTATGTATGTACGTTGCAATCTGGCAAGAGTGATGCAACACTGCATCACTCTTACTGTCTGTCTGAAACTTTACACTACATCATCACAACAAACCAACCTGTTACCAAGACGACGATGACGATGAGACGGTCGTCCCGAATATGGACACAACGCCAGTGTGACGTAATCTCACGACAGCATGACATCACATTGGACCCGTTTTGACTTTATTATGGAGATCTCTGGATCTGTCTGTCTTTCCCTTTCATGCCCATATATGGGGATCTATGTATCTGTTTGTATGTGTCCTTTTATGCCCATATATGGCATATATCTCTGTCGCTTTTTGTTTGTTTCTTCTTTAAGCAGAATATGCAGCCTGCATAAATCTGCATCATTCAAGTCATCATCCCAGATGCTGGACTTTTCACTTTTGACTGGGCCAGGCGACAGTTTCCAGTCCGCACTGCTTTCGCCACCACCATCAACAAATCACAAGGCCAGACACTTACAACAGTTGGGGTCTATGTATGTACGTTGCAATCTGGCAAGAGTGATGCAACACTGCATCACTCTTACTGTCTGTCTGAAACTTTACACTACATCATCACAACAAACCAACCTGTTACCAAGACGACGATGACGATGAGACGGTCGTCCCGAATATGGACACAACGCCAGTGTGACGTAATCTCACGACAGCATGACATCACATTGGACCCGTTTTGACTTTATTATGGAGATCTCTGGATCTGTCTGTCTTTCCCTTTCATGCCCATATATGGGGATCTATGTATCTGTTTGTATGTGTCCTTTTATGCCCATATATGGCATATATCTCTGTCGCTTTTTGTTTGTTTCTTCTTTAAGCAGAATATGCAGCCTGCATAAATCTGCATCATTCAAGTCATCATCCCAGATGCTGGACTTTTCACTTTTGACTGGGCCAGGCGACAGTTTCCAGTCCGCACTGCTTTCGCCACCACCATCAACAAATCACAAGGCCAGACACTTACAACAGTTGGGGTCTGGCTTCGATCCCCTGTCTTCACTCACGGACAACTATATGTTGCCAGCTCAAGAACGGGTGACCCAGCACGCCTAAAGTATGCCATACAGCAGCAGGAAAACCACACTGAAAACGTCACGGAAAACGTGGTTTTCACAAAAGTGCTTCTTCCCCACTGAGGTAAGGCTGTTGCATTCTTCCATGTGTCATTTCTCATTGCTCAACATAACCAACAATGCCTACAACTTCACACAAAAATCACTGCCTTCACTATCACATGATCCATGGTGGACGTCTCACATTGTCTGCTTGACTCCTGCCTTCTCCTTTTCTCCCATTCTGCAGGCTCTGCCATGACAACCTGTGGACCTGACGACGTCGCCACTGTCTTTCACACCATTTCATTCTTATCCACCTTTTACACAAATAAACTGCTAACTTCATCTCCTGCGATTTCAACTATCTTTTCACATTGTACACCACTGCACACTCCCCACAGGTCTGCCATACCAGGTCTGAGTAATCACAAAGTGGGTTTTGGTCATTGGAGAGGTGATGCACGTCACCTCTTTCTGAAGTGGGTACTTTCAAAGCCTGCCGTGGATTTAGGAGAGCACAAAACTCTCTCTCACACTGTGAGGTGCCTGTAAGGTGGCACTGCAAAGTGAACGACGCGTCACGCTAGACGTTCGGGCCGCGTAGCGGCCCGAACTTCTAGTGATTTACGATTCTGTGCCTATCGGTATATAACTGAAACGGCGCTGAGTAGGCTCAAGCGAACGTCGCAACGTTCAGCACGGCAACTCATTCACTTTAGCTCGCTCGGTGGTGCTTCATGTGGCTCCAGTTCGCTTAAGACTGTGCGCCTCTGACATGGTAAAGTCAATGGAGGGGATACAAGGCGGCTATGCACAGGTTTTCGGGTTTTCTAGTCGTCTGTGTACGGAATGACATCCGTGCTATTACACCTATGTTGTGTGAGATCGGGTTGACAAAACATAGTTACATGTATAGCAGACATAGACTCACTCATTTATTATTTATTCCACATAGTAATAGCAATTCCCTGGATTGCTCAGATGGTCCGCCTATAGCTGTGTTAAACGGTGTCTGCAGAAAGTTGCCTCTCAAAACATCATATCTGTAGGGTATCTTGTCTCTGTATTGAATGTCAAACATAAATCGATGGCCTCTGATCTTCTGCTGTCATAGATCTACAGTATATTCCACTCTCTGCCTCATTGTAACCTCCCCTCACTTCTTCACAGACTGTTAAGTAATGTTTGGCCAAAGCGTTGCGTCTTGTGATGGCACCTTCCCAGCGTCTTTAGATTGTGATTCAAACCAAATGCACTTGAATAAACGTCAGGAAATAGTTGTCAGGAACTCAAACGATCGGGGTCGTTTGAACGGGGCGAACACAAGCTCCAACAGAAGATATGTGCAGCTGTTGCGGTCCGACGCATTTCGTTCGCGTTGGCACTTTATCAAGCATAACTTCTTAACCGTAACAGGGGATAAGGAGAACAACATGAATGCCGTTTTGGACAGGTAGGCGTCCAACACATCTGACTTCTGTCTGAGAGAGGCAAGTCAAGGAAAATGTGGGGATGAGTCAAGGGGAAAGTCTTGCAGTGCAGGGGGCCCTGAAGCTTTGGTCGTATGGTTTTAACGATAGCCTACATGTTTCTATCTATACTTAGACGTCTTGGAACATTGCCCTGGAATTCCCAGCAGCCCTTGGAGACGGTGCAGAGTCATGCTTTTTGACTCGTTGCCGTTTAATTATCTCCACCATCATCCTGCCCTACATCAGTGATTCCCAACCTGTGAACATTTGTAACTCAAATCTTTGCTTCTGGGGGTCCCTGGAACAAAATATTTTGAGATGGGGGTCCGTGTCCAAATACGTATAATTTTGGGGGTCCATTTTGGTGAACCGCTGATATTATTGGAACATAAGTGTTTCAGAAAACTGTTAGGATTTAAAAGACATTTGTAGAAACCCCCTCAGTGCACATGCTTGACGTGTGAAAGTGGACAAATTATTCAGTATAAGAGCTTCCATAAAAGTTGTCTCTATAGTTTTAAGAGATTTCAAACATGTGTTTATAAAATGTCTTCAGATGTTTCGTCTAATGGTGCAAAACTGCTGAATGTGCTGATTATCGCTCACCCCCACTCTTTCTGTTTGTATGCGTGTGTGTGTGTGGTGCGTGTGCATGAGCGCGCCCACGTGTGTGTGTGTGTGTGTGTGTGTGTTCATATAACATCTGCATGTTGTAATTAATTATGCGCAGAGTTCCACAATGGAACTTGTGGCCAAACATGAAAGAGAATTCCCTGGGAGCAGGAAGTGGTTCCTGAGCAGCTTTTGTTGTGACTACATATGGCCATAAAAACACAGATTTGGATGCTGCATGCAAAACAGTACAGTAATGTTTTCCACAGATGTGTGTCATGTACAAAACGCACGCACGCGCACACGCACACGCACACGCACACGCACACACGTCTGCATTCATGTATACAAACATACAGTATATTCACACAAGCTCTTAAAAACAGTACTGTGGACACACACATGTATATATGCATAAACGTACACACACGTACACACACACACACATACTAGCAGCACACACAGACAGACAGATGCACTCACTCATGCACACACGGGCGTGCGCACGTGCGCGCGCGCGCGCACGCACGCACGCACGCACGCACGCACGCACGCACGCACGCACGCACACACACACACACACACACACACACACACACACACACACACACACACACACACACACACACACACACACACACACACACACACACACACACACACACACACACACACACACACACAGGAGATATATACTCACTGGGTACCATGGTTACTGTGGTAGCTGTGAGAGTCGTCCTCTCGCCCTCTGGAAGCCATTTTCTGTATTTCACATTCAACACTCATCCTCATCCACACATCTGTTGTTGTCGAACTGTGAACTGTGGCGAAACAGAGGCGGCTGCAGGCCAACGAGCCAGTGGTGGGAGCGTGATTCTTGGTTACGCTGTCGGGAAAAGCATGGATGGTGAGACTGAGTGCATTGGACGCCCGCCGCGAGCCAAGAGACTACTAGGCTACAGGAAAATCCCCATCATCCACTAACGAGTTTAGCGACGGCCACGCTCGTCTGTTTGTCTGTCTCTCCATTTTCTAATTCATTTATTTTTCACCCCTGCTTAGTGCTAACCCCATCTGTTGGTGTTGGGGAGGGTGTAGACCAGGGGTTCCCAAACCTTTCAGTGCCATGACTCCCCAAAATGATCATATTTGAACTGGGGACCCCCCGAAATAATCATATTTGAAACTGGGGACCCCCCACCCTGACAAGCACTAATTGTAGGAGTTGAGGCATTACATTTAGTTTCAGTTCCACAGATAAATGTTGTGAAGACACACAACGCCTCGCACTGTGAGGCGTTGTGAGCTTGTAGATCTGCTGTTTTCAAAATGTTTTTTGTAATATGTGACAATGTGGTTTGTTAGAGGTATTAAAAGTCCTTAAATTGTCACTTTAGAAATGTGCAGATACCATGTATACACTTAATACTGTACAGTATGTTAGTTTGTTTACTGTTGAGTGAGAAAGCAATGTTCCACATTAAGCAAACCATCTGGGGACCCCCCACAGTTTGGGAGCCCCTGGTCTAGACAACCAATGTAGTCATTTAGCAGACACTTTTCATCCAGAGCAACTTAGTGCCTCAGTAAACTAGGATAACAGGTAAACAATGAACCTATAGCATGTCTAAATAACATGCTATCTAAATTACATTTTGGACCGTCTGCTAAATGCCTAAATTGTAAAGAAAAAGTAACAAAAACATGAGAACAAAATGATCAAGGTATGCCTGCATGGTCATCATAGGTCAAGTGCAGTGGTGGAAAAAGTACTATTTAAAAACATTTAAGTTAAAGTATCAATACTGCAATGTAGAAATACTCTGTTACAAGTAAAAGCCCAGAATTCAAAATAGGCTGCCATATTATGAAGAAATTCACAGGTGTTACCAATGATACTAATGAAGGCTCTGTTCCATTCTGGTCAAACAGAGTCAGGGTCCTGATGTTGTGCATGTTGGCTCACTGGAAACACTCTGTTACACCAGTGGGTCTACAGTTGGGGTCCAGGGACCCTCATGGGCTTCCAAATGGCCCCTTTGCGGGTGTGTAACTCTGAGAGTGTACAAATGGAACCAAATGGACCCGTGGTTCCATTTGTACACTCTCAGAGTTATGGGGGTCGTGGAAACCACTGTGCTACACTAAATGGAACGGAGCCTTCATTAGTATCATTGGTAACACCTGTGAAGGAAGTGATAATATGGCTGCTGTGCATAGAGCCTATTTACTTGACTACCTGAAATGGAACCCCCCGCCGCCTCACTTCCTGTACTTTTATAGCTGTTCCTGAACCTCACTTCCTGTGGAACTTTTCACAGTGATCAGAGATCACTTCGTGGAACTTTTGCTACATGTGCTGCTTTTTCCCCACAGCTCCCCCGATGAGAGAACCATGTCAACAGAAGATTAATCATAATGGCCATAATCAACTTACACAAAACAGAAACATTTTTTCCGTATGCATTTGGGTGTTAAATATTCAACCATTTGTTAACCAATATATTCTCTTGTTATCACCAAGTATGTTATGTTTCTTGTGTATCTTTTTCTTTCAATACTCATCATACCTGGACAGGAAATACATTATTTCACACATTTATGTGTCAGTGTCACAACAACAGCAGTAACAATATATGTGTGTGGGGAAGGAATAATTGGCATAACGACTAAATTGGGATAGAATAAAATAATTCTCTCTCTCTCTCTCTCTCTCTCTCTCTCTCTCTCTCTCTCTCTCTCTCTCTCTCTCTCTCTCTCTCTCTCTCTCTCTCTCTCTCTCTCTCTCTCTCTCTCTCTCTCTCTCTCTCTCCCCCCCCCCCCCCCCCCCCCCCCCCCTCTGGCTGACTTGTTTAGTTCTTTCCTTTTGTTTTTGCCCTACACATCATAAACCTTCACACACACACACACATGGGTGTCAATTGCAACCCCACACTTCCACCGCACGCTGACAGCTGACTTCACAACCTATAAAGTTGACTCCTTATAATGCATTGAATTAAAATGTTTATTCTACACCTTTATAACGGGAGTGCCACATTTTTGGAAACTCCAGGGGGTCCCTGGACCGCACTTTGAGAACCACTGGACCAGCTGGTTAAGCTGCTCCAATTATGGTGCAGGTTAAGACAGAAAACAATTAATTTCACCTTTCAACCACTAGACGGTTTCCCCCTTTTATTCCGTCATACATTTGCGATTAGTTTTGCCCCCTCCCTACTAACCTAATAATAATCCCACTTACAGTCAAGCCCATGTTTTGTTGGCCAAAGATGGTAATACTTTAGTTGGAAGGGCAATATTTTCATAACAAAGACATAGTCACACTGCCAGCCAGGCCAGCCTCTGCTTATCCAGGGCAGTTGGACCAAATTCAAGGTTACATTGTGGGAGATGATCTGCTGCCAACAAATGCACCGTCCAAAAAACCCTGAGCGGAAGGTGAGATCACCCTTAACGACGGGCTGGCACAGAACTACCGCCTCTAGTTTATCATGTCTAGACAACAATAACCAAGAATATCTCTTTGATGAAAATACTGGCAGTGTGCACAAGAACGCTGGCAGTGTTGATTTTGACAGCAGATTTTAGTTTTAGTCATACAGTAGTCTTTTGAATCAAATTCCATTTAGTTTTAGTCACATTTTAGTAATCTGAAATTAGTGTATAGTCTAGTTCATTGGTTCTCAAAGTGGGGTCCGGGGACCCCCAAGGGTACTTGAGGGGGTTCCAGGGGGTCCCCAGCTAAATGATGGATAGGAACCAAATGGACCCTTATGGGTGTGTAACTCTGAGAGTGTACAAATGGAACCAAATGGACCCGTTCACTCTCACAGTTAAGTTAACATTGATTTTACAATATGAATTGGGGTCCCAGAGGTAGAAATGGCATTAAATGGGGGTCCGTGGCATAATGCATATCAAACTGGGGGTCCTTGAAATTAATATTGTTGAGAATCACTGCTATAGAGACGTAAAAATCTTCTCTTATGGGGAGTCCCTGGCTTATCTTTTCAAATGGGGGTCCGTGGGCTTATAAGTGTCCATTTGGGGGTCCTTGACATGAAAAAGTTTGAGAACCACTGGTCTAGTTTTAGTCGACTAAATATACAGTTGATTTCCATCCATCCATCCATCTTCAATCGTTTATCCGGAGTCGGGTCGCGGGGGCAACAGTTCCAGCAGACAGCTCCAGCCTTCCCTCTCCTGAGCAACATTAGTCACTTCCTCCTGGGGGATCCCGAGGCGTTCCCAGGCCAGTGTGGAAATGTAATGCCCCCATCTGGTCCTTGGTCTGCCCCGGGGTCTCTTCCCAGTGGGACCTGCAGCGAGGTTCTCCCTAGGGAGACCCTCGGGAGGCATCCGTACTAGATGCCCGAACCACCTAAGCTGGCTCCTTTCCAAGCAAAGGAGCAGCGGCTCTACTCCGAGTCTCTCCCGGCCCGGGGGACTGAACTTGTCACTTCCCATTTCACTTGTTTATCCCATGTGTCCTGTGTGAGTTCTCTATCCTGATTGGATAAAATTGGTAT